>NW_027150919.1:0-437606 GCF_020186115.1 Histomonas meleagridis
AGCTGAAGAATTTCCGAAAGTGTTTTGTGAGTTTATCCGTTCATGTGAAATCACTTGAAAATCAAGAGTTTGAAGGCTTAAAAATAACTTTCCCGGGAAGTACAAACGACAAGAAATCGTTTGATATGTGACTTTGTCGCAGTTTGCCATCGGCAAATGTAAATTATATAAAAATAACTATCACATAACGAGATATTTTAATTTTTGTCATTCAACTTTTGCGTTAAATCATTCAAAAAATGCTCATTTTCTCCGATTCGTAAAGGGTTAAAAAAAGGGTTAGAAAAAGGGTTAAAAAAACATATTTGAAAATTAATAGGTACTTTTTCGATAAAAATAGACATATTCATAAAGCATCTTCGTCAATTTCATCATAAACTATTTGTTCTTCTAATTTTTTGTGATATTTTTCAAACCTATCATAAACTTCTGGCAATAAATTATATACTTTTGTTGTCTTTCCATTAATCCACTTTGGCGTTGCGATCCCAGTGAATTTTTTCATATTTGCAATAAAAGTTCTTGAACTGCAACTGTTGAATTTATTTTTCTCAATAAAATCACAATATAAATTAAATAAATCAGGACCTGTTATGTTTTTGATTTTTTCGTAATTGTCTCTGGCGAATATTTCATAACTTGACATTGAAGCTTCTTTTATATTTTCTTTTGCTTCACTGTTCGGAATTCTTCTTAAATTTACTTTCGACACATCCATTAACATAAAGAATGTAAATAAATTTTCATAAAAATTCAGGCGTGAATGAATCAGCAAGTTTTGAGAAATAATCAAAATCTTGTAAATGCTTATCACTTGTTTTTGTTACAACATATCTTCTATCATAACTTTCAATCTTTATTGGAACATCATTATTCGATACCATTATAAAATTCGCAACATTTTCTGTTTCTCTCATCGGTTCATTTTTTTTGATTTATATTTATTGTTTTATCTGTTATAATAGATTTTAATGCATCAGAATTTAAAAATTTATTAGTATCAATACTTTGTAATTCATTTAAAACCAGTAATTTTTTGTTTTCTAATGTTGCATTAAATTTACCGACTACTGATTCTATATTCGTAACATTTTCATTTGCGTATCTTGCCATAAGTTTGCATATTACATCTGTAAAGAATGTATTTTTTCCTGTTCCTTGATTTCCTAATATAACTAAAGCAACTCCAGTTTTTGAAATTTGGTTTTTGAAGAATGCTTGCGATCCAAATTAGAATATATCTATAAATTTCTTCATTACCATTTGCTATTACTTCTCTGACGTGATCTAAAAACGGTTGTATAATTTCTGTTTTTACTTTATCAAGCTTTTTATAATCATAACCTCTAAAGTAAGAAAAAATTTGAGGGTCATTTGAATAAAATTTTAATGCCTTCACCGTAAATATTTCTGTATTTTCTAAATATAAATCCCAAGCGGAAACGTTTTTTGTTTTGTTTCCTTCAGTTCTTTTGCCAATAATTATTTTCTTTAGCTTCTGTTTTGCAACGTTTTCTGATGTATAACTTACTTTAACATAATCATTCACTGCGTCATAATCTTTAAACATAAATACTTCAGGTGTTGAATCACATACTAAAAAACATTTCTTTAAATCATTTATTGCTTCATCTCCGTTTAAATCATAGTTTTTATTTTTTCTAATGTCCATTAAACAGAATTTGTCGTTTATATCAATACTTACCTCTGACATCTTTTTAGTAAGAATAAAAAAACAAAAAACTACTTCAAAACTAAGCTTAATTTCCTTACTTACCTTACTCTTACTTACCTTGGTTTTTGTCCGCATGTATTTATCCTCTTTCTTAAAATTTCTAGTTTTTATAAATAAGTTAGGTAAGAGTAAGTAAGGTTTTAATATTTTTATTTTTCGCACATGTTTCCTTAAAACCTACCGTTAATCCTAATTTTCAATCATCCTCTCGTCGTTAATGCTTTCTTTTATGTAGCGCGGCTTGAAGCGAGCGTATCACGCGAAGCTTCAATAGCGCTGCGTGTGTGTGTGTTTTGATTTTTTAAATAAAATTGTAAGACATGAAAAAACTAATAAATATCAAATCAAAATATTTAATGTTTCCACAAATTTTTTTTTGAGAAAAAACCGCGTGTATCATATTATCTTCTTACTAAAATTGTTGAAGATAAAATAATAAAATCAAAAGTTATTACTCATATAAATCATCCATATTTTGCACAATATTTATCAGAGGAAAATAATAATATATAGTGTTCCACCCCTACCGTAGTATCTTTTTATATAGAATAGATACAATAATATTTTTTATATATATAAAACACTAAATTTAATGGGTTTTGTTTTTTATTTAAAAATAATTTTTGTCAAGTCTATCATTAACTAATAATCGATTTTTTTTTAATTGAATGCAAAAAAATGACGTTTAAAATTTTTACCCCTCCATTATGGAGCTTGATCAAAAATCAATCACAATATATCTCGCGATGAAGGGAATGTCAGCAAAAGCGATTCATACCGAAATGGAGATCATATTGGGCGAAGAATGTATTTCATATTCAAAAATATGTAAATACCTCCAACAAAGAAGTTTTAATCAAACAATGTCATCTAACATTAGTGAACCTATTACCCCTATTGACGAAAATGTTGATTTAAAAATTTTGGAAATTTTAGATAAATTTCCATATGCTTCAATAAGACAAATAGCTAAGTTAACAGAGATTCCAAACACTACTGTATATAGGCATTATACTGAAAAGCTTGGCTATGAAAATAAACTTTCAAAGTGGGTTCCACATTTACTGACGGAAGATATTAGATAAACAAAGAGTCACTAAATCAATTCAACTTTTAAAGACATTAGAGATTGCAAGACATAACAGTTATAAATATTTTATAACAGGTGACGAGTCCTGGTTCTATTATGATTATTATTATGTTCGACAATGGATACCACGAGGAACACCACGAGGTACAATAAGCAAAAGGACTATTACGCAAAAAAAAGTAATGTTGACGGTTTTTTGGAATCCCCACGGATTTAAAGTTATTGACTTTCTTCCGAAGGGTGAAACATTTAATTCACAATATTATGTAAAATATATTTCATCAAAACTTTCCAAAAAAAATGGTACAAACTTAAAAAAGGACACAAGAAAAATTGCTGTACATGCCGACAATGCAAAACCGAATACGTCGAGATTCACGACTTTATATATGGACTCCAACAAGCTCAAAAGGGCACCTCATCCCCCCTACTCCCCAGATATAGCTCCTTCAGACTTTTTCCTATTTGGGTATGTAAAAAGAAAAATGGGAGGATTTCAATATGAGAGTAGAGAAGAGGTTGAAGAAAAAGTGACTTCAATATTATTGTATATACCGAAAGAAACTTTGCAAAGCGTTTTTGACGAATGGGAAAAAAGACTTAAAAAAGTTATCGAAACAAATGGAGAGTATATTTAATAAACATTTCATTATTATTAATAAATTTAAAAAAACTTAAAAAATGAGTGAGATACTACAGTTGGGGTGGAACACCCTATAAATTTTCGAAAATACCTATAGAACTTAAAGAAAACAATTGGAAACTTCATAAAAAATTGATAGAAGAAGGAGTTAATCCGAATAAAATTTTAAAAATAATTGGAAATGATGATATAGAAAAACTTCAAGAATTATCATCACAAACAAATTTTGATTTCAATCAAAAAATTGAACCATCGCTTTATGAAAGATTTGATTTTATTAATAATAAAACAGTATCATTAATTGATTATGCAGCATTTTTTGGATCTGTTAAATGTTTTAAATATTTACTTATGAATGGTGCTAATGTTGAAAGAACAGGTAAATATGCTGTTGCAGGTGGAAACATTGAAATCATTCATTTATGTGAACAAAATCATTCATCATTTGAAGGTGCATATGAAACAGCAATTAAATATCATCAAAATGATGTTTTTAAATATATTTATGAAAATAAAATAGCAAAAATTAACAAGTTAGAAAAATTAATAGAAAAATGTGTTCTATATCATAATTATGAAATTTTTTTGTTTTTAGAAAAAGGAATAAAAATTAATAATGAAGATTTTATTAATGAATCAGCAAAAATTGGAAATATTTTTATCATTAAATATTTCCTTGAGAAAAATCAATTTCCGCGGGATATTTTAGTTTTCGCATCAGAATCAGGAAATATAGAATTTATTAAATATATTTTAAATCAAAAAATAATTGACATCAATGCTAATGATTTTTATTTGTCTAATTTTATGATTGTATTAAGATTTCTATATTTCAAAATAAGATTTGGAAATTTTATAAATTATTTGAAACAGCACTTATGAAAGCATCTCGACTTGGTGAATATGAAGTAGTAAAGTTACTTCTTGAGCAAGAAGGAATTGATATAAATGCTAAAAATTTTCATTTTTTTAAATTAATATTTGTTTAAGTAATTTTATAACATTTTGATATAATATTTGGTCTTTATATAAATGATTTAAAACAGCATTTATCAATGCATCTGGAAATGGGTACATAGAAATTCTTAAATTACTTCTTGACCAAAAAGATATTGATATTAATGCTAAAGATGATTCTTATTTCTTGAATATGAAAATTATTTTTAAATATTGTGATTTCAAAATAATACTTGAAAATTGTTTATTTTATATGATACAGCATTTATAAAAGCAACTCGCAATAATCATGTTGACATAATAAACATACTTCTTGAGCTAAAAGGTATTGATATTAACGCTCAAAATATTTTTTTGTTTTGTTTTATATTTGTTTTTATAATTTTGGAATTCATGACCATATTTGGAAATTATTTAAAATATTTGAAACAGCTCTTACTATTGCATCTGAAAATAGGAATATTGAAATTGTAAAATTGCTTCTTAATCAAGAAGGAATCGACATCAATGTTAAAGACATTAAATAGTTTTATTTAGAATTTATTTTGCTAATATTGTCTTTCAAAATAATATATGGAAATTTTTCAATATTTATAATACAGCACTTATGTTAGCATCTAAAAATAACCAGAATGAAATTATTGATTTACTTCAAGAAAAGCAAAGATTAGCTAATAAATAAATTTATTACATCTATTAAGATTATAAAATCAAACAAATATTATTCATATCAATAAAAAATGTATCAATTTACAACATTATAAACAAAATGAATTTGAAAAACAGATTTTTACTATTTAAGAACAAAACATTTATATCGAATTACGCCAACATTGCCAACAAACACAAATAATCGAATCCATTCTTTGAGCAGCATCTTCTTGACACAGTTCTTGCCTCATGTAACTGCAATCCGAATATTCTCATTAACTCATTTTCAGCCACATTTTGACCTACGAAACCATTTTTTTGGTTATCCACTTTCTCAAAATTCTTTTTTAATTCCTCAACTTTCGACTTCTCATTTCTCATATAACTTAAAATCTCAAACAAATCCGACTGAGGGAAATCGTCAGCTTTTGCCTCCATATAATTTAATGCATATTCATCCGCATCATAAATTATAAATTTATAACAATTTATCACTATTTCTTCTCCAAGTTTAAAGTCAGAAGGTTTAAAGTAATCTCCAGTTTTTTGGTTTTTAACTTTATTCCTTTGTATGAATTTCCCTTCTTTAAATCCTGAATTCCTTTGTGGTAATTCAAAAACTGCAATTGTATCATCTGCTAAATAATATGCAATAACAAATTTCCGATTTACATCTTGTGGCCTTGGATTAGTAAACTTAGCTTCAAAGCGTAATATTAATCCATCATTGTTTATAAGCTTAACAACATCTTTCTTAGGTACTTTAGGATGTAATGAGGTACAATAACCTAATGAATCTTCTTCATCGCCCCAACCATTATATGGTGGAATATATTTCGTTTGTGTTGTCGGGTCATTTCGTTTGCTTTCATCAACTTGTAATGGCGTCCAATCATGTTTACCATATTTCTCATCTAAAAATTCCTTAGTAAATGAATCAGCATCATATATTAAAAATTGGCGACCAAATACTTCAACTGTTTGGCCAATATATAAATCTGAGTCTAAATAATATTCGTTACTGTTCGGCTTCTTTAAATGCGTCTTGCTCAAAAATTGTGAAACATTATCACGACCAGAGTTAATAGGTAACACTTGGCGGATCTCTATACTGTCGTCGACTAAGAAATAATGCAAAATAAATTTACGCTTCTCACCAAATAATGATTTTCGATCATCCCAAATTGTGTAAAAGCGTAAGACTTTCCCGTCAAATTCAAGAAATCGACGTAAATTGGTCTTATCTGTGTTAATATGCGTGACACGAATTGGACGATCAGTTAATTTACGTTTGATGGTATAAATGTCATCAGGTGGTTCTTCAAATTCACCAACTTCTTTACCCATGGATTGAAGATATTTCTCGGTAAAGGCATCACAGGAATAAATCCGATAAACTACACCAAAGATTTCAATATTGATTCCAACATTAAAGTCATCAGAAGTATAATAACGACCAGAACTATCAACTACTCGCATGCGCTTGAGGAATACACCTTGTGCCATCCCACTATTTCGTACATGGTTTTCTTCAATCATAACTGTATCATCTTCAAGATATACCATTATCTTTACATATCGTGTACGAGTAGTTTCTTCATTGGATTCAGGAATTGTTTCCTTAAAATATGCATAAAAACGAAGAACAAGATGTTCATATGCAACATGTGCAGGGATATAATCAGGAAATGTGGAAACTGGTTCTTTAGGTGGCGCTGTTACTATTGGTTTTGTGCTTCTTTGCATTAACGATTTTTCGATATCTTCTGGTCGAGGTGGCCTTTGTCCCATTTGACCTGATGTAAGTGTAAGCATTTGCCCCTTGCGATAGTCTGTTCTTCTTGGATCATGAAAAGAATAACCAGGGAGCTTTGGGAGATTCATATTTGGAGTTCTTTTCTCCTTAAAAGTGCATTTAACGTATAAAATACGTTAATAAATTATATCCTCAAAAATTTTCATATTTATCCTCTCCAAAACACATTTTGCATACACACAAAAGTATATTTTTTTCTTCATAAGTATTACTTACTTATTCATTCAAACTTTGCTATTATGTCTTTATTTCTTATTTCTCATATCATTAAATTTGCATTTAAGCTTGTTTTGGTTATGAAACCATCAATTTGTTCTTTCCTTCTTATTGTGCTTATTCTTTTGTCATTGAATTTGTATTAACCAATTTTATTAATTTTAGATAATTCATAATTTAAAGATTATTTTATTTTTGATACCAATAAATATACTTCATTTTCATTTTTTATTTTGTTTGATTTAAGTCATATTCATTCAAGATTTTTTTTTTTATCCACTTTTTATTTTTTCATAGCGATTTAAGATAAACATTGAAAAAGTGAAACAGTGATGTTCTAATCAATTTTTTATTTTTTAATTTTTCACCATCATTTAGTGGAATAATTTCATTGTTGAACTTAAAAAAATACAGATATAGTCTATTTCTGTTTATGCTATTAAATATTATTTGTAAATTCTTTTTATTTATCGAAATTAAATAATAAGCTTTTCTCATAACGCCGATGATTGATTTTTTCTTTAGCTATACAATCAAAGTCATTGAAATTTTCATAAGAAATAAATACTCAATTCCATTCAAATAAATTTCAATCATTTACAAAGCACGTGCCAGGAAACAAATGACAAATCCCCTTCAAAAGAAACTTGTTCCTGAGCTTCAGCGAATCTGTATTGAACTCGATAATTTAGCTCAACAAGCCACAGCCCATCGTCATAAGTTTCAGTATGCCTTTACACAATTTCGCGAATTTGTTGATAAATTCGCCGAACATGCCACAGATGATCCTGTTTCTCGGGACCAGATTCAAGCATACAAAATGATTATTCAAGCTGCACAAGAATACGAAAGTTTAATCGGGCAAAACATGGCACAAAATTGGGCGCAGACTGCAATTGAGTCGCACAGCTCGCAAATCGCCAGCGAGCTCTGCGCCATCGCCAGCAAACTCAAAGAAGTCACAGCTGTTATCGATCCGGTTGCCTGCAATTGCTTTAATCCCGGCGCCCAGCAATGGGTCCAGTATCACATTCTCGACTTACGCAGCATATACACATCTTTCAGCCAATATAAGCCATCGGAAAATGATCCCGTCGAACCACTATTACGTCAACGAACCAAATCAATTGAAAACTTCCTCAAGCGTTATGAAGCCGAAGCATTAGCGCAAGGCCAACGTAACCTTTCGCCAATCCCAGTGAACTACCAATCGTGGCGAATTAGTCATGATATCATTGAACGTATCCGCGAAGTCGGCTCTGGTATTTCCGCTATTGTGTTCTATGGTCGCGACAAACGAACAGGGCAAGAAGTGGCCATCAAGCGTCTCAAAGCCAAGAAATTAGTTGGTGCCAAACTTCAAGCATTTCAACGTGAACTTGCGATATTAGCGACTGCGCAACATCCGACGCTTCTTAAGTTCATTGGTGCCACAGACACACCACCGTATTGTATCCTTACAGAGTGGATGCCTGGAAACTCAGTTTATCACGACCTACATAAGTATCACAAGTTAAATGAGACGCAGCGTACATTTGTATGTTTCGATGTTGCGCGAGGAATGAAATTTTTACACTCGCGACAAATCATACATAGAGACTTAAAGACATTGAACATCTTAATCGACAAAGATGGGTTTTCACGTATTTGCGATTTCGGTGCATCACGTACAGTTGGACAAGGCGACTTATTAACAAAGAACATCGGTACACCGCATTGGATGGCGCCAGAACTATTAGAGTCAGGTCAAAATTATGACAACAAAATCGATGTATATGCGTATGCTATTACATGTTGGGAAATCCTTACTGCACAATTACCTTATCAAGGACTCGATCCAACACAAATCATTGCGCAAGTATTGGTACAAAATATGAGGCCGCCTATACCTGATAATTGTCCTGAAGCTTTTAAGGATTTGATTACTGCTTGTTGGGATAGAGATCCGAAAAGAAGGCCGACTTTTGCACAGATTGTTCATGCGTTCAAATCAGGAAAGATATATATACCTGGTACAGATTTACAAAAACTTAGAGAATATTTGGATCAAGTTTTCCAAGAAGAACCTGATGAAATTGAAGATGAGATTAAAGAAGATCAAATTGAAGAAAGTAAGAAAGAAGAAAGTGCTGAAGAATTTATAGAATTATTAGAAAAAGAAGGTATACCTACTTCAAGTAATTTATTAGAGAAATGTTGGAATAGATTTAACTCATTTGATTGGAAAGCAAAGCCAAAATTATACGTGAAAGGTGCTGTATTGTTTTTGTCGACACATTACAAAGTGAAAATCGCCACTTCACTGAGGAACTTGCCAGTGAATTCGGTTGACAGGGAAGACGTTAAGAAGGCTATATCTGTTGTTCCAACTGGTAATGATTCTATTGATCTCGAATTGATCATTTTTGCTTGTAAGAATGGTTGTTCTGATCAAGCAGCAATTCATTCATTCCAAAATGAACATTGTAAATTAGCATTAGAAGCATGTGCGAAATGTGGGGTACCCCAAGAATCGGTTGAAGCGGTTTCTAACCGTTGCGTATCATCTTTATCATCAGTTGATCCAATGTTAGTAGTTGCAGCTATTAGATGCTTAATTAAAATTAAAGAAGCTAAAAAGATTCCAGTAGAAATCATTAAGATGCATATGTTATCAAAAAACAAAACATTATATTTAGCATCTTATGTAGCAGCTGCAGCAATGGCTGATGAAGGAGCAGAGTTACCTTTGGATTTAATAGACGCACAAACTTCCAAATGGATAACAGACCAATTGGCGACAACTGTAGTTCTTTCTGGTTGCAAACATATTAATGTATCGACACACATGTTAAGTAGACTTGCATTTGGCGCAGGCGCTCCGCCTGAAATAGCTATAAGGATACTGATGATGGCAAGCCAACATCAGCAGCTCAAAAGTCAGGTCATAGAGGGAATAGAGGCGCTAAAGAAAAAGCAAATCTCGCCCGACATAGCAAAGGCTGCTGACAGGCTGATGGCGAAATGCCAAAGTTCATAGAAAAATGCGAAATAAAATCAACTAATGAATGCCCTTTTACATATAATGAACTAAAAGAATTCGCAAAATGTCTCGAGCATGCGCTCAATCGAATTCTCTTGCGCAATGAACTCGTTTATTATATAACGAGAATCTCATTTTTGAAAATCTATTTTTCATGTGTAACATCATCGCTAATAATGTAACTAAAGAATAGTGTTTTGCTTTTCATCTTTAATTTACCTAAAATCGTGTGAATTTTATATAATTTTCGTGTATCAATGTGTTAAATGGTTATATATATATATATATATGTTGTCTTTGTCAAATCAATATCACTATAATGCTGCTTTATCTATTAATTTAATTATTTTTATGTGACATTTTGAATTTGCTTAGATAACATTGCTTAAAAAAATTATTAAATAAATTTCTTCATCACTAAACATCAATTCCTTATTACTTCCTTAAAAAAGAAACTTTTTTATTAAACATATGATTATATTAGCACTATTCACTTAAGTGTTGTTAAATCCTTTATTTTATTCTTGCAACAAATACAAGATGGCACCGCATCCAAAAATTCCAATGCTTCATTTGTTTAACTTTGATCATTCACTCAAAAACAAAATGATTTTTTCATATTTCTTCGAACATTTACAAAAGAACAAAAAGATAGAAAAAGCGTTTTATTAAACATTGTTCCCCTCCAAATCACATCAAAATGATTTCATTCACACGAATACTATTTTATTATTTTTGATTTCTTTTTCTTTCCTTATACTCGTCAATTCTCTTTTTTAATTCCACGTCCAGTGTGCATTCCTCCATTTTCAATGGCACCAAAGTGAAAGGGTCGTTATTATTTGTCAGCAATTGTCTTTCCAAATTCTTTTTATCCATGTAATGACCAGACGGCAATTTCATTGGTTCGTCCATTATATCCATCAACAACTCGTCCAAAAATTCGTCTGGTGCATCAGAATAATCAATTTGTTGTTTTTCGAATTCTTCTTTTTTCACCTTTAATAATTCTGCGAATTTTTTGAACTCATTAATAACATTTTCCGTTTCAGGTGTTTTATGTTTTTCAGCGATTTGAAATGCCTTTTCGAACAATGTATCACAATGAAACGTTTCATTTTCGACCATTTTTTGGACAACGAGTTCATCATTTGATACCGCATTAGAAATAGTTAAAAGAGAAACAAATAATTTCCATGGATCGAAACGTAACTCTTCACGTTTATCAACCATCATATATTTTTGTTGATTTACAAATGAATCGATAAACATCAAAATCAATTTTGTAAATTCATCGAGTACAACTTCATCATGAAAACTATTTGGAGCGAAACGAGAAATATGTACCATTAAATCAATTGATTTATTACATAATAACAACCAATAAGTTAAGTTATTACGTGACAACCAAATTTCGTTTTGTATTTCTTCTTCTAAATTTTCTCCGGTAAATGTATTAACGTTTTGTGTTGGACTATGATTAGCAGTATAAATTGTTCTAAATAAACTCATTGATTGATCAGCAAAATACATAGTATCATCAACTAAGAAATATATGAATTCTTTAATAGTTTTATCGTTTAAATTAGTAAGAAAATATTCTTGAAACTCATTATAATTAAGTAAATAATTCACTAAATCTGTACATGAAATTCGATATTCGAATCGTTCATAAAGTGATGAATTTGATCCTTTGACTTGTACTGAACTATAAAACTCTAAAATCGATGGGAACAATTTATTTAATGAATTCGATATTGATAATATTAAATGTTGATATTCATTTTGATTGGAAACTTTTGCAAATATTTGTATTATTTTCGCTTTTTGTTCTTGGATTTTGATATAATTCTTATTCACAAATATTAATGATAATTTGTTTAAATATGGAAATGGATCTTTAATTATCTCACAGCCAATAAAGAAATCTAATGTCATTGTAATGGAATTTAATATATATTCAGGTAACTTAGCAAATTGAATTGTCGGTTTTATGTTGACATTATTATCATTTGTAACATTACCAATATATAACAAATAATTTAAACTCATGTCAATGAACTCTAATAAGTTATTCTTACGTGATGGTAATATAATATGACTAAATAATATGGTGTAATTAACTTTGATTGTCTTAATCTTTTGATTAACAAATTGCTTACTAAGTGGATCTAAGTTCCGTGAATTATTCGCTTCTTCCATTTGATTTAAGTTCTTTTGTATCATCCCTAATAAACGGATCAAACTACATGTCATACAATCAATTGACTGTGACGCAAGAAAATAGAAATTAGATACAAACGTTAACGGTTTCGTGGAATTTTCTTTGACGATACGCTGAAATTCTTCTTCTTCGTCGGTTGTGATTTCACTCAGAGTTAACGTCTCCTCGGCGATGGGTGAATATGAATTCGGATAATATGGCGTAAATGGATCAATCTGTGGATACTTGTCACGCATTATTAATGATAATTGGACAATTACACTTTCAACATTAATACAAAATGCTTCAATTCGTTTGTTTTGACTAACTTGAGTAAATACAAAATTACTTTTCGATAAGACCGAACATTCATTAATGAATTGTTGTAAAACTTTAAGCGTTTCATGCGCTGTAGAAGATAATAATAATATTCGCATTATTTTGACTAGCTCAAGATGATATACTGATAAGTATTCATCTAAATGTTTGAGTAGTGGAACTGTAACTTGCTCAGGAAGTTCAATAAAGAATTCTTTAGCATTACTAATTGAGTCTGTTGCAAATACACTTTGGGTAAATAAATTTCGAATCGTTTGATAATACGTTTTGGCCTTCGATAGAATAATCCGAACATTTTTTGGTGTTATTAAGCGTTCGAACGTTTGAAGATATGGAACACATAAACTTTGCTTTTGTAATGAAATAGTATGAGAAACTTCGTAAAGGACTTTGGTAAAAATTTCAGTGACTGCTTCATCTTGGCCTTCAATGGATTTAGTGAATTCCAAATACCATTCATCTGAAAATTTCTCATATATCAAAAATGTTCGAAAGTCGTTGATAAGACGTCCTTCTGTGTAGTTTTCGTCGAGGAATTGTGGAATACTCATTAACACAGGTATATATTTAAATGTGTTCTTGATGAAATCCGTCATAAATGAGCGATCATTTGGAAGAAAAGTCATTTTTAATAATAAGTCAACACTCGAAATTCGAGAAAAGTCAATAAAAGAACCAATGCTCATAATGAAACTATCATAATCTATTGCATTTTGTGTAAGATTTTTAAATAGAGTTACAAGCGATGCTGAATCTGTTGATGGAATTGACTTAGAAAATATGGATAAAGCAGAATCTTCGAAGTTGCTCATTGGTTTTGGATTTAATCAAGATTTTCAAATTGGTCAGTTAATGGGGGGCCTCATAATTAACGGTGGCTTCATAAACAGCGTTCACCAAAAAGTTTGACTTGCTATCAAAGGAAAAAAATAAAAAGTTCTGATGATATAGAATATCTTTAATAATGTAAAGTATTAGGATTCCCTCTTGAAATGAATTAATGAATTAATTTGTTAATATCTCCTAAGTCTTAATTCAGATAAGGATCCTTTTATCTGTTGTTCTTCTTCCTTATCATTGTCATAATCCCCAAAATCATGTCGTCAATAGCGTGAATATCAGAGAATTAGTCCTTATATTAACAATATTTCTTCAGAATTTTTTGGTTTTTCTCCATTTCAAACACAAAATTCTTGTGTTTCTCATAGAAAATTGGGTGAAAAAAGTTTTATAAGTGTTTTGTCACTAAGTAATGCAAAACATTTTACTTTAAATGTAAACGTTTTTATTGTACTTAGGTGTTGAATTCTCAATACTTTTGTTGCTTTAACTTTATTTATAAAAAGCATTTTATTGAATAATATTTATATAATAAAAGAAAACAAGAAAAAAATTTATTTTTCACTATTAATTGTCATTTATTTCATAAATACTTTTCAAACATTTAATAATTCTACAAATACACTTTCAATAACAAATGAAAGTGAATTTAATCAAACATAACAAAATATTACAGAACAAATTATTATTGAAGAAGGATTTTTTGATATACCAGATAATACATTTTCTCATGGAAGAGAATTATTTCAGTTTATTATATAGGAGATTCAGCATTTTCTTATTGTTCTTCATTAGAAATTATTAATTTTGGTGATAATCTAACAACAATTGGAAATTACGCATATTGGAAATGCTCTTCATTAAAAATTAATAAATTAAATGAAAATTTAACATTAATTGGAAGTTCAGCATTTTGTTATTGTTCTTCATTAGAAATTATTAATTTTCAAAATGCATTAACAACTAATATTGATGAAGATCCATTTGCAGATGATTTTATAGAAGAAAAATTTATCACTCAAATTTAGAAGTTAGTAAAAATAAAAATAAACTAAAAATAATATATTTTAAAATCTGAAATGTTATAACTTGTTTATATATTTTAATATATGAGAAAATGTTGTAAACACTGTGAAAAGCTTTCTACCTGATGGTTTATATAAATTATAGCTAGCTAATGGTAAAGAAGTCTATTATAATTTTAATGATATAAACCATATATAAAAATTTATATATGTAAAATCAGAACTTCATTGAACAACTGAAAATTTTTTAAATATAATCTTAACACTATTAAAATTGCTTGGCTTTGTTAATGATGAAATATAAAATTGATATGAATGTTGGATACAAAATAATATTTATCACATAGTTGTGAACAAGAATTTAATGATGAGAGATAGTTACGAAAAAATTTATTAAAGTTATTGACATATAATATATTTTTACTCACACAAAGATATATTCGCAATAAAACATTTTATATGAAATTCAGTTAATTTCATCAATGACTTCTTCGTCCGAATTATTTTCATCACTTATTTCTTCATTTTCTTCTTCATCAGCATTAAAGTCAACAATTGTTTCGTCGACAGAATGAATTTCGTTTTTGTTTTTGTCCGATTCATTTTTATCATCTTCTGAATGAAGTTCGCTGTTTTCTGATTTGACTTCTTCAGCATCATTAACTTCTTCAATTTCTTCTTTTTCTGATTGAATTTCTTCGATTGTTTCGTCTTCTGAATGTAGTTCGCTGTTTTCTGATTTGATCTCTTCAGCACCGTTAACTTCCTCGATTTTATCATCTTCTGAATGACTTTTTTCGTTATCATTGTTTTCGCTGATTTCTTCTTTATCTGATTGAATTTCTTCGATTTTTTCGTCTTCTGAATGAAGTTCGCTGTTTTCTGATTTGACTTCTTCAGCATCATTAACTTCTTCGATTTCTTCTTTATCTGATTGAATTTCTTCGATTTTTTCGTCTTCTGAATGTAGTTCGCTGTTTTCTGATTTAACTTCTTCAGCATCTTTAACTTCTTCGATCTCTGATTTTGTTTCACTATTTTCAATTTGAATTTCTTCTATTTCATCTTTATCAGAATCAAATTTATTAATTTCCGATTTGTTTTCTTCTTTTTCATCTGTTTCTGATTTCTCTGATTTGTTATTTGAATGAACTTCTTCAATTTTATCTGAATCTGATTTCTCTGGTTTGACTTCTTCGTTATCCGAATGAAATTCTTCAATTTTACCTGAATATGATTTCTCTGTTTTGACTTCTTCATTATCCGAATGAACTTCTTCAATTTTATCTGAACATGATTTAATTTCTTCTTTCTCTGATTTCTCTGATTTGACTTCTTCGTTATCTGAATTCTTTTCCCCACTTTCTGATTTCATTTCGTTCTTATTTATTTCTGTTTCTTCTTTTCCTGATTTAATTTCTTCGCCATCAGAATGAACTTCTTCAATTTTATCATTTTCTGATTTGATTTCTTCTTTATCTGGTTTGACTTCTTCATTATCTGAATTCTTTTCCCCATTTCCTGATTTAATTTCTTCTTCATCAGAATGAACTTCTTCAATTTTATCATTTTCTGATTTGATTTCTTTATTATCCGAATGCTTTTTATCATTTTCTGATTTAGTTTCATTTCTTTCTGAATCTTCTTCGACAATTTCCATTTCATTTTTATCTGATTTTGCATTTTCTTCCACTTCCTTCAGCGGTGGTAGCGCAACGTTTCCTATTATCCCTCTTGTTACAGTATTTGCTTCTCTATGCTTTGTTGGTGTCGTTACTCTTCTTTTGTTTGGCTTTACAATTGCAATTTTTTTGTCTTTTTCTTCTTTTCGCTTTGGCACTGACGGATCGATCACATTGCCAACAACAGATCTTCCAAAAGGAAGTTCCGCAACAATTACTCTGCATTTCATTGCAGCCCTTCGACAATGTAAGTCACAGTCAAACTCCGAAATGTTTTTAAGAAAAGATGGAATAAGTTGATCTTTTGCAATTCTTTCTTTACCTTCTTTTGGCACAGCTAACAAAGTTAATAATGAAATAACAGACATCCGTAATTCAATTTTTGGAGATTTTAGCAATGGCCCGATTTGAGATAAGATATTTGAATGAAGTAATGCAAGTTTACCATTATGACTATTATCCATTGCAATGTTTTCGCAGAGGTTTATTGAAAGTTTTTGAAGTTGTGGATCTGTTATTGACTTGATAATTATTTTTAATAATGATTTATTATCAATTAATGGTACTCGAATTGTTTGATTGTTAGTGAGAATTGAAAGAAGAGGAAACAATTCCATGAGTAAAGGAGTTGATGGGTATGAGGATGATGCAACTACAATTTTGATTGGAATATCACCTTCAAAAAATTCAGGTATAGAGCCTAATAATTCTGAAATTTTGTGAAGTAATGAAGCTGATGCAATGCGTAGAGGAGGTTCTATTTGAGGATCTAATATTTCAACAATTCTGGGAATGTCATCAATAATTTGTGAAGCAGCTTCAAGAGTATCAACAATAGTATTAAGAACAAGCAAAGTATTAAGAAGGAGACCTCCTGGTGGTTGTAATAAAAGAGGTCGTAAAGCTTCAAAAGCATCAAGATAAATAGCTTCTGCTTGACGACCTGGGAGAATATCATTAAGCAGCCTAAGTGCCTTTGTCTTTGCAATACATGGCGCTTGTGAATCATAAATAATTTCTAATAAATGAGAAATATCTCTATGCCCATTTCCTAACGAAATTTCATTCGGATCAACTTGTTCAATAAATGGCTTATCTGTATAAGGAACACGTTTTTGTAAAGATTGTGGAACCCAATGGGCTGATGGAGTTCTCGCCATTTTTGGGAGAAAAAACGTATTTAAACGTTTTTTGCCGTTGGCCGTTTAAGTACCCCAATGAAGACGTTAATTCTAGGCTACTGCAAAAAGTGACTGGTTCAATAGAAACAAGACTTGGTCAATGGAACCCAAAAAGGAGCAAGAATTGATTAAAGAAATGCTAGATGACCTTCTCCTTTCTGCAAAACTTCTTGAATATGGTAATCAAACTGAACAAATTGCTGAAATTGATATCAGTCAAATCAATGTATTCTTCTCAAACATTTTTCCTTCCACAAAAGGAGAGACAGATGGGCGTTCTTTTTTTGCTAGGAATGGCATTGACACAGCGCAAAATGAAAATATTATCGAGAACTTATCTAAGCGTGAGAAAAAAGTTAAAACTGATACAGAAGGAGAACCTAAAGAAGATCAAAGTCCTATTTTTGAGTCAAGTACTCAAATAATCAGAACAGACTTCCTAAATAATAAGAAAATTCAACAATGGAAAAATATTGTTCAGAGGAATGTTTCTTCCAAAGAAGAGAACTATTTCAATCAATACTTTCCCATTCAACCTGCATATCGTTCTTCTTTTATATCAGATGTCAAAAAAGATTTTGAATTCTTTAAAGATTTCTTATTTTTCAAACACGACCCCAATTTTGCCAACAAGTGGAAAAGTGATTATTTTTCATCCAAAAAACTTCCCATATCTGGCAATTATTTCTTAAAAGAATACACCAATTTTCTAATATCCACTTTATTTAACATAGACTCATCTTCCGATAATGAACAAAATGAAGATCCAAATAAAAAACAAACAGTTTATACTCCACTTGATTCTATTCAAAATCTTATTGATCTTACTCTTCAAGAATTTAATAATGGAGAACCAGACAAATTTAAGCATTATGTTTTCCCTGGCCAAGATTTCGATAAATCTCTTAATTTTATCCAACAACTTGAATCACGAAATCACCAAGCACATCTATGGCTTGATATTCTCCGTGGAAAAGAACGATATTCTAATTATTCCAAAACTCGTCACATTAGTAACGATGACGTTTGTAACTATTTATCTAATGTTAAAAAATCTCCTGCCCAAAGTGGTAACACAACGCGTTTGCCATCAGTCACTTTTCAGACGACCGTTAACTACAATGAAGACGATAAATTCAAAAATGCTTATCAAGCTTTCTTTAAGTTTACACCGTTACCTATTGATGATAGTTTTTATATATCACCATTAATACGTGTCTTTATCGCACTATTACCCAATCGAAGAAAACTCCGAGCACATGATGATGTCAAACACACATTTAATCGTGTTTTAGAAGAAACAGAACTTAAAGAAATTCTTCAACAAAGTAAATTTGAAGGTATAGATCAACTTTTATCACCATTTATATATTCATTATGTGATTATCATAGTACATCAATGCGAATTCTTCAACAATTTATATTAGAGCAACGTTTTCCTAATTATAATTCATCATTATTTCATATCTGTTATTTGACATCTAAGTTAATACCGTTAGAATTTACAAATTCATTTCCAAAGTTTGTCTATGAATATGTTCGATTATTACCACAAACATCAGAGATGGTTAAAATTGCACTTCATTACCTCGCTGGATTAGGGAGTTATAACTTATCAAATTATTTCATATTTAAATATTTATCACAACTTGATATCGAGAAAGTATCGATTGACATTGGCTTTATTAACACCAAAGCTAATGAAAACAAAAACAATTTTAATCGATTTTATCTACATTTAATATTATCACAAAATAAAGAAAATAAATTCGGAGGGTTAAAGCGAACTAATGTATTAAATATATTCATCATATTTAAGTTGTTTAATCCTGTAATAACTTATTACACAACAAAATTCTCGGATCCAAATAATTATAAGAAATTTAACTTCTCGTTAAATGAACTTAAAGAATTAATAAAAATTGGAAACTTCTTGTTAACAAATGTTAACAACGAAATTAATGATATTTCGACATTTAAGAATTCGTTTATATATATATCAATTCTTTCATTAAGTAAATGTGATCAATATTCATATTCCGAATTAAAAAGTATAATACATTACGTATCGAATGTTAACTTAGAAAACGTCGAAAACTTTGAATGCTTTAACATATTGAAGAAATTCGCAATTGTTTTATGCGCATTTGAAAATGGTAAAAACGTTTTAAATGTTTACCAAAAAGAAAATAATAATAATGAAAAGGTATCAGTTAGTAAAAGTGTTATAAATGATTATAATGTATTAAGCAAATATGGAATAGAACAATTCACTGTCTTCGGAGAAGTGTTCTTGAAAATTGTTTACGAATTAATGAAAGACGTGGATGAAAACATTGGCGAAATTATGGAACTGCTGAACTTCTCAAAAAGAGCGTACTTTAGCGATAAGATTTATCGAAAATTGGTATCTGTTTATGATAAATTCGATGACTTTTATTAGAAATATTTATATGATTGATTAAATAATAAATAAAATTTGAAATTATTAATATGTAAATAAATTTTTTTTAAGAAGAAAAATGTGCTTCGAACAGTTTTAAATAAAACGAATTTTAATATTGTATTTGTGATAATAATAAAGTGTTCAACAAACTTTGTATAATAGCATAAACATTTGCATGCAAAAGAAGTTTAGACAAGCCAACGGCTTTGGAAAAAAAATTATATTTATTTTCATCTCAATCACAATATCAATGTTGGAACAAACATTGGATTTCTCACTAAGCTTGAAAAAATAATTTTTAATTTAACACAAAAAATCTTGAATAATCAAGCGAAGAAACATTAAAATTGATTTAAATTTCATATAATTTAATTAATAGTTATTTTTGTTTTTTCTGCTATATATTTAGGTAACTTATAAAAAATACTTATGAAAGAAAAAATATTATAAATAAAGATTATCTAAACATTTTACAAATATTTGATGACTATATCACTGAAATTAAAAGTTTTAATTTAAAACACAAGAATCATATTATTTATAAGGGTTATAAAATAATATTAGAAACTTAGTAAAACAGTTTTTTATTAGCAAATGGTCATGTTGAAATTGTTAAACTAATATATAAAGATTATTACAATAAGAGATATGATAAAGATAACATACATATGATTAACTTTTCTTTTTTCGTGTCTTATTATTATTAGTTTTTATCATTGAGTATCTAAGTTAAAAAATGAATAAATGCTAATTAGAGAAATGAACTTCTATAAACGTTCTCACAAACTTTTTAAATCAAAAACCGCTCACGCTAAGCCAATCCACAAAGATGTTCAATCAGCAAAAAATGTTGGAGCAAATGGGATTCCCAGTTCCACAGCCACCAAAGATATATATTCAACGATATAAGGAATCTGTTATTAGATTTCTTACAAGTTTTATAATAGGAATTTCTTCAAGATTATTATCAGTTCCTTTTTCTGTAGGAACAATGATTTGGGGAATTGTTTATGTAACAGCGACATGTTTTATTCTTTTTACAAAAATTCCAAAGGAACCATCTTTTGGTGCAGAAATCAAATTTTCTTTCCAGCATTTCATATTGTTTTTGGTGATGTATTCATTTATAGACTGTTGTATAAAGACCTTTGCCAGTCAAAATTAATAAAAAATATTTGATTTAAAAAATTAGTACATAATTATTTTAATGAAGAAAAATCAAACACACACAACTCTCATGTTTGCAGTGTAGTTTTTTTAAGCTCTTTTTATAAATCTTATTTTTACTATGAATAAAGATTTTTATTTCGTTATTTCCTTAAAATTTTAAAGTTAGCAGCACTTCTTTTGTGTCTGATCTCCTGTTATGTCGCGAGTTATTTTTTCTTGGTTTTGGGGGAGATTTTTGTTTAACGATAATGTTCCTGCTTCTACAAAAATATCATATATACCTTTGTCTTCAATAGCGCTGCATTCCATATATGTGGCTGAGATAGATTCCGCAAACTGTTCTCCTACCTGTGTTGATACGGCTCTTGGTAAGTCGATCTTGTTTCCAACAACTATTATAGATGGCATAACGTGGGAATCGGCTTTTATATCATTATACCAATTTTGTAACTCGTTCAAACTTTGTTGAGAATCAACAGAAAAAACTAAGATAGCAACATGACAGTCTCGGTAATACATTGGCGTAAGAGCTCTGAAACGTTCTTGTCCTGCTGTGTCCCAAATTTTGAGTTTTACTTCGGTTCCATCAATCATTATTTTTTGTAATGAAAAACAAGCACCAACAGTTGGTTGATGTTCTGCTTTAAATTCATTATGGAAAAATGCTGAAATTATACTCGTTTTACCAACAGCAGATTCACCAAGAAATACGATTTTGGCTTCCATTCTCTTCATTTCAGACATTGTAAAAATCCCAAAAATTGTAACACATTCAAAAATTGGCAAACCGTTCGTCCCGATCGAAACAGTTCGAATTTCTGATATTAACGATAGGGCGCATTGCGTGTTTTGTACATATTATTTCAGTGATTTACACAGATTTTTGTGAATTTTTTTCTGGTGCAAACCGCAAAAAGTCTCAATTCGAAAAAAATCACTGCAAATGGTATAGTGTTTCAGGTGAACCCAATTTAAAAAGAAATAGTGAACAACTGACCCAATATCCATATTCATTTCATTAAAACATATAAATTTATATGCTAAATTTAATGATTATTTATGGACAAACAAATGTTTTTAGTGACAAAGAATATTGGCAGGACTTAGAATATATGTCAACACTTATGGATAATGAGCTAAAAAAGATGCTGAAATGAAGAATTTTAGCCTATTTTTACTCGGGGCAGCCCAAAGTTTCCAACCGCAGAAAATTTCGGCTATCTTCAGACGGACAAAAATGAAATACATTAATGTTATCTCAATTCCAAATGTCAGTATTGATTTTGTTGATAAAATGGAAGTTTTTGGTACATTAAATTTATATTTAATTGGAAATGATTATCGATTTTCATGGATTCCAAATGAAACCAACCCAGATCTTGAGAAACTAATTCCTTTTCATGACTTTAAGATTGTTTTTCGCCTTTGTGAACTATCAGCTATCATCATCAAAGAAGTCAACAACTTTTCGAAAGTGACACTTCTTTTTGTACTTTGTAGTAACAAACAAGAGACATCAACACAAGTTTTTTATCTCAATTCATTTGGACATGTTTACTCTTTACATTTATTTGAATTTTTAAATTCCAAAAAACTCTTGGTTATTCAAGCATCAAATCAAGGTTACATTCAAGCACCAATCACTCCTTTATCTGATCCACTCGAACCTCATATAACACCACTTCAGCTTGGAATGTTTTTGGAGCATTACCAAACCGCCCAACAGCTCACTTCACAAACCGTAATTATCTCTCAAAAAATGGAATTTGACGAAGTAAAATCTTTTTTCAACGAAGAAGGAATTTGTACCAATTTCCAACTATTAAAACGGAATATATTCAAGTGTGGTCTTGATGACAATGGTCGTGCTTTTATTTACCCATATTTGCTTGGTGTTAAAGATCCAAATATTTCTTTTGAGGCAAATAATCAAATCCTTAAAAACAAACTTCAACAATACACTACCATGAAATCTCAATGGCAGTCATTTCTTCCAGATCAGGTCAAAAATGTACCAGCAATTGCTGATTTATTGCGGGTTGTTTGTGGCGATGTTAAGCGAACTGATCGCTTTACTCCTCAGTATGGACCTGATGACAGTCTATATTCCAAAGTTCTCCATGATGTTCTTGTGACATATGATCTCTATAATAACGATACAAGTTATGTTCAAGGTATTGGCGATTTAATCTCACCAATCATTATCATCATCATTAAGGACTGGAAAGATGATGAAACAGCCATTCTTTATGATGGGACAACAACATCGAGAATCGAGATCGAATCATATATCTTCTGGATTCTCACCGGAATTTTACATACTCTTAAACACGATCGAATATTTATGAATCTTTTGGAGAACCAAAAGTTTGTTCTGAAACGAATCTTTAAATTTGCATCACTTGTTGATCCACCTGTTCAACGCCTTTTCCAGCACACTGAAATGGAAGATCTTCTCTTTATGTTCCGTCCATATCTTCTTTTGTTCAAACGCGATTTCCCTGTTCCGAATTTACTTCGGATTTGGGATTCGTTTTTTTCGGCGGAATTAATTTCCGTTTTCCCGCGAATTTTCGCATCTGCATTGATAATACTTCTTTTCCCATTGTATTTGACTGCAGAGGATTTCTCAATTGGAGAAATCATGAGAATTACAGATAGCGCAATTTCGTCAATTGACCCCGAAACTGCACTAAATTTGTCTGTGGCAATACAAGAAGAAATGTTATCAATGGTGGATAACCAATGGATCTTTGATGATATGCCAGACAATGATCAATATATTGAATGGGAACCAAAGTTCCTTAAATTGTTGTAGAAATATATAAATACTTTTTCTTTATACATATTTTTTTTTTAATTTTATTATAAATAGACTGCAGTGAAAAACCTGTAAGCCAACACATTAATATAACCCACGTCTATACTTTAGCATTATTCATAGAGAACATATTGAGTAATATATATTTAATAAATTTTTTTTCTATTTAATTTTGTAATTTTCGCAATATTCCGATTTTTCAATCACTTCACTAAGAAGAACGTAAACACGATTTTCTTTACATATTTTGATTAATTCATATTTTTGGGACTGAATATATGTTAAAATTTCTATTTGCTTACAAACTATATAAATAAAGTATGATTTATCTAAAAATTTGTTGTCGGTCTACAAGTTTTTCATGGCAGTCTAAATATTTTTGTAGTAAATACGGTGCTTCGAAAGTTTATTATGTTCGATTTCTGTGAAAATTTGGTAACATGGAATTTGATAACCATTTCTTTGTAAACTTTTAATCGATCTCCTATCCTTTTGTTGATTATCAATAAATTTCATTAATAAAGACTTTTATATTACAAGATATATAAAAAGAAAAATTAAAAAGAAATAAATAATAAAAAAGCATTTATATGTGGAAGTTCTTGTAAGAAAGTCATTAATTTTTATAAATCAATAAACGAATAAAAAGAATTATATCAAAAATTAATGTTTTAGTTAATGTGCAAGCACTTAGCTAATAAAATGTATCGGCAAATTTTTTAATTAAATCAGTAAAACTGAATCGAAACTAATTCCTTGATCTCACACTAACATTTCAAAGCTACTAATATTTAATAGAAATATATTTATTAATGCTATTTTCCATTGAAATTTAAGATTCGCATTTATAAATAATTTTTAACAATTCCTCAAAACAGTACTTCTGTTCAACAGCAACCTCCTTCTTTTTTCTCTAGTGTTTTAATAGTTTCAGAAGGCACTGCTGTAGAGTTTTTGTCGAAAATTTCTGTGAATAATTTCATAAAAATTTCAGAAACTCCTTCGCCTGTGAGAGCGCTGCATTCAAAGAACCGAAGGTCATTCTTTGTAGCAAACTCTTTTATCATTTCCTCTGGAATTGTTCTGTCTTCTTCAATATCTATTTTGTTTCCGACCAAGAAAGTAACATAATTTGGTGATTCATCTTTAACCATTTCAAGCCATGTTGGGAGGCTTTCAAATGATTCTTTATTGCTTACATCAAAAACAATTAATGCACCATGTGAACCAGTTTTATATTGTGGAACAAGAGAACGATATTTCTCTTGACCCGCAGTATCCCAGATGTCGAAGATTAGGCGTCTATTTTTTATTTCAACTTGTGCAGGAAAGAATCCTGTTCCAACAGTTGGACAATGCTCAAGTGTTACAAACTGTCCAGTATATGACTCAACAATAGATGTCTTGCCAACTGATGAATTTCCAAGAAGGATAACTTTGAATCTAGGTATGTTCATCTTCATCATTGTTTCCAATATAAGTCGATCGAGAGCAACAAAAGTGTCAAAATAATGACTTTTTTTCGAGGGCGTGTAATCTGTGCAATTCCCATAAATATTAAATTTTATAGAATAAATATCAAATGGTATTATATATTTTACGCATATTGTATCCAAGTATAAGAGTTTATCATATTTAAAAAAAAAAATTAAAAATTCCAATCAAAAATTCAATTAGCACTTACAACATGAAAAAATCTTTAACTTGTGATGTAATTCATAGAGTCTTATTAAGGTTATAACTTTAACTTCACAATAAATCTGAATTTAATATTTTCAAAACTTAAATATAAGGAAAAGAACTAGCTATTTTATTGTTGTTTAGAGTTATTCAGCCTTTTCTTTTTCAGTGAAGTATTTGTATATCATGAAAAATGCGATTGGCAAAAGGAATACGAACAAACCTATTGAAACAGAGAACGATACGGAAACTTTTGATGGGTATGAAATCTTAGATTCGTAGAAAACAGGGTCTTTGAAGCTACCAACCCTGTAAGCGATTGTGAAACCGCTCTTTGCAATTCTTTCATCAGTTATTTCTTGGCATTTGGTAATGTATGTTTGATTCAAAGTATCACCAGGAGAGAGACCTGCATAGACATAATCAACAGCAATTTTATAAGACTCTGTAGCTATGGCATTAAAATCGCGTGAAGATTTTCTTACTGAAGATGAATCATAATTTTGCTTATAATAGTCAACTCTTGCATCAATTGCTTTCCACTGTTCTTCAGTAAATGGCAACAAGCTGGTGTATCTTCCGCATCCTGTTTCCCAAAACCATTTCAATGATACATTTTGATTATTAAAAATTACATAGAAATTTTCTCCACTACCATCACCTTCTGGGAATTGCTTGCTGAAAAGCTCTGATGTATGCATTGGAGAGTGTACTTCACTAAACATACCAAGTAATGATTTGAAAGCAAGAATTGCCGGCCAATTATGCATATAAGAAGACTGAAGAACGCTGGTAAGGAATGTTTCTCCATATGAAACCAAGTCATCTGAGTCATGATGCCTTGTAGCATTTACACCATCTTTAATTATTGGAGTTCGTGTGTATCTCCAGTGATTGAAGTTTTTCGTGTTATATGGTGGTCTTTCTATGTATGAAAGCCAAGCTCCAGTTTCTGATAATCTGTCATATTTTTCATTGGGTTCAAGATCAAGGAATTTTTTTGTGAGCTCGCGAGCATAGTCGCCGATCATACGATAATAAAGCTCTGTTGCCATTACCAATGGTTCATCAAGCCAAGAAAATGTGTGTATTAGCAATAAAGCAAGCATTTCTTGCGTTTACCGATGGTTTAAACAAGAAAAACGTTAAGATCGTTTTTTAACCGATATTAAATAAAAAGTGCACTTCTATGTCTTCGAAGCCAGACCGTATTCAATTTTGTCGGTTTTACATCTGTTTTTGGTTTTGTTGGGCAAATTTTGTATACTTTATATAATTCAAAATGTTGAAAAAACTGATTATGAAAAATTGTGGGAAAAAGTGATATAAAATAATTTTACTTTAAAATTGGCCAAACCACATTATGGGCTGGGTTGAGATGTCTAAAATCCCAGTAAAACTGGTAAAAGGCCCGAATCCATAAGCAATATAATATTATTATCTCTTATGGAATATAAAGGTAGTTGTTAATCAAAAAATATATTAAATCTATAATAATAAAAAAAAAATCTTATTTATTTTGATAAATTCTAATAGTATATCTATTTAATGTGCTTCCAAGCAAGTAAAAGTCAAAAAGTCATTTGTTTTTGCGTTTAGCTTTTTAAGATGAAAATTAAACTGTTTCATTTTCTAAACGATGACGCAACCAATGAAATTCTTATTAAATAAGGAAGAAATACCTTAAGAACAATTGCAGACATCAAAATTTCCATTCATGTTGAATATATAATTTTTAAATTTTTAGATGCAGAAGAAGAATTATGATAATTTTAAAAAAACAGTTACATAAATATAAGAATAAAATTCATATATATTATTTTAGGTCAAAAGAGGATAATAAGATTTAGTGTGTGAATAAAATGTATGACCAATTTTTGTTTGACTATTAATTTCTGATACAGCTATTAAAAATGTTTTTAAGAAATCTTTAGATCTATATAGTAGAAGAAACATAAAATTTGCTAAATAACACAAATGTTTGTATTTATAAAAAAAAATAAACAAATTAAAATATTTTGTTCTTAAAATATGTTTATTTATATCTGACTGATAAATTTTTCTTCTTTGAAATCGTCTGCAAATGGATCTTCTTCAATATTTGAATTATTAATACCAACTGAAAATGTATTATCGATTTCATTAATTTTATTATTATTTTCATCTGAAATATTCATTTCTTCTTCATTTTGTTTCCGCTTCTTATTTTGATATTTAATCATAAATATTATAATTATCATTATAAAAACAATAATTATTACAATTACAATAACAATTATAATGATAATTAATGTATTATTATCATCAGTGTTTATTATTACATCTTCGATATAAGAAATATAAAAGAAATTCGAATAATAAGTAAAATATTCTGGATAATATATAATTGTATAATTATAATATATGAAATCGACATAAATATATTTAGTTTCAGATTCAATGAAAGTAACTGAATAAGATTTTATGAATGTATAATAATCTGATAAAGTTTTTATAAACGATAAAGAATAAGTTAAAGTATAAGTGTTAACGAAAGTAAAATTCATCGAAAATGTATTAACATAAGTATTTGAATCAAAATTATTTTTTGATTTCGTAAATGTGTTTGAATTAGCAAATGTATTTATGTTAGTAAATGTATTTGAGTTAGTGTATGTGCGTGTTGGCGGGAGACATTCGTCAAGTGTTGTTCCCTTAGTAATATTCATATTTCCAAATGTTTCATTTTGATATGTTTCTATTGTCATAACTATTGTCGCATTGATATTAACAAATGCATCATTTCGTATTTTTGGTGATATTTCTCCATTAAAATAAATACATTGAAGTGATGTACAATTAACAAATGCACATGAATTAATATATTGAACATTTTCATCAATAAAAATTCTTTCTAAATTATAACAATAAGCAAAAGAATAATTCATAATAGAAATAACTGATTTAGGAATTGTAAATGTTTTACTTTTCATATTCGGATAACTAATAATATATGTAATTTCTTTATTATATAAAACACCATCATTTTCATAATTCGAATATCCAATATTTTCTTCTGAAACATTAATAAATTGAAGTTTCATACATTCTAAAAATGCATTTCCAATTGAAGTAACTGAACTTGGTATATAAATATTCAAAAGGCTTGTACATCCTCTGAATGCATCTGATCCAATACTTCGGACGCCTTCATATAATGTTATAGTTTCAAGTCCTGTACATTTATAAAATGCATTATCACTAATGGTATTACAACGGATTGTAATATTATTTAATGAAATACATTCTGCAAATGCTCCACCTCCAATTCCACTCATTAATTTATCTGGAAATTGGACATATTTTAATTGTTTACATGATGCAAATGCTCTACTATTTATATTTCCAACTGTTTCTCCAATTATTACTGTCGTTAATAAAGGCCATTCTCTGAATGCATTACTTTCAATCACGCCAACATCAATAATTATAACACGTTCTGTATCATTCATATAATCTTTTGAATAATCAATGGAATCAGATATTGTGAGTGTTTTTGTTGTTTCATCAAATGATTGCTTTGTATTAACAAAAAATATAATCATTAAAATCGGAATAACTTCGTTTTTTTGATGAATGCTTTTCTGATTAAAATAAACTTTGGAAAAGAAAGTAAAAACAAAAAATATAAATACGAACAAAGTTATATTTGAATACGTAGAAGTAATTAATGCATTAAATATCTTTGGTAGATTTTTAAGAATATTATTGCTGCAATTCATTGATAAATAACATTGAAAACTTTCATTAAAATGATATATATTATGCAGAATATGAAAGATTGCAGTTATTTTGGAATATAAATACGAAATTATTAAATTTGAAGAAACGATATGCATAAAACCTATTCTATTGTTATTTAGAGAATTGCTGAGTGAAACGCATTGCAGTAAATGATTTATGTTGTTTGCTGTTTGAATTTTTTGTAAATATATTTTACTCTTTATGTGTTCTCTCTTGTTACTTGGCATGTAATGAATGCTTTTGTTATGCATATGCTTGTTCATTGTTTTATTTTCAGTGAGAGAATACAAATAATATTTATTTGAAATAAAAACATCTTTGCTGAAATTTATGAGGATAATGAAAGTGCCAATGTGAATTAATGTTATCATTAATTGAGGATATGCATTATATTTCATCGATTTGGTATATGCGTTTCCAATATAAATCTGGTTTGGTTGTAACGAAAAACCTCTAATTTTTCATTAGAAATGTGTGTAACAACTGTTGTTCAATGTGAAATGTGAGTTTTCATCGAAATTATTTTGGATGCCGAAACACACACATGAAGCATTAGGTGACATGAAAAGATCTCATTTACTTGCTCACAATTGAGGACTTGACATTTGAATGGATTTAAGGGAAAACGACAAGAAACAACCAACTTTTTATGAAAAAAGTTTCAATTGAATAGTCATTCAACTTTTGTGTGTTCATGTCAAAATTTTAGAATTATTTAAAAAGTGACCGGTGCGACACTTCGAGTGAAACACACAAAAATCAACGTGAAGTATGAAAATCATGCCGAAAAATCAAAATGGATTTGAAACAGTCGTAATAATCAAAATAAAAATATGATTAGTAGATAAAAACTACCATCAAAATTTTTATAATCTCAAAAAACAGATTTTTTTGATTTTTTTTCACAATAAATTAAAATTAAATTCAGACGATTTTTAAGATTGTATTTTAATTTTCTTAAGATGAAATATGTTATCAGAGATACATTATGTGTTATCACGATTGCTATTTCTTGGTTTGATACAATTTTACCGAAAAAAAAATTTTGAACTTTTCGCCTCAACTTTAGGTACAAATGATTTATTATTTTGAAAGAACCATTGATAACAGCAATAATTAAATTTTAAAATTGTTTTTCTAATTGCTTACAGTCAAATTTTCTTGTTTGAAACGTTCCAAAAACTCTTATCATTGACTTTTTATTGTTTTAAAATTCGATCAAAGTATCTCTCTTTTTTCATGTCTTCTTTGATACTTTGATTCAGAGCAATAATTCCACCTACTAAGCCTTTACCACTGTAAGTACGCATTGTTGGTACTATTGCCCAATCACCATTACATCTAAATATGGAAAATATCCAAACACAAGAATGGAGCCCTTTTTTCCTTCCAGTGAAACCCATTAATTCCAAATCATCTTTTGCATCATAAACTCTAAAGAATGCGCCCAATTTCGTATTAAATTTCTTGTTTGTATTTTCCGAAACTCCGAATGATAAACAAAATACTTCTGGAGGCAATTGATTAAGTTTGATAATAGAATATATCTCCCTACTAAATTCATTATACCTTCCATTTTCATCAATAGCAAGTTTTACTGCATCATTGAGCATCGATGGCTTTTGTGGATAAATAAAATCGATGTGATTAAAATTGATATCATATGCAATAAATCGTAAATCAAATTGGAAACCAGCCGTAGTTAATAATTGTTGTTCTGCAAAAATATGTATTGTATCAGGTAATGGTCGTTGGAAATATTTAAGTGCAACTTGAATTGGAAATGGATCGTCAACGTTTAAATTAATACGATGAAATATTTTTTCATCCGTTACATTTTCATTAACAACTAAAGACTTAACACTTAATAAAATATTATGCATATTCTTGTTTGGGACTGAATTTAATGAAATACATCTACCAAGTGAAAAATGATTAAGACAATTATTTGGTTTAATGTTAATTTTAACATAATCTATGTTGTCTGAACTCGTGGACAATTAATTAAATCACTACCTTTAAATTCAAATAATTGTTGGAAATGAAGAATTGGCGGCTTCTTATTTTCTTTGTTAAGTCCAATGCATGCATTAAATTCGTGGATAGCCCCAGTATCAAGAACGGGCCGACGATAGAGACACGATAGAGCTTTTAATCGTTAAATATATCGTTAGTTATGTGTAAACAATACAAAAAGTAGTGATATACCGACCGTTAATTTCAGCAACATTTCTACTTACTGCAGGAATTTGATAAGTAATACATTATACCCAACTACTGCTTTTAAGGTTTTTTACATCAAATTCTAAAAAAAAAAAGTGACTGATGAAAAAGGAACAATTGCAATAGATTATTCAAAAAAATTGTAACGTTTTGGGACACCCCGTTCTATGAAAGATAGGGTGACGATTGGAATTTTTATCTAAAATAAACATTTAATTAAATAAAAAGATTTTCAATTTTATTAAATTTCAATTTCCTAAATGGTATATAAATGAAAGTCGTCACAAAGTATAATTTACAATTGTTTTATTAATGGATAGATTTGTATTATTTCAAAAATGTTTTTAACATTTAATCAATTCAAGCGCTGTTTTAAATATTTTAAATCATTTCCAAGTATTATTTTTAAAGCCAAAATTATCAAAATAAACATTATATACAAGAAAAGTGACAATTGTACCAAGTCTAATAATTGTTGAAGAATAAAAATTAATATATCAATTTATGTTTTAAATAAAGCCATTGAAGAAAATCACATTTCAAAACGAATTATATATTCATAAATATATTTCGTTATCAGATATTCATATAAAATATAGAGTACGAATATATTCGTATTATAAAATTTATTTTTTTTATAAATACGGATATTTATAGTAAAATAATACCCTAATATAAAAAGTATTTAATATTACAACATTTTGTTTCCTTTATTATTCTAAAATAAAAAATTAGAAAGAAATAATTTTAAATTTAATAAGAAATTTTATTAAATGATTGATATTTTTTTTCGGAATCTTAATAATCTTCACTAAATCCAGTGCGAACCAAATGTTTTTAATTTCAAGAAATTTTAATAATTCTAATATAGTTAGTGCAAACTTTTTTTTAAATTTAAATAATATATAGATTCCACAAAAAATGTCTTTTACATTAATATCAATTGCTTTTTGATAAAGAAGTAATTTAACAATTTCATTCAATTTAATAATTATCTTGGGTTAATCAGCTAATTTAATAGAATTTCTAATTTTATTGATTGGTTAATCAGGTTCAATGTTTTCTTTGCGCGGTTATGACATAACAACTTCATTTTACCTATTCAAGAGCCTGCGTAGCATAGTGGTTATTGCGTTCGCCTTGTAAGCGAAAGGTCGGCGGTCCGACTCCGCTCGCAGGCAATTTTTTTAATTAATTTTGATCCAATTTTATTTTTGAGATGTGAAGTATTCAAACAAACAACTTTTACACTTGTTTTTGATCGCCATTTCACTATTTGTATGCTTTACACTTTTCGAATCAGTTTTGACATTTTTTTGTGGTTGTGTATCCCATAATAAAATTCATTAAATGTAATCTACATTTGATTTACTAATGAACCCTTTCTGTCTGAGCTTTGCATGGTTTTTCCATTCCTAAATTTCACAAATAAAACTTTGATGTTTTCAGTGATTTCAATTTTTTTTTGAAAATTTATGGAATTTGATAAAAAACGCATTAAGTCCAACTACTGCTGTTAAAGTTCTTATATAATATAAGTTATATTACATATACTAAAAAAAAGAAGATATATGCATAATTGGATACGAAAAGCATATAAGTGCATTTTAACCTATGACAAATAAGCTACAAAAAGGTCATCATAATTTTTCGGATTCCTTCAAAGCATTGGTTTTACCAAAAAAATACGACAGCAAACCTATCAATGCACTACGAAATTTCCCAAGACCGGCCTAAGCTATTACGTGAAAGGATTTTACATAAACAATATCATTCATAAGAAGTGATCACAAAGAACGATGAAATGATGAAAACGCATGTACGTTAATATAAAATTGTGATCAATTGAACACCTTATTCAATTTTCTATACTTTCGTTTTTTTTGGTTTCTGGGGGTGTTTTCCATTCGATTCAATTATAATTTGAACGGCAGATGTGACATGTTTTTCATCCACTGCGTTCAATCTCACAAAAATGTGACTTGTTGGAATCGAAAATATTTCAGAATTCAATCATTTCACATATTTTCAAATGTTCCAAGGAATAAACTTCTTAGATTATGTTTTAGCTAATGGATCTATTTGCATTGAAAAAAAGCGGAAGGTTACAAAACAAAAATTTTCTCCAGAAGAAGATAAGATTATATTTGATTTAGTCGGAAACCAAAAATATCCCAATTGGAATGAAATCGCAAAACACATCCCAGGAAAAACATGTAGGCAATGCAGAGAAAGATATCAACATTATTTGGCACCCGGATTATCGAAGGAACCTTGGTCTAAAGAAGAAGATGACCTAATTATTGAATTATACAAAAAATACGGATCCAACTGGGCTTTGATTGCAAAGCACTTTCAGAACAGAAGAACCAATAATGGTATCAAAAATAGATTTAATAATCATCTTAAAAAACAAATACAAAAACAAGAAGAAATTTTATTTGAACCATTTTCAAGTGAAAACTCAGAATCTTCTTCAATATTCGTGCCAGATCAATTAGATGATTTATTCTTAGGAATAGATTTATATTAATATCAAAATCGTCACTTTCCTCCTTGTTAGTAAAGAGATGTTTGATAACTTTATTTTGAATGTCATTCGCTTTGTTGTATAAAAAATATATTGTTTATGTTTTTTTAAAATTTCTTTTATTGATTTTCTGCATTGAGATAGAAAATGTCACTTTTCCATCGAAATGTCTGAAAATAACATTGTTTATATACAAAATGTTCCTCCTGATTGTAAAGAAAGTGATTTATATGAACTCCTCATTCAGTATGGTCCAATAGAGAGGATCAAGATATTTTCACAGCAATTTCAAAATTATAATTATCCAATTGGCATTGCACAAGTTCAATTTAAAGAAGAAACCAGTGTTAAGGCATGTTCAAAATCAAAAAGAAAGCATCCTCTTTCTTATGCTAATTGTATTTTACAAATACATTCAAAATATTTAAAACCTCAAGAAATAGAAACAGATTCTAAGAATGAAAATGATCAACAAGAAATTGAATGTGAAACAAATGAAGAATATAACCCATTGATCGGTTTAAAATTTTCTGTTTTCATATTTTTTTCAAGTGAATCAGTAACTCGCGAATATTTGCTTGACACGTTTGCAGGGGCTCATCCAATAGATATAACAATCAGAATGAAAAATTCGTATGATCATTATGGTTTAGCCATTATTAAATTCCAAGATTCACAATCTGTTGAATTGGCGCTTTCATATAACGAGGAACTTCCTATTCATATTATCAAGCCAAGTTTAGACTTTATCAATCAATTTTCAGAAGATAACATTTCCCACAACATTATTTTCAAACCACCTCCAATAGATATTGCTTCGAACACAGATTTAAGTCAACAATTCCTCAACTTAGAGATAATTTTTAGAGGAAACTCATATAAAGTTAACGGTTTCTTAGCATCCGTTTATTCAACGACCGTTTATAACCGTTATCTTACCAATCCCATTCTTCAAAAAATTCATTTAGATATTGACATAGAAGGGCCTTTTGATCTAGTTGTCCAAGCTCTCTTTGGTCAAGAAGTTTTTGTTAAAGATACGAATGCAAAATTTTTATATTTTATTGGATCATATTTGGGAATGGAATCACTTACTAGACCTACATCTGCATTGATTTTGCTTTCGCTTGATTCAGACAGCGCATTTTCGTTTTATAATGACATATGCAAATTTAAATTAGATGCATCAACTGGACCACATATAGATTATTTTGCTGCCAATGTTGACAAGTCTTCTTCAAGTAACTTTTATTCTAAAGTTCCTGTTGATGTATTACAATGTATATTTAAAAGTCCATTTTTATCAATTAGTGATCCTGAGAGTTGGAACAAATGGCTAATGAACTTTATTTATCAAGACCTTGCATCTCGGGTCACACTTCTTCAATTTATTGATGTCAAATGGTTATCACGAAATGACATATCAAATTTAATTCAAGATCCACGCATTAATCTTAACATCATTCGAGGTTCTCTTTTCTCTGCTCTTAAAGATGGTATTAAATTTACTCAATACGCCACCATTTTTTGCGAATATATTGATCCCATCAAAAATACAGGTGTCTTTACTAATCTTTCTTATCGCCACAAGAACTCGAATCTTCATGATCTCCATGTTGTTCGTGTGAGTACTAATAGTAATCTTCAACAAATCACAAATCCCAATTTTGACAGCTATTGGTGCTCATCTGATACCAAAGACTCTTATGTTGTCTTTGATTTTAAGCGTAACCATGTTACCATTGCATCTTATATGATTATTTCAGATTCATTATTATCATGGACGATTGAGGGCACAAATGATCCTAACTTTGGATGGAACAAAATCGAAAGTCGTCGTCTCAAAGAGCAAAAGAACACATTTCATAAGTTACCTACGTCTAATAATTTCCGATACATTCGCATTGTCCAAACAGGCAAAAATTCATTAGGAAATCATTCGCTACGGCTTCAGTTTGTCGAATTTTTTGGCAGAGTTAACAACAAAGTTATTGAATATGAAGGAAATGAAGGAATCTTAAATTACATCAATAATCACGGAAGAGGAAAATTCAAAATTTCGTCATCATCAGACCCTAAATACCTTATAAACGAAGAGTGGAGCAGTTGTTATTACTCCCCGAATCAAGAAAACTCATTTATCAAATTTGACTTCATGGAAGCAAAAGTCAAATTAAAGGGATACACATTGGCTGCTGATGCCAAAGGACTATGTATGAAGTCTTGGAAAGTCGAAGTGTCAGAAAATGACGTCGATTATGTAATTGCGGATGAAAGATTGGGCGTTAATAAGTATAAAGAACAGCGGCAAAAAATTTATTGGAAGTGCCAAAACGAAATCGAAATGAATTGTAGATACGTGAAGATTACAATGATCGGGAAATCAAGTAAAAATGATTTCGTAATGGCGCTTTCAAACGTGGAATTGTATGGTCAGCTGGTGATTCCAGAATAAAGAAATTTAAATATGTATATATAATGTAATTTTCATACAGTTTATGAGAAACCATATTCGTTCGTAATAATTTTATTTCGAGATATCATAACTAAAAGGATTTTTAAAATAAATATTCATTCACTTTTTTTTCTCGCCATAGCGAATGTCATTAAATTGCTGTTAATTTAACAATGTGATTGAAGAAGCTTAAGTTTAAAGAACCTTGACATCTTATTAGAACACGGATTTTGAGCACAAAACCCATAACTTTTTGAGCGATGTAATGTATTTAATTCATTTTTTGAATTTCCGATAAAAAGATTTCTTTCAAAAAGTTTATAGAATATTCACTTAATAAATGGTCACTTAAGATGTTCAAAGCTCATGTATTACCAAACATTAAAAGGGAATTGACAGAAAGGAAACAATATTTATTGATTCAATCACTAGAACAGTTGCATGGGAGACACTCATCCCATTTATAAATGACAACAGTTCTGTTTTTCTCGCATAAAATTCTAAGAATTGGCATAAATGCAAAAAGAAAAACGACCAATATTCCCCACCAAACCCGAGATATAGTGTCATGCAATGAGAAAAACACTAAAATTGATGAGTAGATAGTGTCGATTGGTTTTGAAAAAGGATATGCCGACAAATAAATAATTGCAGTCCACGCAGCACAATCGCCTTTTGAAAATGTTGGAGGGAGTAAAAATGAAGCCGACCTCCAAAGTACATTAAACAAATTTTGTTGAACTTCAGATTTTGGAAATGTTTTGAGAAAGTTAATTCTAAATCCGATGAATAACATTCCTGAAATAGCCCCAGCGCATGGAGAGTTTGAAAATAATTTTGAAAATGATATTTCCAAAATAAATAAATTCAGGATCTTTGAAGCAAATTTACAAGTCAACTCGAGGTCTACATTCATCCTGTAAGTGGTCACGCATACATTTTTCAAATCCCTAATTTTATGCATAAATGATTCTTTGTTTCTTTTCAATTTTGCTGGAAAAAGCAGTTTTCAAACACACACAAAAAACTAAGACTTGCGGTTTTTTATAATAACTTTTTCATAGAAAAGTGACGAATTATCGGTTTTTTATGAAATTAAGAAGAATAAACTCTTTGTAACATTTTCGTTAAAAAGACAAAACAGAATTCAGCCTTTTATGAAACTTTCATAAAAACAGTACGATTGTCTTTTCCCATGGAAAATTGTTGTCTTTAACAAGTCTATTTTATTATTTTTGTATTCCATTTTTATCACATGTGAAACGTTGACATTTTTTAAAAAGTCAAATTGACCTATTTGACCAGAAAAAACGCAGTTAAAATGAGTTTTTACATCATTTTTTTATATTAAAGAATAAAAATCATTTAAAAAACTAGTGTTTATGCAAAGTATTCGATAATTAAATCTTCTGGTTTAATACTACTTTTCTCATCCTTATCAAACTTAATAAATTCCGGAGCTTTGTCTGTATAAACCTTCATTATTGAAGCATCGTTTCCGCATTTGTACATATAATTAGGTGCAGACCAAACAATTACTAGATTATCATCATGTAACCAAACATAACCATTTTGTGTGAGTTGATGTGAGCGTGCAATGAACCCATGATTGATGTCTTGTTTACGATCTCCTTCGTAACTATAATTTCGTGGCAAAAATTGATTATTATATAAAAATGTTAATGTATGTTTCGGTCCGAATACATATCCATTTCCACGCCTATTAGAAATGAATTTACTTACTTCATCGGGATCAGACCATGTTAAATCAGAAATTATTGGATCTTTTTCAATGTCTTTTCTTCTTTGTAATGTGTCAATTTGATCAACAAGATTGATCTTAGGACTAAGGCCACCATGAACACAGAATATCTTTTTATCAATTACAGCTGCGATTGGTAATAATGAAAATACATCATTAATCATAAACCAAATTCCAGAATGTCCATACAACTGAATACAATCATTGAATAAACCATATGTTTGATTCGTTTCTTTAGACTCATGATTTCCTCTGAGAAGCCAAAATCGATTTGGATTTCTAATTTTAAGAAATGCTAAATAAGCGAATGTCTCAAGAGAACAGTAACCTCTATCAACGTAATCTCCAAGGAATAAAAATTGACTATTTTCTTCTCCACCAGCTGCATCAAATAATTGGAATAAATCAAGTAATTGTCCATGAATATCACCACAAACAGTTATTGGAGATTGAAGGTATAAAACATTAGGTTCTTTTATCAAGAGATCTGAAAGACGATCCAAAATTTGAATAATAAAAGATTCTTTCAAGTGTACATTATGACTTAACATATTACGAAGATCTTTATAATCAAGTTGATCAATGTCTTCTGGTAGATCTCTTGGAAAATCATTAGAGCTCATTTTATTTTTACTTTCTTCAATTTTCACAACCTTTTCACAAAGTAAAGTTTTAAAAAAGTGGAAATTAAACGTTTTTTGCAGCTGGACATTAACGTCTTTTGCTTAATTTCCAAGATTTGGTTTTTTTTTATTATGAAATCTAATTACTAAGCATTAAGTAATAGCAATACTTTACTATTTTATGATGAATAAACAGATCTCAAATATTTTTCTCAATGAATCAAAAATAAAATCGATATTTTGAAATACGGTTTTATATTGCCCATGATGCCTTAATCATTGAACTGAAGTATTCATCATTATCAAAGGAAGAGCTTAATTCCTTGTAATAATTGATAAAATCAGCTTCTGAAAATTTGCCATCGTGATCCAAATCGAACATCTTGAGGATTTCATCAACGAGTTGAGAGACCAAAACTTTTCTACCACCGATTGTTGTAAATTCACCGTTTCCAAATCTTTCAAGAAGTACATCCTTTGTAATGTTAGAATCCTTTTCCGGGCTTAGATTCTTGAAGCTATCTTCTATTGCCTTTTTTCTTGTCTTTGGTATATCAGGGAGTAAAAATGACAAGAAGCAAGAAAGTGATATCTTATCATCATCATCAGAGTTAAGTGACCTTATGAATGTTCTTTTTTCACGGTTATTTAAAGTGACACCTAAACCGAGAATGAATTTATCGAATTCTTCGTCAGTGTCAATTCCTCCTTTATGATCGACGTCAATTTCATTAAACATTTGGCTCACCACTTCAATTGTAAGTTTTTGGCCCTTCTGAGAGATTGCTTCTCTCACCTTTTTATTGATAGCGGCAGTAGACATTTTTGGCAAATACGGTTTTGCACACTTTTTGATTACGATTCATACAAAAACAATTTTACTTTTTCAGAAGAGCCGTCACTTTTGCAATAATGAGAATGTTTAAGCAACAATTTATTAATAAAAACAATTGACAATTATAATTCCTTCTTCCAAAGGTCGGACAATGCGTTATAATCAATGATACCGTTCTGTATTAAGCTTTTCAGGAATTGAACAAATGCATCAAATTTTTCCTTAATTGGGATAGGAGGGATTGGATTTATTTGGAGGTAGTTGGTATCGTTTTCATATTCTTGATCATCAACATCGAAATCTGATGCTTCTAAAAGTTTTTCAGGCTTTTCTCTTAGTACTTCATCAAACAACTTTTGAGAGAAGTCACTTTTCAAAAATCTAAACGTATAAATTAATGAATATGCGATATCGATAACGTTCACCAGTGAAGTCCACTGTTCGTAAATTGACTGGACGATAGGGAATATTCTATCAGCGTCATAACGTAACATCAACAAGAAGAAGGGGGAAAAATATTTAATTTCAGATCCCATCAACGAATAATCCAATGTATATGAGACCTGAAACAATTGTTGAGCCAAATGGACGAAATATTCCTCTGGCAAATTATTATTTGGTACAATTGCCAATATTGCAGAATTATAAATAAAAGTTGCGATTAAATTATTCAAATTCATTAAGTTAAATCCGATTTGTAACAACAAATTTAATTCTTGTAATGAGTTAAATGGATCTCTTAAGAACAAGTCATGTGAATATAAAACAATTGAGTTAATAATGTTCGGATCATTTCGAATACTTTCATCTTCAAGTTTCGGTATCATCCATTTAAAGAAGAACCAAAAAATCGGCTGAAATTCGGGCATACAATGTATCACTGAACATAACAAATCTATGAATGGGTTTAACATTGCGTTTGATATTTGGTTTAATACTTTTATACAATTGTTTAATATGATTTGACAAACTTGTTCTTCTTCATTTGGTTTATCATTTAATTGATTAACTAAATTATATAATGAACTTAATACATCATCACAATGTCTTGAGTTTGTTGTGTTCTCGATATAAAACATCGCCAAATCAAATGATATTTGAACTATCTCTGGTAACACTTGGATAATACGTTCGACAATAAATGGATCTTTAACAAAGACATTAATGACTTCGGTGATTTGTGAATCGCCGAAATCTTTTGATGTTTTTAAGATATGTCCAATGATTTCGACAATCGAAGCGCTACAAATTTGGCGCATTAAGTTAAGAAATTCGGGTGAATAATTATGACAATTATATAAGTTACTAAATGCTTTAGTTGCAAAATAATGTACTAATGGATTAGGCGATCCAATTAATTGGATTAAGTATTGTAATATTTGTGGATCGAAATCGCCAATTCTTATTAAATGAGTTTGATTAAGTTTGTTAATTAATAATAATAATGCACATTGTGCAAAAACTGAATTGGATGTTAATAATGGTAACGCTTGATTAATGAAGAAAAATGCTTCTTCACGATGCTTGGCAACAAGATTAGTAAAGTTACATGAGCACATATGAAATGCACTATATAATGCAGGGCCATCATTGTCTTTGGTATATCCTTCAAGTTTCGCTTTTAAGATATAAAAAATTAAGTTCGAAACTTCTTCATAATCACTAGCAATAGAACTTAGAGCTGCATATGCAGAGGATAACGCATCCGTTTCGGTAGTACAGATCGAATCAATGAAGTTATCACATACAAATCGTGTTGGGTCTGTTTGCGCTTGTTGAATCGCTATTGGCTTTAAGACAAAAAATGGTACAAAGAATGAGGAAATGATGTTCGGGATGGAACTAGAGATAAGTGAATACATTTCGGGATTATGGCAACATTTTTGGAAATATTGGAAAACGTTAATTTGGAAATGGGCTATCGGTACTTCCCATTCTCTAAGAATTAATGGGAAACAAAGATTTAATAGTTCCAAACTCATCGGAAGATAGATTCTGGTGTCGAGGACTCGGGAATATAATTTGACGAGACTATTGAGAAGCTTGAAAAGAGGACCAGTGAGGTTGGTAAGTGGAGTGTTCGTCAAAATTTCGACGGCTTTGGCAAATGGAAGGAAATTGTTGAGATTATTATCTAAAAATAATCCTGAGAATATTTTGGCACAAGTTGCCGCCGAACCAACGCAAAGATATTGGAGAAAGATATCTGTTGTGTTGAAAAATGCATTTGCTAAAAATGAAACAGTTTGAGATATGTTAACGAAATGTTCTTCAAATATACTTGGAATAGGTGTGCTAGGACATGTCTTGATAAGTGAACGAAAAAGTAATAAACCGGCTTCAACATGCTGAATATCGCCTGAAAAAAATTGATTTATCATCTCAAAGAAAAAAGGCCATTCATTATTATAAAGACTAACTTTGATAAGGACTTCCATGAGGTAGGAAAGTGAAGGAAATAATTGTGGTGGAAAGCCAATGAGAAGTCTAGGAACAGATTGGAGTATGATATTTTTTATTTCATCGGTAAATCCATTTGACCAAAATCTTGATATGGATATACGAAGCTGGATACACGCTGAGTGCCTAATGTTATCGGTATAACTAGGTGTGGAAATAATATGAATAAGTGATACATAAAAATCGACCTGACCTTGAAGAGAATTAATCGCTTCGAGTATTTGTCCCAAATGGTCATTATCTGTGGTGGTATATGCCTGATGAAGAAGGGATTCAAGTTCACCAAGCATATTGTGGAAAAATCTTTGGAATTTGTCTTAAAAACGTTGCAACGTCAGTTAACCGAAAAATAAATTCAATGGCATGTTGACCAATTAAGCATTCAAAAGGTATAAGTAAAGTTAAGAATATCCATCAAGATTAAAATTGTGATTTATGTCCTCTGTAAAGATTTTATATATCCTGTTTACTTTGCCAATAAAGATAAAATAAGCGAATATAATGGATGCACATCATTTAGTAGCTCATTATAATGATTACATTGTCATTTTTTTAAGAATCATTAAAGAAATATTATTACAAATGCAATTTGATGACTTTAAGTGAATTTAATTAAATTTTATTATGTAAAACATTTTCATTGATTTATTTTTAGATGATAGTTATTTTTATTAAATTATAGAAGTAAATTTACTTCACTTAAATGTGCATCCAACTTCTCATTGCCGCAATGATCTGTGAATCTCTGTGTACTCTTGTGTAATCACTTCCTGCGTAAGCTTGTGCATCAGCGACATAAGCCTTTGCATAAGCTCTTGATCTACATGATTCGCATGTCGTTACGCACTTACTGCAATCGGATTTACCATCAGGAATCGCCTTCACTCCATCCTTGAAGTAATACGAAGACAACAACATTCTAATTGGGTAATCGTTATCATTATCAGCGCCGCCATAAGGATCAGTGAACAATTTGATTTCGTGCATTCTATGCGTGTTTGGATCGCATCCTTTAACGAGTACGCATCCTTTGTCATGCATATCGCGTGATGATGAGCCATCGTTTTGTTGATCGTGATCATCATTTTGGATAACTTTCCTAATGCGCGATAACCTTCCGCCATCATTATCCGGTTCATTAGGATAACCACTCCACCATATCTTAATTTGATTGATTTCGGTGTCTGTTAATCCTTGTGACTTAAGTTGGTTAGTGAAATATGTTGTGTATGAATAATCGAAATCGCCGACTAAAAGTTGTGATTCGCCGCCAGTGATAACTTCGAGCCACGTGAAGAAGTCGACTGGATATGAGCCGCCTAACCTTTGCTTGAACTTAGCGAAGATTGCTGCTAAGTCAATTGGATGAATATGTTTAGCTGCATCAACTCTGAAGCCAGAGAATCCAATGGACAAAAGATCAACAAAATAATCGGCAATACGTGTGCGTACAAATTCTTTGCTCGTGTCAAGATCTGTTAAACCAGTGAGCCAACCAGTGTTGATTATGTTTGGATCAGTCCATGAATTTAATGATTTGTCGCAATGGAAGTCCATTGGTCCATATGGTACTGCTGGATATTCAAGTACATTAGATGGTTCGCCCCATGAGTTATATTTGTATGTATAACTTGGCGTGTAATATGGTGATTGGTTTTCTTCATCAGATGATTGCTTGCCGGGCCAATATGTACAACCCGCACCTGGATTACGATGATCTTGTGCATCATTACCGGAACCTGACATATGATTAACAACTGCATCCGCATAAACACGTAATCCATATGAACGACACTTCTTAATCATGTTACGAAGTTGTGTACGTGTTCCTGCACGGCCTTGTAAACGATAAGAGACTGGTTGATACATGAAGTACCATGGATTAAGTTCGTTCTCCATTGGTTGTGTGGACATAACTTGTTCTTGATGTGGGAAAAGTTTAACGCCAAGATAACCTGCTTCAGCAATTACTTTGCATTCTTCTGCAATATCATCATCTGGCCAACCAAACATTTCGACAATTGCACCTTTTTGTCCATTACGATAATCGCCATTTCTTTCTTTAAGTGGTTCAACATTCCAAATGAAATCAATTTCATCGAGTTCAAGTGTTTCACCAGTTGCAGCAACAATTTTGACCTTAAGAAGTCCTGTATAAGATGAATCAAACGTCTTAGATGGACTTGTTTGGGAAACACCATCGAAATAATATGTAAGAGAAAGATCATGATGTGTCTTCGTATAAATTGTGACTGTACAGGATGTGCGATCTGAGTTATATTGAAGTTGTGCATAACCAACAAGTGTGCTCATATCTTGATAACCTTTCTTCCAACCTTCTGTTCCACGTTTTGGTGTATTCCAAAGATGGGTAGCCCATTTGTTGTCCATTTCACCAGAACTACTTTGGCAAGATGGAACTTCAAAAGTTGAGCAGTCACTATTTGATGCATTTAAATAATAATTACCTATACTATATGTTGCACTTTGATATGTTGTTGTTTTACTTGAACTTGTTCCACCAAATGCAACATATCCAATTAAAACGCCTGAGACAACGCCGACTGCAAAACAAATTCCAAGAATAACTTTCTTGATAATTGGGTGATTGTCCTTTGTTTCTTCTCTATCAACGTTTGAAAGTAATGGTTCGTTTTGCAACTCTTCCATTAAAGAATATGTTTTGATATCATCAATTGGGTTTCTGTTCGATTTCTACCTTCTTGTTTGAATACTTTATATAACCTGTTTCATCTGAAAATTCAATGATTTCAGTTTCTTCGACCAAAATTAAACGGTTATAATTCTGTTTGCAAATGAAGATTGTAGTAAAAATCCCAAATTGTAATAACAACATCAGATCAAATTAATGTAATAATTTTCCTCATTCAACTTCATGCACTTCATTTGTAAAATGAAAACAGTAAAAGCGCCCATAACATTAATCAAGTTCATGTAATAATTAATTTCAATAACCAAAATTGTCATTGGTTTTAAATATTTAAATATTGGTTCAAGGTTCTAAAAGTTTTTTTATTACACAAAAGCTGAATAATTTTGCACATTTAAATGCATATGCATTTATTTGTATGTGTAAAAAAAGTTTAAAATAGATCAGATTAAAAATCGATATTTATAAATATTTCTTTCAATTCTTTTTCTCTTAAGATGTTCAATTTCTTTATTTTTCCTTTATTCACTAAATTCTTCTTTTATTATTGTGATTTTATCAGATTTTCCTGTTGATTTATACTTTGCACTAAGATCAAGATGACCATCTTCATCAACTTTGAATTCAATTAAAATTTCATCTTCAGAATTACCCGAATTATTACAAATTGTATACTTACAAATTTTATCGTTATGCTCAGGGTTAGGATCTTCACCTTTGTAAACCTCGATAATTCCAGATTCTTTGATTAGAATTGTTTTTTGTACCGATGAAGGAATTGGTGTGTAACGGCTGAATATAATATCCATATAACTATCACCATTTGGGTTTTTGGCCTTAATGCCAATAGAATGTGTAATTACACTTTTTATTTTAGAAACATCAATATCATTAAGATTTGCCGCAAAAATTGCTGCGCCTTGTGCAACTGCTGTTTCTGGATCAATGCCTATTCGAAGCGGTTCTTTTCCAAAGAAATCTTTAAGCATTTCACGTACATATGAGATTTTGGATGAACCACCAACAAGGAAAATATCATCAATGTCTTCAGGTTTCATTTTAATTTCATTAATGAGATTATGAATTGTGATTAATGTTGCTTGAAATAGATCCTTATTCATATCTTCGAATTCTTCGCGTGTTATAGATTCCATGAAATTAATTTCATGATAAAGACTTGGACAACACAATTTGGTTTTGTTCACATGCGATAAATTAATTTTTCCCTTTTCGCATATACTCTTTAACAGACTTCTTGCTCGTAAATCTTTGCTGATGTCACAATTATGTTTTTCATTGAAGATTTTGATGAAATGCTTGACCATGTTTTTATCAATTTCTTCTCCACCAAGATGCGCATTCACATTTGTTCCTAATATGTTGAAAGAATTGTTTTCGACTTTAATAACTGACGCTTCAAACTTGCCACTCCCAAGATCATAAATAAGAGCAAGTCTCTTAACTGACGATCGGTTTTTCCAGTAATAAGCAATTGCTGCTGCTGTGGGTTCATTTAAAAATTTAATTGCATTAAGCCCTGCAATTTGACTTGCTTCTTTTATTTTTTGAAGTTGATCGTAATTAAAATATGCTGGAACTGTAATAACAGCATCAACATCTTGAAAACCAAGTAGGTTTTGGATATATATTTTTATTTCTTCTAACAATTTGGCTAAAATTTGTTCTGGGTATATGATTTTTTCATTAGGTTTCAACTCAATGCATGGATGATTATTTTTTCCTGCCATTAATACCTTGAAAGGCCATGTTCTAAGTGCTTGACCTGGAATATTTCTGTAATCAACCCCAATCAAGAGCTTAATATCATAGATCGTATTTTCATGATTAAAAACTGCATTGTCTTTTGCACATTGACCAACAAGTACATCATCATCAGTATAAGAAACTATTGATGGGATTAAATTAGAACCATCATTAAAATGTATCATGCTTACATCACTACTATCTTTAATTAAATAAGCAACTTTGCTATATTCAGTGCCAAGATCAATTCCAAAGTGCATGTTGGTTTTTTGCGGATCATTGAGATTACATACAGATTAATGATTAAAAATGCCAATCAATTTCTAAAAAATTTGATAACATTGACCTCCAATAATTTTATTGAATTTTTTTTAATTTTGCCAACGAGGGTTTGCCGTCTATCGTTTCGTTAACATGTTATAAAAAAGTGGATCCACTCGAATGCAAAATCTTGCGTCACTTTTTTGCCATCCATGATAATCATGAACAGAACATAATTCACACTGTATTTTCTCAAAAATTATCATAATGAGATATAATAATCATGATTATTATGTTTGATATAATTTTTTTTCGTTGATTGATTCAAGATAGGATTTTCTCATTAAAGGATTTCCTCTTCAAACATACAACAATATTGTAGGTATCTTCAAATATGCATAAATCTTTCAACATAAAAATGTCAATTTTCTTCTGTAAAATTCGAACAAGATAGAATAAAAATGCATGAACGATGATCATGTCTGAGAAACATGGATTTAACCGAAACATTTTTCGATTCAAAATTGAATCAATGCAAAAAATAACAAGGGCTGATAAACAACAAAATGCATACAAAAACACGAACAAAACCATTTTGTGATGTTTATTCAGCGTCTTTATGTATCAAAAAGTCGATATTATCTCAATTTCAGATTTGTGTGAAGTGAATCACTTTGTGTCATGTTGGTTATATTTTTCTATGTTGTTTCAGGTCTTACATATAAAAGAATCTACTATGGCATTGAAGAAAGGTTCATCATTACAATAGAGCGAATGTTACGAGAATATTCACAAAAATTTAAAGGAGATGAGCATTTCCAAAAAATGTGTTCTGATGCAATTGCAGAAGTTTCTGGATATGTCTATGAATTTCATCCAAATATATCAAATAATGAATCACTCAAGGGTCTTGCAAGTAATTTTGATTTAGTCGAAATCGAATTTTATAATACAACGAATATTACAATTGATTTAGCACATGCCAATCAAATCCCAAGATTGAAGAGTGAAAACGATGTTTTGCAAATCAAATCAAGCATACATGATATCTCTAAATCACTCCCTTTTGTATATATTTCATCCAAAGTTAATTTCTCAAATAATATACAATTCAATACAATTGTAATCGAATGTTATACAACTGCTAAATGCATTCCTAACGTAGCTGGAAAATTTATGGCAAATAATCTTATCACACCAAGCACACAAATCCTTCAAAACCCACAAATACATTCAACAAATAAAATTTATTATGCTGGGAAACCTGGATTGATTACATTTAATAAAGACAATATTGAGGTCGATGATGTTTCGCTTTCAAATGATATTTCGATTATGATTTCACCATATATATTTTCCCCAATGAAAATTGGAATGTTTCTTCCAAAAGGAGTTACACCACCAAAATCAACTAAAATTTACTTTGATGAACCAAACATAATGTATGCAGAAAAAATATGTAAAGGAGCATTCAATATTGATTATTACTATCAGAATAAATTTGATCGAAATTCATCGTTGGAATTTAGCTTCGACGGTGAATGGCAAAATGTTCAAAATTTCGAATTGATTTTACTTGTAAATGATTTAAACAAGCCATTCATTAATGTTTCAGGAATACCAAAAAACATTAAATACAAATTACAAGATGATGAACTATTACATATTGAAACTTCAGATGAAGAAGAAAGTACCATTATAACTGAAAGTGAAGGTGAAACAGAAACTACAAACTTTGGAATGAGATCGAGCTTAGCGCCATGCACTTTCATCATATTTGTTATAGGAGCCATATTTTCCATTATCGTATAAACGAATTTTATACATAAAATTTTAATATTAACTTATTATAATTTAGATATAATGTGATCATTGCGATAAATAACTTTGAAAATCAAGAAAATTGAAGTTTGATCAAACTTATTATAACATTTCATAATATAAAAATAAACAAACTCAAAAAATTTGTGGAGCTTTTACTTGTATTTTTCCAATATGAGTATCACATGAAGATTTTGTTGTTTATTGTTGTTATATAATTTTCAGAAAATGTGGTGAATTCAGATCAGAAACTGAACCTCAATTTTTTTCAACTTGCAAAAGTGATAAAACCAAACCTGAAACAGGTCAAAATGGGTGAATGTTATCTCGATGTTGATTTTGAAAAATTTAATGGATTCCTAATAACAAATATAGAATCTGTTGTTTGTAGTATCATGATTTAACTTTGTTAAACCATCAGATGAACTTTGTTTTTACTTGTATTTGACATTTCCTAAAATATATTTTTGATTTACTTCAAAATTCAGATTTCAATGCTTCAAGATTAATAGGAAATTTTGGAGATTATTGTCTTTTGCAAATTACGTAATGTAACGATTTGGTTATCCTTTTATCAACACTTCGAAAAAAATCATTTCTTTCAAAAGTATTGAAAACGTGTTTATGGGCTTAACGGTTATCCTCATTAATTTCAACAAAATTTGGCAGCTTGAACGGTTATATCTCCTGATGAAGTTTTCTTGTTATCTTCTCACCACAATTCTTTCATCCTTAGGTGCTATTTTATTCTTTGTCCTTGCCCTTGTATATGGGAGGATAGATAAACCTGATCAAACGTTAAATAACCTTACATTTTTAGAATCAAATGATTCAACTAATTCTTTCACAGAAAGTCTTATTTCTCGCATCAACTCTGCCAAGAGCAGTATAAAGATAGTATCTAGATCATTATCATTTTCGAATTCCTCTGAACTTGATCAACGATTTTTAAATGCTCTTCGTTCAGCCCATGAACGGAATGTCTATATTCTTGCCATAACTAGCAGTGATGATCTACCCGATTTTATTGAATGTAAGAATGTTGCTTCACATTTCTTCATGTATGGAATAACAAGTGATCTAATTATATTTGATGACATTGATGTTCTATTTCCAGGCTCTCCATTACCCTCTCTTTCCACACAAATCGGGCTTTTATTCGAAGGTGCACCATCGGTTGCATCCGATGCAAATGCCTTTGTATCACTTGGGGAATTTCTTAACACTTCTATTACCGAAGCAAGACATTTCCCGCACAGTGCCATTGTCTATCATAACACACAATCTCTACATGATCTCGGAACATTTGGCAAATATTCATTTATCCAATCACAAGGAACATATTACACAGTACCACCAATCCGTGAGCACCTCGAAAATCTCATTAATTATCTTAGCGGCATTCGATTCACTAAGTTCTATATACATGCGACACGTTTCATCCATAACTTAGGAAGTTATTCATATTACACCATCCAAAGCTTGTTGTATAACATTGCAGAACAAGGCGGCGACGTCCGTATTTTGTTGCCTGAGAGCGATCCGAACATTGACTTAAGTCTGAAATGGGCATCGACAATTGCGTCGCATGAAAACATCCACATACACACAATGGCAAAGCAAAGCACAAATAGTTTCATCATCGCCGACGACTATTTTTTGTTGGGATCACATCCACTGTCTGATAACGTGCTGTATTCGTCATACGGATTGCACGTGTTGGGTTATAACTCGTCGATGTTGCCGAAGTTTAATGAAATATTCGAAGAAGATTGGAGGGAGTCAAAGCCATTCCATGACTTGATCGATAGAATATGGAATTGATTTTGTGAATAAAAGTCATTGAGTACGCATTAAATTTATTGTTTATGATGAGAAATGTTCGCTGATATAACAAATTGTTAAGGAAAATATAACAAATGGTTATTGATATAACAAATGGTTACGGAGAATATAACAAATGGTTAAAAAAAATATAACAAATGGTTAAGGAAAATATAACAAATGGTTATGGAAAATATAACAAATGTTTGTTGATATAACAAATGGTTAAGGAGAATATAACAAATGGTTATGGAAAATATAACAAATGTTTGTTGATATAACAAATGGTTAAGGAGAATATAACAAATGTTTGTTGATATAACAAATTTTGCTTAAGTTGAATAAGTTTGAGTTATTCATTTTTTGCTTTGACTTCTTCAACGATTGAGTCAATTGTTACTTTGTCATATGCTCTGTTAATTCATTGTGTGTAATTAGTTATGTTAATGTACTAAGTGTTTGAATTGCTTCTTCTTTATTTTGTCTAATTTCACTTTCTATTATTTGCTGTTCAGCAGCTTCCAAAATTTCATTAAATTCTTGTAACGATAATAATGAAATATTTATTTGATTTTTGTAGTTTTCTTTATTTTTATCACTAACTTTAGCGATTGCTTCATCATTACTTGGCTTAAGATAATCAACAGCTTCTGATGAATACTTTCTTACCTTTTACAATAATGAAACTTAACTTTTCTTTGTACTTTCTCATATTTGAGGCCAGGTATATTAAAAAATGCATTTTCGCAAATTGATGTAACTGTTTCAATAACAAGTTGATATTAGAAAAAAAATTCTTCCGTGGAACATTTGCTGGGTCATCGAAATCACGCATTTTACCATTTCCATGTATCTTCAGTCCACCATTTTTCAATGTCTATTTTAAGTTTTCACCAATAGTTCCTGAACCAGTTTTTTTCAACTTGTGTGAAAGAAGATGCGTCTACTGGTTTTTCCTATGTATACATTTGATGTAATGTTTATCAGTAGTTACAGGATAACATTAGCACGAGTGAATTCTTCATATGCGATATATATATTCCCAACAATAAGTAAATATTAATTATCATAAAAAACATATCCAAGTACAATTGATAGTCATTTAAATAACAAATATATAAAGTTTATGATAAATAATTTGGTACCTAAACAGTCATAAAGAGATATGAGCGCTGAATATGCATTAAATTAAAATTTATTTAACTCAATAAAATCACATTAAAAAGGAGACATTTTTTACTCCAAATTGATGTTAACCTTTGTAACTTTGAATTCATTGTCCTTTGCAAGGATATCGCTGTATTGGACAAATGGATGTGGTTCGGGTTCTTTTTGCTCCCATTGATCTGGAGTTAAGAAAGAGTAAGTTGCTTCTATTGCTTTGTATGTAGCAACGAGGAAGTTAGCTGATGTCTTTGTGTTACCAATTGATGATGTGAAAAGATCTTCGAAACCTGCCATGGCTAAAAGCTTCTTAGCAACTGAACCTGCAACGATTCCAGAACCACGTGGAGCTGGAATGAGTCTTACACGAACTGATCCACATTTGCCAGTAACTGTATTTGGTACAGTGTGTGGCTGACCGATCTTGTTACCCCAATAACCACGACGAACTGGGAGAATGGAAAGCTTGGCATAGATTAAAGCACCTTTGATGGCATTAGCAACTTCTGCAGAAGTTTTGATACCAAGACCAACATGTCCATCATAGTCACCGACTGCAACAACTGCCTTAAAGCGAGTACGTTGACCGGCACGTGTTTGCTTTTGAACTGGCATGATTTTCATGACTTCATCCTTTAAGTTATCACCTAAGAGTGCATCAATAATTTCTGGTTCTTTAATTGGCATTGCGTGAAGATAGATCTGTTCGATAGATGTAATACGACCAGAAGCAACTAAACGGCCTAATTTTGTCTTTGGTTGCCACTTATCTTTTCCACCTCTGTTTTGTGCATTGCGTTGTGGACGATCGCGTTGCTGACGTCCACGCATTCCGCCACGGCGTTGTTCGCCTTGCTGCTTTGGAGCTTCAGACATTGAACAAAAGGTTGACCATAACCTCCGAAAACCGTAAAAACTGCATCATTTCGTCACAAAAAAACATCTAAAAATAAAAACGAAACATCAAATAAAACATCTTCATCTAATGCAATTAATGTTTTAGACTTTAGAAGATATAGAAACTTTTGGATATTATTAATTCTATATCAAATTAATTAATTTAATAATTGGTTTTTTTTAATAGTTTAGTAAACAACAGTATATACCATACTGAACAACCTTGGTTACTGTAAAATTGTACGAGTATAATTGTGAGTTTTTCTTGGATCTGGTAAAAACATAATGTGAAATGAAGAAGGTAATATGGGGCATCCCAATCAGCCGATAGAAGTTCAGTTGGATGAATTCAGCAATTGTTCAATACCGAAAATATAGATGGGTTCGATACACATTGGTTGGACTTTTGTTGTCAGCAGTAGCACTTTTAATCCAATATATTGCAACCTTTCAAAGAAATTCTGATGTTCTTACAAACATTCTTAATTCAGAAAATTACCCAGAATACTTACCAAAGTTTAGAGAAAAGTATCTCAAACACCTTGAAGGTTCAATATATTTGGATTATACTGGCGCTGGTGTTTATAGTGATCTCGATGTTGAAAGATTCAGAAGAGATATCTTTCCAGAAAATGTCATTTCTAACCAAACCAAAATAGATGAAAACAAGTTAATCGAAGAAACACGTGAAGAGCTATTATCATTTTTAGGAACAAATTCTAATGATTATGTGGTAGTTTTCTTAGCTAGTGCAACACAAGCGCTAAAGCTTGTTGGCGAAAATTATGCTTGGAAATCATCGAGCAAATTCTTGTATACTTTATATAATCACAATTCTGTTCTTGGAATTCGTAAATATGTATTAGCAGCAGGCGGTACATTTGGCGTTCTCAACTCTTCCAAAGAAATTGTTGCAGATCAAGATACTCTTTATGCTGTTGCACTTGAAGATAATTTTGCTGGTACAAAACTTGGAAAAGAAGAAATGTATAGACTTACACACACACCAGGAATTACAATTATCGGAGATTCATCTGCTTTTCTACCTACTAATCAGCTAAATCTTACCGAATATCCATTTGATGCAGTCGTTCTTTCATTTTACAAAATCATAGGTTTCCCTAATTATGGTGCTGCTGTTCTTAAGCGTTCCTTTGCAGAAAAACTTGTTAAAAAGTCATTTTTGGAAGGTTCTGTTGATCTTGCTTTATCAACAACAGAAACGAAGTACAGACTTCACAAAGATCTACCTTATAAACTTGAAGACGACCTTCCATCTCCAGATCTTGTGCGTGCTGCCAAATATGGACTTGAATCCATCAAAGCGATCGGCATTGAGAACGTTAACAAGCACGTTTGGCGGTTAACCCAACGGTTATATAACGGTCTCGATAAGATGCTTCATTCGACGAACGTTAAGGCTTGTCAAATTTATGGAAATCATGAATTGAAAAATAGTGACCTTCAAGGCGGAATTGTTGCTTTTAACATCAAAAAGCCAGACGACGATTACGTTGGATATGCAGCTGTAATTAGAGATGCAAGTAAAGCAGGATTTCATTTAAGAGGAGGATGCCATTGCAATCCAGGAGCATGTTTTAGATTCATGGGAATCAGTGAAGAAAAGGTTAAGGCATACTTCGATCAAAAGACAACATGTGGTGATAATAATGATATTGTTGACGGAATCCCATTAGGCGCAGTAAGGGCGTCATTGGGTTGGGCGTCAACAGAAAATGATGTTGATTCATTCTTGAATTGGATATCAGAAAATTACGTTTATTAAAGTTAATCAGAAAAATTTCTTTGAATAAAATAATTATTTAAGCAAATCCTTTTTGTACAGCATAATATTAATTTATCAATTACATAGGAAGCAAAGAAAAGTGAAATTAAATTTCTAAGTTTTAATATAATTTAATAATTCAAATATAAAAATTTTTGAAAATTCTAATGCTATCCATTAAATATTATTCGTTTAATAACTAATAAATTATTAAATTTTAGCTCTTTTAAAGTAATTAATACAATAATTCCTTGATTGCAATCCCTATTCAAAAATGTCTTTTGATGAACTGTTATGCGTTGAAAAAGTTATTTTCAGGACCATCTCAAAAAATCAATTCAATGTTTTATTGTCACTTTTATTTTTTCTATTGAAAAAAAGTTAGCAACCACACTTGTGTAAATAAAGTGTTAAAAATCAACTTTTAAATAGTTTTACGTTGGGCTGAATTGATGTTCACCGAGCATACAAGTATTCAGTGAGAAATTTCACGTGAATGTTTGTAAATAATTCAAGAACTGGAATGGTAGATATGATGGTTGGCTTGAATGGTTTAATACATCATACGAACCTGATGCAACTATAATGTATGTGATCACTGATTAACATTGCAACAATAAAGATGAGACAACTCTTCCAACATTACACCATGGAACTTAGAAAATTCGACAATATAATTACTATGATTGGGCAGCAACACGCAACGGCATTAAGGTAAAGAATCTCGATACAAATGAAGAAATCTTACATCACACAAATTGCAATTTGTTAGCTTTAAGCAGAACGCAGAATCTACAGTCATACATGTTGTTGAAGGTTTGGCTCTATTGGATAGTCCTCTTTCTGCAAAACACCAACCAAACAATGTTTATTTTTTCAAAATTATATTATTTAAATTGAAATGCATGATTTTCATGATATATTAGAAGTCCTTTGTTATACTTTTAATTTAAATTTTAATTTCGTTCTCACAAATTTGTAAATTGCGAGTAATACAATTTAGATACATATGCTAACTAATAAATATGACATTTCCAATTAAAAATCTCAAAAAAAGGATTGATTAGCGTGGCATATATCGTGTGGAAGAAAATCTTTTTAATGTAGCCGTTTATTTTTAACGGATCAACATGGAATGAACCCAAACCAAAACCCAAATCAGCAAAGGAATCCAAATCAGCAAATAATAAATCAAAGCCAACTAATTGCAAATTTAAGTAGTCAAGTGGTTAGTCTTAATTCTCAGATAATGAATTTAAATACTCAAATTATGAATATAAATCAACAAATGATGTACTTAAATTCTCAAATAATGTTTCAAAATCCTCAGGTAATGCTTCCTCAGCAACAAATGAGGCACCTTCAACCAGTACTTCAAAATCCTCAAACAATGCATCAAGAACAGCAACGTACAATGTTTCCTCAACAACCAATGGGTCCAAACCCTAAAATTATTCCTTACCAGCAATCAATGGGCCCCGGATCTCAAGTTATTCCTCCACAACAACCAATGAGCCCAGGCCCGCAACCAATGCCTCCACAACAATCAATGGGTCCCGGATCTCATGTTATTCCTCCACAACAACCAATGAGTCCAGGATCTCAAGTTATTCCTCCACAACAACCAATGAGCCCAGGCCCGCAATCAATGCCTCCACAACAATCAATGGGTCCCGGATCTCATGTTATTCCTCCACAACAACCAATGAATCCAGGATCTCAAATTATTCCCCCACAACAACAAAACAACTGATTTAGTGCATTACAGTAAACTCTTAAAATAACATTTTCTACACAAAATTTTTTGTTCATCGAACTCAGAATAATATTTAAGTTCATATAAATTTTAAGACTTTGAAAAAATTAAATCTGAGTCTATGAGGGAAATAACCCTTTGCCAAATGTACCTGCTTTGCATAATAAAACTGATGCTAAAAAGGTTAATTATGATAGACCCTTATCGTACTGTAATTGTAGTCTTCGACTTCTTGTTAAGTTTCGTGGCCTGAAGTCATTAATGTTTCGAAAATAAGGAACGCTAGTTAACTAAGTAACTAAGGAAGTAAATATCCTGAAGAACAACTTACTTTAACAAACCGTTTTTATCGTACTAGAAAATACTTTTTGATCGGTTTTAATAGAATCGTATTCAAAAACTTAAGCCGATAACGCTTGGTAAAGGGGTGCCCCGCAATCGAACGATCACATTTTTGGAAAATGCTTGTTTTTTTAAGCATTTTGTTTACTATTGGAAAAACAGAGCAGAGTTACTTGAAAGATTTCGAGGGAGAATGGTCGGTTGTTGGTACTGATAATTCTTTTGATAACAAAAATAACATGAATTTGTCTTTATCTTCTTATTCTTTATTTTTATTTTCAGAAGATAAAAATGATCGCAGCAAACTTTACGGAGTATTAAGTGATCAAAACAAAACAATGAATACAAGAATTTTGTTTGATGACTTAAGTGATAACAATTTATACAAATATAAAATTTCTATATTCAATAAAGAAACACAAGAATACGAAGAACTAAAGGTAATACAGATAAGCAGGAGCCAAAATGATGTTATAACATCAGTTGGTGAATTATCAGATGATTTACAATTTTCTTTGAATATAATATCACAGTATTCAATGAAAATTAGCTTATACACAAAATCCACCGGAAAATTTATCACATACACATTGGGCCGAAAAATTCCATTAAGAAAGAACAAAATATTTCGATTACTCATTACTGGAGCTATTGCTCTAATTGGATTTATCTGGAGATTTAAATCAAAAAATACTTAATAAACAAATGTATCTTTGTTAATTTTTGAAATGTTATTTTGCTCGACTTAAAAAAGACGTTAATTTTCATGTACGTTAAGACAATCATGAACAAGATAAGGGAAGATAGCGATGACAAGAGCGATTTTTCCTCATCTGATTTCTCCTCTGAAGAAAAGAGCATGAGTTATTTTAATATACAACAAGAAAATGAAAGATTAAAAAAAGAAATTGAATCATACCAAAAACAATTTCAAGAATTCATGGATATGAGTAATAAACTTCAAGAACAACACAACAGGTGTCTTGAGCTAGGACAACAATTAAGAGCTGTTAATATGGAAAAAGAAGATATTCAAAACAGGTTAAATATCACATTGAAAACTAATCAGGAATTGAAAGAAAAATTACAAAAGGAAAAAGACTCAAAAAAAATCGAAAAACAACAACATTTAACAGCTGTTCAATCAGATAATTCCAAGTATGAAAAAGAAATATCTGAACTTAAAAAACAGCAATCATCTGATCAAGCTCAAATTTCAAGCCTTAAGAGTCAACTTAAAATGGAAAAATCACAATCTGATGAACTCAAGTCATCTATTGATTCATTTGTTAAATCTATAAACTCAATATGCAAAGCATCTTTTAATTCTCTTACTGATGCATTAAATTTCATAACTCAATCACAAATCAAATCACAAGAAAAAGCAAAAGATTTTGAAATATTAAAGGCACAACTTAGGAAACTCAAGAAAAAGATTAAGGATGAGAAAAGCTCACATATTAAACAAATAAGATTGATAAATGATGAAGTTAATGGTCAAAATGAAAATGCTAATGCCAAAATTAAAGATTTAGAATCAAAACTTTTCAAAATGCAAATACAATTAGAAGAACAAGAAAAACAATACGAGAATGAAATCAACAACAAAGATAAAATAATCAAGAATATCCAAGAAAAGATGGAAAAAGAAAAAGAAGAATTCAGGCGTAGTAAATCAAATCTTGAATCACAAGAATTAAATGATTTTAAAGAACAAATCGAAAGTCAAACTTCAAAACTACAAGAAATGCAAAAAATAAATTCAAATCTTCGACGTGAAAATGTAACACTTAATTCTAAAATATATGAATACACATCTACAGTAGAAACTCTCAAAAAATCTCTTCAAAAAGCTGAAGACATATATAAATCATTATCCAAAGAATGCGATGATCTTAAGTCTCAACAAATTACAATGCAACTCGAAAATGATAGATTACAAGAGCTATGTAATTCAAATCGTTTTGAAATGGAATCAATGAAATCTTCTATTCATCAAAGCGAAATTGATATAAATGAATATGAAAGTCAAATTAGCAAATTGAAGAGCTCAATAACCATTTTAGAAAACCTTATAAATAATAATCAAAATGAAATCAGATTTTTATATTCTGAAAGAGAAAAAAACTTTGATTTACTTCACAAGCAAAATTTTTTATTAAAATCATTTGATGCCTATTCATCTAAGATTCAAGAAGAATCATTGAAACAAATCAAAAAAGAACTCTCAGAAGATCAAAACAAAAGAAGTATTTCAGAGTCAATTCCTATTACTGCATGGTGCACAACGGAGTTTCCTTCATCTTTATGTGCACAAATTACTGAAATTGCAAAGGATGATGATATTCCTATTGTAACCAAACTTAGGCATGTTTTAACAACAATTGCAAGAAATTATAGCAAATTAATTGAAGCTAATTCTAAAGATAAAGATAAAATGATTAAAGAATTAGAAAGAAAAGTACAAAATTCTTTAAATTTGGCTAATGATCTTACAAACTTAGTTGATCATCCTTTGTTTACGCCAGAAGAATTGATTTCAGATTATTCAAAATGCGCTTTGATTGTTAAAAACTTCTCTGATATGAAAGCAGATTTATTTGATAAGGAAAATGAAATCAAAAACTTAAATGATAATTTATTCAATGTTTTTACACATTTAAATGCAAATAACATTACAGAAGCAATTGATTTAATTGATAAATTAAAGGAATCACTTGATAAACAATCTAAACAAATTGATCATTTTATATCGCAAATCAAAAAATTCAAAAAGAATCATAAGTCATTTAGGAATTCATGTATACAACAACAAAATGAAATTGAAGAAATGGTAAGCAAACAACAAAATACAATAAATGAATTTGAAGAAGAGAAAATTGAACTGAAAAATCAATTACAAAGATTACAAATTGTTAACTCCGAATTAAAACGAAAAATCGAAGAAATTACAAAAGAATCAACACAAAAAGAAATCACTGTAAAACAAAATCAAGAAAAAGAAATGAATGAAAGAACTCAAAAATTCAACAATGAAATTGATAAGAAAACACAAAAAATCATTTCATTATCAGAAAGAATTAAAAAAATTGAAAATGAAACAAATCAATGGAAGAAATCAACGGAAGTTTTAAAGAAAAGTGTTCAAGAAAAAGACAAAATGATTGACAAATTAACAGAACAAATCAAAGAAAATGAGAAAAATTATCTACAAAAAATCTCAAATGAGAAAACAAATATAAAACTTCAATATGAAAAAGTCTTAAGTCAAAACAAAAGTAAAAATGAAGAAATGCATCAAATGCTTTTAAAGTTAACAAAATCACATGAAGACTTCCAAAATAAAAACAAAACATTAATTTCATCAAACACACATTTATCAATAGAAAATCAACAAAACAAAGCAAGAATAGAATCTCTTAAACAAGAAAATGAAAGATATCAAAAATTAATGGAAACGAAATTTAAAGCAGCAGAACTTTCCAAAGAAATGGAAAAACAAAATGCAATTGAAGAACTTAAAGGAAACTTTGAATCCAACAAAAGAGCAATTTTTGCATATATTGCAAATGAATTTCGACAATATTTCAACGTGGAAAAAGGCTTAGATGAAAATAACTTTAAAGAACTTGTTAATCGTGTAGGAACAGAACTAAAAAGACTTTCTAAGCAAGAAAGTAATCTCAGAAAAATACTTGGAATTACTTCAGCGGATTCAATAGAAAAAATTGTTTCTAATCTTCTTGTTACTATGTTTAATAATCATTAAAAATTGTTAACTTTTGGGATTTTGTAAATAATTTTTTAATAAATATATGAAAACTTTCTCTTAGTGCAAAATTCTTCCTTTATCATTTGCTCCGAATGTTATGAACAATCAGCAGGAATAATGCCGACATGTTATGTGAAAAGTCCAATTTCCTTGAATTTTAAATTTTCAAATGGAAACAAGTCATCTTGACGATGAATCCATGAAAAAAATTGCAAGTGAAATTCAACAAAATCCATCTGATGAAATTCCAAAAGAATTTTTTTTAACACTTGAAAATTTCAATACGGTAATAAATAATTCGACAATTGATGAAATATGTGAAAGCTATGGTTTTATTCCACAAGTGCTCAGTGATGTTGTCTCGAAACCATTTGTTTCTGCTAAAAAAGAAGTATCTGATTTATTAGCAGAATCATTTTTATCTTTTATCTTAAATGAAACAGATGACCCTCGCTCTCCAGCTCCATGGGCTGCACAACAACTTTTAAATATAACAAAACGTCAACAAGAATCTCTTCCTCTGCTCAAATGCAAAAAGATTCAATGCAAAGAATCAATATTTAAGTATCCAAAGGAATATGCACAACAACTTTCTGATAATTCTTTAATTCAAATTGCTGAAATTCAATTTGATGGACCAATATTCGATGAAGTCATAAATGAACTAGATGAAAGGGATATTCCAATCCCAGAGAACCTATTTTATTCGATTGATCCATCGAAAATATCACCAAAAGGCCTGATCAATTATTTTTGTCATTTCATTGAATCACCCACTTTTTCAATAGCGCATCAAATTTTCAATGCATTTTTGGTGTACCCCACAATTCACTTAGTTTGTTTGAATTATGTTTATGAATATCCTAAATCTAAAACACAAAGAGCTTTTGAAATGATTGGTAAAATAATTTCAAATGAACTTCCTTTAGAATTTTCATTGTCATATTTTTATCATCCTTCAATTAAAGAATTTATTGATGAAGTTGAATTTACTGGTGGAAACCCAGAAAACGCTGATGTAAATGTTCTCGCTGATGTAATTAGAAGTATTGGTTCGTCCTCAGTTCAATTTTTAATACCATTTTTGTTTGAAATGCCGCAATGGATTGAGCTAATTCAAAAAATTGATGAACAATTTTTTGCACTAACAATGAAAATAATTAATGAGAAGTTAGCATAGAAAATACGTATTACAAATGTTATAATAAATTTTTGTATATATATAAAATTATTTTTTAATTAAAATTGTCAACAAATGTTTGTGAGGAATAATTTTGTTGAAAATTAAATATTTTGTTGAATATTAAATATATTGTTGAAAAAATACTTTCAACAAGTGGGAATGAAATCTCAATTTAAAATCATTTTCTAAAATAATTTTCAATTTTTTCTCGTTATAAATATTTTAATTAGATTTTTAGGGACAAAATTTCAATTCACTTTTTTGTTGCAATTTCTTTTATTTTTGTGGCATATTAAAAAGATTTAGATGTACGTCTAATTTTTTACTCATATTTTTTAATGTATATCTATTCTGACTCGTCCTCAATATATTTTTCGAACTTTTTTTTAAATTCGTTATTTTTATTCAGCACATATTTTCCAATAATTCCATATGTTAGCGTCCATCCTTTTATAATTTCTTTTGGAACTCCGAAGTTATTAATAAAATCGATATTTCTTATACTTAATGTATTTTTAAAGTAATAACAAAATATTTTACAAAATTCGTATTTACAATCGGATATTATTGTTAGTAAAGTATTATACATTAAAGAACTGATTTTGTCTTTATCATTTACCATATGATTAAATGTATTGTTCAACATTGAAATAATTTTTGGAATTTTAATTAAAGGAATATTTTTATTGGAATTAATAACTAAAATTGTTTTCATGTAATTCTTTAATTTTTGTATTATCTTTTCTGGAAGAATTTCATCATTTTGTTCATTGTTATCTTTGGTTAAACAATTTGCTAATTCATTAAATATTTCATTTTTTGGAATTTTGTCTTTAGAATTAATAATTTCCCAAAAATTAATCATTTTATCAATTTGAATTTGAGTTTCATCATCATTATCATCATCATTTTCAAAAGATGCATTAAGTAATCCACTACTATAATCAGTAGAATTTTCGTTTCTGTATTGTTCTATTGCATAAGGAATTACTTCGTCTAAAACTCTTTTTGATGAAGTTACTTCTCTTTTGAGATGTTTAATACAATCTTTAATGATAACATATGCATTACATTTCCGAATTTTTTCAATGTATTCATTCGCAATAGATTTCAAGCAATAAATTTGGAATTCTTTATCGAATATTATTGAGTTTTCTCTTATTCCAAGAGGGTTTCTTTCTGAAAAGAGATTAAGAAAATAATCCAAAGGTTCAACTTTGTTTGTTGTTGCATTGGTATATATTTTTTGAAAATATAGTTTATAATCTTTATCATCAATTTGATATTTCTCTTGGATATCAAACAAACCCCCTTTTTCATATAATTTTAGGACTTTATAATTAGGTGACAAATGAGGCGGATAAATTATATATTTATAAAAGTCATATAGCATTCCTCGATCAAATAAAATTTTATAACTTTTATCTACTGTATGTATATCTTCTGGATTTTTGTATATAATTTTGGATGCTAAAAGTAATTCATAACCAGTAATATATATTGTAATAGGGTATGTATGTACCCCAAACCCTAATTCAAAGAATTGAAAGCCGCCATAATTTGCAAACATATCTGGTCGGGTAATGTTAGGTGATGTGAATGCTTTTGCCAAACAATAGAAAGCTGGGGCACTTTTGTTTCTCGGGATAGATTCAAGTGTTTCTATTAAAATATGATCATATTCACGTATTTTTAATTGCGTCAAAAGAAGAGTATCAATAAAGGTAAGTGAAAAAAGTTCAACATTATTTGAATAACAATTATGTGCAAGTTTAAAATGTTCATTGGTTAAAAATGTACATGCATGTTGTACAGCAAGAATGAGATTATGAAATGAATTTATTGGGTTCGATGCACGTCCAAGTGAATAAGTAAGCTCATCATACTTATCAAATAATGAACGAAGGAACATTGGATATGATTCATAAAATGAACTTATAAAATGACAAATAATTTCTTGTTGTTCTTTAAAAACAACAAAAGTTTTAAGAATTGCTAGCAATAAATTAAAAGTAGAAAAATTAGTATAATAAAAAAAGAGATTTGGAAATGTGACATGGGCAAACAAAATTAAATCAGGTGATTCACATTTGAAATGTTCTAAAATATTATCCATGAATTCTTTAATTTGATTGCTAAATATCATGCTTGTAATATCTTGAACAAATTTTTGTGCATTTTTGGTAACACCAAAAATAAGATTTTTGCTAGCTTTTGGATTTTTAAAAGTTGAATAAAAATCAAATATTTCCCTGAAATATAATATATTGTCAAACCCCTTTTGCTGACACAAAAAATTGCATGTGGTGTATGATGAAATTTGTTGATATATTCGAAAATTGGTGTAATGAGATTCAATAGAATTTTGGATTTTACTTCCTTTATAGTTAGCATAAAAATTTGCCTGATTTTGATAAGACAATATGTTGTTGATAATTTCTTGTGTTTGATTCATGATTTTTTGAATTTATGCCATTTGATAACGACCGTTTATTATTGAAATTCCAGCAAAAAATTGGATTCAATAAGACGCTGCCAACCAAATAAACGACTGTTTTAAATCAGAAAATCAATTTTTTTCATTTTCCACTGAATTAAATTTAAAGAAATTTTAATAAATAAGTATACACATTCTATTCAATAAAATTATTTAACCAAATTTTGTAATATTATTGTCTTTATGAGCAATCTTCAAAATTTCAAAATGCTTTTTTGAGCTTTAGAATTCAATACAGAAGTTCAAATTCAATAAATATATAGAACTAATAATAGTTAATATTAATTTATATAATTTTTCTATAGTTTTCATTTTGTTTTTAAGTTATACAAGATTTTCAATATCTTTAGACCAGAGCAAAAATTCAAAAATCTGTCTTTGCAATTTCTTATATTTTATTTGTTCTATGAATAGGATAATTCTTGAAACAGTTTATTTATTATTGGAGGCTCTGGACAAAGAAGAAAAAATAACTTTTTGAATTCATTTTGCGGTTACAAATCCAAGATTTGAATGGGCAAATTTTTATACTTTACAAAATAATTTGATTCATTCCTCCACGAGTGATAGATACTCACAAAAAAGAATCACAAAATAAACAGAAAATAAAAATATTTTAAACATTTTTTCCAACAATACTTGTATATACTGGTTTAGATGTGGTTAACTGGTACATCCAGTCTTTGCTTAGATGACCGTTTGTGCATTGTATCGTACGATACAAATTTAAATAAAAAGTGACTAAATTCAAAGGAAATTCTAAAAAAATTATTATATCTTCATAAAAATTTATCTACTGTTCTTATATGTTAAAATTTGATATGTATTAAATACATTACAAATAATTTTAAAATTAGAAAGAAATCTATAAGAGGGAAAGTTGGTTGACAGTGTCTTGATCCAATGGATGAACCTCAAAAAAACATTATCGTCTTGAAACATCATTAAATCATAATTGTGTCTGTTTCCTTTGATTAGTGAATGTAATAAAAGATTAGGCTTTGAGAAAACCTCAAAAAATGAAATAACATTTGGTTGGACATGTTATGTGAAAACAGATAAATGGAAGCAGAAAAAATTCTCGAAGAATTTTCAAAAAAGGAAGGAGTCATTGGAACCGTTGTTACTACTTCAGATGGCGTTCCGATTAAATCAGATTTTTCAGATGATGAAACAAATTTATATTCTTCACTTGTTTCTCATTTTGTTAAGAGGACAAAGAAAGCTCTTGATAGCATATCTGGTTTAGGAGGTCCTGAGGCTATTCGCGTAAGATCAAAAAAGAATGAAATTGTTATTGCTCCATATAAAAATTTTATTTTTATTGTTGTTCAAAACCCACTTGCGACCAAAAATTAATAGTAAATGTGTATAGTTATTATATTTCCCTTATACAGCAATAAGAATAATAATTTTTCATTTTGAATTATCGCTACTCTTTTGCAAACTTCTATTGTAAAAAACACACTATTTATTAGATTAAGGATAGAAAGTTTTTTATTAAATTTTAATTCCGCAATGATTTTTCATTTAATTCCATGTTAAAATTATGAACATTATTGTGAAAGAAATGATGAAGAACATTATCATTAAATGTAACCAAACATTTGATGATCTCTTCAATTTATATTCATCATAATCCTTATAAATTGATTCATCAAAAACATTACTTTCGTTCTTATTATGGAATGGATTCCAAACTTGCGCAAAGAAAGGATTCACTTTCGCAATTTCATCATAGTTCCAAGGAATTGGATCACATTTCGGACACCAGTGACCACCTTTTAATACTGTATTAGGTGTCATTTCGAATGTATGTCCAAAAGCGCATTTCCATTTAAGGGGTTTATATAAATTTCCTTTTTCCATTTCATTAGAAAGACATTCACCACCTCTAAAATGAGCCGCTTTTTTCATATCTTCCAAACCTAATTCGGAAATTGGTTTAGTTTCATCATATCCATGATCTAAATATGTGATTTGTTTTGATGGAGGTGAAAGATTTGTTAATTCCCATGTTTTTGGTACTTTTTTCCATTCTTCATATGATCCAAAGTATGCTTTAATTCTTGTTTCATCTTTTTCTTTCAGCCATGTAAGAGTACCAAATCTTTTATCATAAGCAATTGCTTTCATAAACATTTTCCCAATTGCATTTGCAGCTAGGTAGGTATATTTAAAGAACCATGGTAAATTCCTTTTCATATTCTTGAAATATTCTTTGATTGGAATGTTATGACGGAAATGAAGAATTTTATCAAGTTCATCACTATCTGAAAACCATTGACCATGGAAATTACGTGTAATAAACCAATTAGGTTCAAATAATTTTTGTGGTGCATTATGCCCCATTCCAATTGCATGAAGGATTTTTTCTTCAAACTCATAGTTTGTTAATCTATATTCTTCCCCTGATCCGATATTATAGAATTTTCTCCAAAACGTTTCTGGAACATCATCATTAAGAACATTACACATAAGCGTGGCACTATCTTCAATGGTTGCCCATTCTAAAACACCTCTAAGAACAATATGAAATACAATTGGACCAATGTTATAAAGAAGACCTGGATGAAGAATTCCTGATTGTCTTAATGAAACCCAATGCTTAAGTCCAGATTCTGAAAATACACGTTCTGCTTGTACTTTAGAAATTGCATAATGATCATAAATGGAAATGTTAATTGGATCACCACATCGTCCCCAATGTATTGGATCATTACGATCGCCTGTTTCAGCAACTGTACCAATGTATATAACTTTGATATCATCTGAATTAAGTCGTGATTTAACTGCTTTAACAATGTTTTCGGCTGCTTTGTCATTAACTTCAAATGTTTTCTTCGGATAGTAATCAGCTGTTGGTGATACAAGACCACCAATATGAAGAACATAATCGCAACCTTCAACACATTCCAAAACGCTTTTGTAGTCTCGAAGATCTCCCCAAACAATTGATACTCTTGGGTCGTTTTTGTAAGGTAAAAATAATCTTCGTGTTTTTTGATCATCAAGAAGTAACAAAACAATGTTAAGATCTTTTCTTCTACGATATATCTCGATGAATGATGCGTGTTCCATGACTCCGGATGCACCTGTAATGAAAACTTTTTTGGCTGACATGAAGAATAATGATTCTTTACGGTTATCTATTCAATTATGCCTTTTTGAAGGATGTTACTCCGGTGCGAATCATTGACCGCCGATGATGTAAATCATTTAAATAACCGCTTATTATCTCAAATTTGAATTATTTTTTTCTGAAAATTTCAATATCTTACAGGTTTTTGAGAAGTTCTCCGGAGAACTTTACAACCCCTATGAACCGTTATCACCGAGATTCCAACGGAAATTGTGAGAGTGATTTTATATACTTACAATTTTATTTAGTTTACACGCATCGCCATTGAAATCATTGCTTTTGTATTTTTTCAAAAATGTCCTAGATGATTCGATCAATATTGGAAGCAAATGTATAAAATACAAACTCGAATGGATAAATTAGACACCAAAAAGAAAAAATTCATCACTGAATAATAATTATAATATATCGAATAAATAAAAACTGTGTAATCATAATAAATAAATTCTGTTTCGATATAAATATAATATGAATTAATTGTAATTAGTGAAAGTGATTTTGTTTGTATTTCATAATAAGTAAATGAAGGTGTTATTGATAATGTGATTGTTAATGAATATCAAAATGATTTCGTTAAATCATTTCGAAATTATATAGTAAATGTATTTGACTTACAAAATTATTACTATGTCTGAATGTGGTGCTGAAAATGTATTTGAATTTGAATATGTATAACTTATACTAAATGCATTTAGTATATATTGAGTATATTATATACATATATTAATATACATATATTAAGTATCATGATACTGAAAACGAAATTGTTGAAATCGAGCTGCAGTTTCCTTCTGATGATTTGGTGCTGACTGTTAATTCTCCAAATTTCCCATATATGTTGAATATGTTATAACAAGAGTTATAACATTTAAAAAATGCATTATCTCCAATATTTGATTCTCTTTCTCCATAATATTAAATACATTCAAGTGCAATACAATTACCAAATGCTGAACCTCCAATATCTTTTATTCCATAGCCAAGTGTTAATATTCTTAAATTAGAGCATATTGAAAATGCATAACTGCCAATCGTTATAACTGGATTTGGAATTGTAATGCTTTTGATTGGTGAACATAATGAAAATGCTGCAGTATCAATTCTTGTAACATTTTCTTTAAAAATAATCGTTTCCAATTGTGAACATAAAGAAAAAACATAAATCCCAATATCTGATATAGAATTACCAAAATTAACTGAGGTAACAGATTACCATTCTACAAATATATTATTTGGAATGAAATAAATTCCTTCACCAATGTTTATAAATTTCGTGATGTTTTGATATTAAAATCATTTAAATTTGTTATTATTAATGTTGATTTATTATCATAAAATATTTGAAAGTAATTTATGATAAACATAAAAAAATTTAGAACATGTTTATGTTTTTTACTTACGATTTTGTAAATGAATGTGTTGAAATTGGTGAATAAACATCACTAGTATCATCATTATTCACTGGAAATGGTTCAAATATTGTTTCTTTATATGTTAAATATGTAATAATTTTTACATTAACTTATGAAAATGTATTTTTGTCAATATACTGTTCTGGATTGCCAAAATAATAAATGCATCGAAGGTTACATCATTTCGAAATGAGGAATTACTAGCTTCTTTTAATCTTGTTCCAAGTGTTAATATCGTTAAATTATAACAATTAGAAAATACTGAATCTCAAGGTTTTGAACCAAATTTGGAAGTGTAATACTTAGTGAGAACAAAATGAAATGCTGAATCACGAATTGTTGTAATATTTCCTCCAAAAATAATCGTTTCCAAATATGAGCATGATGAAAATACTGAATTTCCCTAATGATTTACAAAGTTACCAAAATGAATATAATTAACTATTTTGCAAATTATTCACCAGGAATTTCAACAATTTTTTCACCAATAAAAATATATTCAGTTTATTATGTAAAATCATATGAATTATCTATTAAAATTGTAAAATTACAATCATCAAAAAATATTTGAAAAAAATTCATGAAAAAAGGAGCAAAAGCAAAAAATTTTTATTGAAATCAGTTCAACAAATTAATATTTTTTCGTTGAATGAAAATCACTTTATCATAAGAAGACCAATACTTGAAGCTAAAATATTAATGTGTTTACTAAATCTTGAACTGTTTTTTATATGGTCACCCAAGAATTATTGAAGTTGTTTATGTTTTACTAAAGCTTTCATGTTTAGATATGTCATCATCAAAATTCTTGAAGAATGAATATATTCCAAAAATTATGTTTATCAGAAAATTCATCCTATATAAATCAACAAATGAGTTTAAGCATATATTAACCTTATTCTTCTTCAAAAAATTAAATCAAATTAAACTCAATTGTCAAGACTAAACGATTACCTAAACAATAGAAAATAAATTAAACGATTGTTTTATATTCAATTCATAAGTTCTCCTCATGTTAATTTTAACCTCCAAAATTCACAGGGAAATTTCACATATACTGTGAAAATAGCTACCAACAATCAATGCAAAAGACTCACGTTCAGAACCCAGGGAAGGTATTTACACCAGGTTTTTCAACAATAGATTGCCGGAGAGTTGTTCCTTCTCGCTCTTCAGCTGATAAGCAAGGAGTATCTGGCGAACATTGTGATCTTACATCACTTCCAGCGTTTGGAAGCAAATGGGTTCTTGTAGAAACAAAAGGTGATCCTCCACGTCAATGTAGTGGTCAATCCATTGAGTATGATCCACTAACGCAAACAATTTATTGCGCATATGGCACGAATGTCAATGAATCCTACTCATCACAATTTTGGAAATACTCTCTTCAAGATAACACATGGTCACGTCTTATTGTTAGCAATGCCACTCCACATGCAAATTGCGGATCAACATTATTTAATAACAAATTATGGTTTTTTGGCGGACTTTCAAGTCCTAAAGTTCCTGTTGGTGATCTCCATTATCTAGATCTCAAAACCCTCGAAATAATTCATCCAGAAACTTCGGGACCATCACCAAATCCATGTGCAAATCCTTTAATGATGAGTTCACCTCCCTATATCATTGTGTTAGCTCACACGTCAGCATCTGATCCATCCACAATTCATCTTCTTAATACAGATACACTCGAATGGCAAATGATTACAACTGATTGCATCTTTCGGCAAGGCGCTTGGGGCTCTATTGTTGGCTCTAACTTGTACATATTTGGTCTCTCTATTCCCAAGACTGTTCTAAAGTTAAATCTCCTCGATCTTCAAATTAAAGTTCTTCCTACAACTGGATCAGAGCCATTAAAACTTGATACATTAGCAACAGTTTCACCCGGTTCTGTGATATTTGCATTCGAAACTCTAGGTGCAGAATCAAGAACACGATTATTTGTGTTTGATTGTGATAGGGCTGTTTGGTATTGTTATTCACTCGATTACAAAATCGAGGAAATAGAAAACACTTCGCCAAAGTCAATTTTCTACATAGAAAGCAGGAGAACGTTAATTGCAGTTTGGGAAAGTGACGACGATACGAAGCAGCCGTTAGCTGAATTGCCTGTTGGAAGCTCACTCTCAGTTATACATCTAAAATTAGACATCTTGAAAATGCTTAAATAAAAACTTATATGTAATCGGTTTTGTAATTGTAAGGAAGAAATAATGTGTGAGTAAAAAGAAATCAATTAAATGTTCTATTAAAAATACCAAAAACAAAATAGAATCACATATATAAATGCAGAAAGATATAAAAAGATAAAAATGAAAAGAATATGTCATGTGAAAATTAGATAGTAAATTTTGAAATATTAATAGATTTTTTAAAAAGAACTGTATGATTTATTTTTACTAATATGGATAGTTCTAATTTAGGTATTTACGACCAAAACGGAGAAAGACAAAAGAAATCACAAGACCAATAGTGGTTGGAATTAAAAAGTCCGCAAGTGTATATGTAAACGAACCTTTCCTGTAAAATCCATAGGAATAAATGGACTTGGTATTAATAGGGACGTAGCATACTTCTATCGAATTTTCCGAAAAAATTGTGATAGAGAGATGACCATACTCCGGAATAAATATATCTGATATATAAACTCCACTTGTTTCTGGATTGAATATTAAGGAAAATACTCTACTATTAATTTTGATTTTGCATGTTGTATTATCAAGCACAATAACTTGAACAGGAACCTTCCCAATTTGGAAAGAAAATGATGTTTTATTAAAATTCGCTTTCATGAGTTTAGTTGATATTTGTTTGATTTCGAATTCTTTTGTTTCATTCTGTATATTTTGAACCCAAATGCCTGGGATATATTTGTAGAGGTTTAGCTCTGAGAATTTGCGTGAAAATGATATGGAAAATAAACAAAAAAGGAAAACCATTCCCTAAATCCCATTTCTTAAGAAATTGATCGTAATGTCTTTCAATTTCATGACTTCAATACGAAATAATAAAACAAAGAACTAAAGGAGTTCCATATGGAACGTTTCAAGATAGTTATCAAGGCTTACGCACAACTAATTTATGTAGATCGATAAAATAATGTTCAAATTAATTTCCAACATTATATTTTAAAACATATCATACTCATAATAATCCCTAGAATAATTACATTTACTTTAATATTTAAAATGGTTATATTTTTATTCATATTCAAATGTGTAATTCAAATATACAATTACTTCAATCATATAATAAACTGAAAAAGTAATCAGTTTACAAAAAAATATCAGATGTCATCATTGATTATCCTCCTTTAAAGGAGAAAGTAATTCGTTTTAATAAGAAGACATATTAAGGAAATGACATTTTAAGTTGTTATTATGAGTTATTATACACTCAATCTCCTTCCAAATAGCTCTTCTTATTTTCTTGTCTTAAAATGAAAAAAAATTTAAGGCACCTTGAATACATTCTTTTATTTAATCTTTATTAAGCAAAGACATTTTTAAGGTTGTATTTTATGAATATATTTGTATTTATTATAACTTTTAATTTAAACGATTTTAATTAACCCATATAGAAAAAGAAATATTACATTTATATTTTTAGAAATGTTTTAATTCATTCAACTCCTTTTTATCGCAAAGGGAATAATTTTAAATATATCAAATGTTCTATCTGTTTCATATACATATACTGAATTAGTGCAAAGTGATATAACAAAAGCATTTCCATTCACATTAACGTATAATTGTCTGTAACGAATACATTATCAATTACACATTCATTAACTGTTTATGGAACTCAAACGAAGTCATTTTCATTCCTTATAAATAATTCAACTTTTTCTTATATTGAAACAGAATTTATTTATTATAATTACACTGTTGTTGTTTATTCAACATATTATAACTATTATTCCAATATCTAAACAGTTTTATATAACTGAATTACAATCAAATGATAATAATAAAACAACAATCACTGTTATTATTGTATGTGTTCTGGTTATAATTAAAATATCATTACTTATTGTATTAATAATTCGTATTCGAAGTAAAAAAGCTGAAATTAGTGAAATTCAGAACAAAAAAATAAAAACTAAACTACATATAAATTAACAACATGGATATATCTATTTCTAATATTTAAGAAGATCCTTTTGTCATAATTGTACAAATAACCATTTAAATCTCGATCATAAAATTCTATTTTAATAACATCATTAAGTTTTTTTGATTAAACTTATTTAAATATTTTCAAGAGAACAATGATATCTTCAAACAAATTTATTTATATTTGTGATTACGCTCCTAAATCAGTTTCAAATGTTTTTACATTTGATGAAATAACCAAACTGATTACATTGAGTTTATTCTCCAGTAGTTCCCAGATCCTGTCATCAAGGCTTCCTGGCGCATGTAGATAGTATATCTCCACATCTCTTTTTTGACCAATTCGATGCACCCTATCTTCGGCTTGTAAGTGTTCTCCTGGAGTCCAAGCAAACTCAGCAAACACCACTAAAGAAGCTTCTGTTAGTGTAATACCAGTTGAAGCAACATCCAAACCCAAAATGGAAACTTTACATTCAGGGGTGGTCCTGAAACGGTTAAGTAGGGCATCCCGTTGTATTCTTTGGGTTGCCCCGGAAATTGTGATGCAGTCAATTCCTTGTTTTGTCATCCAATCTTGGATCCCATTAAGCACAAATAAATGCCGAGCAAATATTAAACACTTACGATTTTCATTAAAAAAGGGTCTTCGAAAATCGGCAGAACAAAACCAATTCAGTATTGATTCAAGTTTTTCATGTGCTGTTTCAGAGTAAAGGGATGTTAATACTTTTGTATGTTCAGTTTTCATTGTCTGCATTCCTGAACAAATTGCAAGCTGTGAAACTCGAACTTGTGACATCTTCTCTCGCATTGAAGTAGATGGCGAATAATTAAGGAGGATATGATATCTCCTCTTTTGAGGAAGATCTAACACTTCGTCCTTTTCGCGTCGTATCATTACAAGATGTTGAAGAACAAATTTTAATTCTTCTGCATGAGTGCATCCATTTGCTTCGAAATGCCCTAAAGAATTTAATCCACCATGACAGTACCTATTAGCAAATTCTATAAAAGAGCTAAAGACTTTTGGAAGAAGTAACTTGAGTTGTGAAAAAAGTTCCGATGGACGGTTAAGTGTTGGGGTGCCCGAAAGAAGTATCAAATATTTCACTTTTGATAAAATAGGGAAAATTGAAGTGTACGTTTTTGTTTTTGAGTTTTTGAGAACGTGAGATTCATCGACGATAGCCATATCGTAATCGATTTGCAAAAGGTTTTCAGTTGCTCTTTGTGCAGCTGAGTATGAAATTATAGTTAATGGAGTCGGTGGAATCTTTTGTGACTTGAGGACCATGTTAATATTAGAAGTAGATATATTTGTGTATTTAAGAAAACTATCAAACCAAGTGGACACCATCTCCAACGGTGCAAAAACAATAACTCTTGCTTTGTTGGGAAATCCAGCCACGCAAGCACAGGAAATCGCTTCAATTGTTTTACCAAGACCCATTGCATCTGCAATGAAAACACGAAATGAGCGAGAAATAGCAAATAAAATAGATTCTCTTTGATGATTCATAAGGCTAGTAAGTATCTTTTTAGGCAATGAATTTAGCATTGAGGGATCTGTTGGTTTTGGTTTGAATGTTGATATTGCGGTAAAAATAGTATCAGGAATTACATCCAAATTAACATCAAATGCTTCTGATTTTTTAAGTGCGTTTATGACGCGCCTATAATTTTTGATTGGAATGTTCCAAAATGAATTTTGATCTACAAAAACATGAACAGCTTGATTTGCAACATAAGTTTGTTGTAACTCCGGCGAATCGGAAAACTGGACAGTGTTTTCATCAATTAAATTTGCAATAACTGGTATTTTTTTTCTTGGAATCACTTTTTGGACTGGAACTTGTTGGCGATGATTAGCTTCATTTTGTCTTTCTGCTTCATCAATAGACCCAAGAAAATCAAAATCTTCGTCTTCGTCATCGCTCAAGAAGTTCACATCCATTTATCAAAAAAAATCACATTTGGGAATCGAACCTTGGCCATGTTATTGAAAATAAATTTTTTTTTTCTAAAAGCGATTTTTTTAAATCTTAATTATAAATTATTTTGCAATTTTACATCCTTTTTCTTGATATTCAAGATAATAAATACAAAAACAAAACATCTCTTCTTCTTAAATTATTCAATGATAATTATCAATTAATTTTAAAATATCGTGGATACGAACATTTATATCAATACAAATCAGTCAAAACAAAAAAGATTTATTTCTATTCAACAAATTCTGTATAAAGTGTTTCGTTTTCATTATTCTTTTCCTGGTAAAATTCTGGACCTCGTATATGAATTGCATGCTGATTTCCTCCTATGAAATTACAGTCATGAACATAAATTGTTGGGAATTTGGCCATTCCGTATGCTTCACCTTTGATGATCATTCCATCAAAATTCATAAAGTGTAATGAATGGAGCTGAAGCGTTGTTGGGTTTAAGCTCTGTATTAAGTTTATTAAAGGTTTTCGAAAGAATCTTCCATTTATTGGTGCAAATTCTTTTTTACCGCTTACTGTTAAATTTCTTAATTGCCTTGCTGTTATAAAATCGGATAAAAAAGCCGGTTGAAAGATTAGTTCATTTTGTTCTTCTTCTGAGAAAGAATACACAGAAGAAAAAAGAAGTAAAAACATTATGACATAACCGTCAAAAACAAAAATCTTTAAAAATTTAAATTTTATGTTTATATAAGATCAAATTTTGTACAAAGTTTCCATCGATAAATTATTATTTCCACAAACATACTATTATTTTTGCAAACTACGTATTCGTAAAAAAATTTTATCATATATCTTTCAATGAAATTTGGTGCTTGATATACATTTTTAACTTTTAGTATCTAAAAATTAAAATGATATTATGCCACAAAAAAAATTGTTTTATTTTTTTCTGTAAATTCACCAAAAACAAAAATTTCATCCAAAAATATTTTAATGATGACGTTATCCTTTTAAAAAAAAACCAAAACCTGCGTATACGAATAAAAGGGAAATCGAATAATACTAATTTTAAATTAAACATTTTATAATTTATCATTTAAAATATGGCAACAAATATCGAAATCGTGCAATATACTAAAATAGTTGCATAAATTAAATGCTTGTTATATTGTTTAAAACTATTTAAATAGTTTCATTTTTTTTCAAAAAGTTGTTATTGATGCATCGATGTTATGTAATTCTGTGTTTAATTTGCCAATTCTTTATTTTTAAAATATTTTTCGACTGCTAAAGATCATGCAACTAGAGACGGAAAGGTTGATACTCAGACCATGGAGGATTGAAGATGCAGAATCTTTGTATAATTATGCGAAAGATACAAGAGGTGGCCTAGCTGCTGGCTGGCCACCTCATAAAAGTATTGAAGAGAGCCGACAATCGATAGCAACAAGACTTTCATCAAAAGGATGTTTTGCTATAGTTCTAAAAACGGAAGGCGAACCGGTTGGCTGCATCAGCATCGACTTTCATGATAAAAGTGATTTAACCCAAGCAGAAGATGAAGGAGAAATTGGGTATTGGATTGGCGTTCCATTTTGGGGGCAAGGAATATGCCCCGAGGCAACACTTGAAATAATGCGTTATGCATTTGAAGAATTACATATGAACAAAATTTGGTGTGGATATTTTGATGGTAATACACAGTCCAAAAGAGTTCAAGAAAAATGTGGATTTGTGTATCATCATACTATTGAGAATTATTACAATAAGCATTTAAATGATTACAAGAAATGTCATGTTTCAGTAATAACAAAAGAAATGTGGGAAACTAAGTAAAAGTTTTTTTTTTTTTTGTTATATCTTGTTAAAATATAATAATTCAATTATAATACAGGCAGATGAACAAAACGAATTTCAAATTTTAGCAATAAAAATGTTTCCTATCTACTTCAGTTTTTTGATATAATACTTTGATCCTTCATCCAATTTTATTGCTGAAAATCATAATGTAACAACATATCCTTATGAGAATAAATTACCCATAATTATGGTATTACATAAAAAATTTTGTATATAATTACTCCAAATTCAAGAATAATTTTTGGATCTTCTAAATAATGAATATGTTATTTATCTATAAAACATCAAAATGGATAAAATAAATTTAATGTAAACATTTTTTACTTAATTAATTAGAATTCTTTATAGAGTTTTAGTCTGTCTTGAAAACACAAAAGTTTAGGTATTTTAGGTTGCCTGTGAAGTTGAATCGCCTTTCCGCCTTTACCATGGTCGAGATCACTTGTGTTATGCTTCGAAGAATGATATTTTATATTTTAAAAATCAGTTTAAAGTTATTATCAAATGAATTTATTTTTATAATTTTAAATCAATTCAAAAGCTTGTCATTTTTACCATTACATGATGAATACAAAACAATTTATTTGATGTAAATTTGATTTTTTTTTGATTGCAAAAAATAATTCTTATGCAAATTATTCCGACCACAATTGTTTATTGACTGTTAGCCATTTTTTGGTCAATTTCAATTATTTGCATTCTATATTTTTCTGGTAACGAATCAAAAACACCTGCTGATTTCGTAAATTGAAGAAACATTAATATTGGATTTATATTATCTAAACCCATATGAGAAGGTGCAACAATTTTCTGTTTATAAACATCATCACATGAATCTTCTTCTTCGTCTTCTTCTTCATCATCATTTTCATTTTCACATTCTTCTTCATTTTGATCATCATCTTCTGTTTCATTTTCTTCATCATCTTCTTCCATTAATTTTAATTTGTATAAATATTTGAAAAGTGTTACTGCTTTTTGATATGCTTCATTGATTCCATTTCTTGCAAAAGAAAGTAGAATTATAAAAGCAATTGTCATTTCTCTGTAGGTTGAAATTGTAGATTTAGAAATACAGTTAATGATAAAATTCGCAATGTTGCTTTGTATTAATCCAATAATTTGTTGTTCATCAACAACAATAGCTGATGCTATCACATAAATTCCTCCAATAAAAACTATTGGATCATATGTTTCTTCATCACTATCTTCAAATGGTACAATTTCTTGTTCAAGTGCTACTATTGCAAGAGGAACTAATGAAAATGCAACAGCTCCAAATTCTTGAATTAAACAAGAAGCCAATAATAAAGAATAACCTTCTCTTTCTCCATCATTTTCTGCACGTGCAGTTTGAAACATTGTATTTGTAACTTGAATCAAAGCATTAACTAATTCTGGTTGATTTGCCAATGGATGATTCTTTGCACAAATAATTGGATAAAGATACCAAACTAATTCACGTGTTGCATCAAAGAAACTTTCATCTGATGATAATATTTGGAATAAAGGAGGTAAAGATTGGATTTGTACTGGAAGAGCTTCTTCAAATTTTACTGAAAATGTTGAAATAATATCAAATAGTTGTGTATAAACAAAGTTATCTGGATAATCACAAAAAATTGATATAACTTTTGGAATAACAAATTCTGCAAGTTGAATTAGAATAGGAGAATCATCATTAATATTTCGAATTAAAGTAGCAATTAAATCGAGAATAGAAGTTGCTCCTTCAGAACATTCTTCACCAGCTGCAATTCTTTGAATAGCACTATTAAAAAGCATTGATATTAAATCACCATTAATTGTGTCCATATTTTGGCAACTATTTTCACATACAGCATCAATTACATCTGATGCTATTTTTGATTTAAAGATAACTGTGTTTTCAAGTAATTTGGTAAGAATTGGAGCTAAATCAATTTGTTGCTTTTCTTCAATATATTTGTTACAAGAAACTAGTAACTTAGATGCAGCAAGCACAACAATAGGTTGGTTACTTAATGCAATTATTTGATATGCAATTCTAAATCCATTTTGAGGATCAATATCCTTTAAAATTACAGAACAAAACCAAAGTAATGTTACAATTAGGAAAGGAGGATATTGGTTAAACTTTGAAAGTTCATTAATAATATTAGAAATGAACTCTTGTGGTAAGTTTGGAATAACAGGTATATTATCCATATTGATTTGATTTTTATGTTTTTTCATCTTTTTCTTCCATTTATCATGTTCTTTTTTCATTGATTTTAAAAAGTATAGAAGTAGAAAGATTTTACATTCAAAATCAAATATATCTGTTGGTTGAGTAAGTAAAAAAAGATAAAATTGTGGTGCAATTGGAGTTTTTGCTATCGCAGTTACAATTTTACGGCAACTATAACGAGGTGAAACCAAATTTCCCTCATCAAAATCTAAATTAATATCCAGATAATACTCAGGATTAATCACAGCTTGATTAACATCATCAGGTTGAATTCTAGCATGTTTAATAAGAACATTTGATAAGAAATCAGGCGTTAATAATGATTCATTACAAACATTGTAATTTATAAATTGGTAAAAAATATCTAATGTTTCTGCTGATAAAATAAAATTGGTTGGAAGAGATAATACTTTAATTGTTATTTGTAGAATAGATGGAGCAATTCTTTCTTTGTACATATTTGAAAAAGCTAAACGAGCTTCATCAATATAATCAGAAGGTTTTTGGAGATTAATTTGATTTAGAGTCAATAACATTTTGAAAATTTGATACTTCATTTTTAAAATATTTTCCTTGTTTGTTTCAATGAGTAATGTATTTGTAATTTCTGAAATGAGAGTAATAAATTCTGCTGAAAATAATGTTGTACTAAAAACCTTTAATGAACGGTATAAAATTTTTGAAATAGTTGCGATAACTGATGCTGCTGAATCGTGCGTAAGAACAATAGGTAATGCACTAGATGCAATAGATTTATAACATGGAAGAAGTCTTGTATTAGTATTATCAAGATCATTGACCATTTCTTCAGGAGTATTATATATACCAATATATGCATTTTCTTTGCGATTAAAGCATGCTTTTCCCCAAAAATAACATAAATTTAAAAATGAAAGTGTATCCTCAAGGCTATCTGATTTTGCATGATATATTTCAATAAGCCTATTCATAAAATTTTGAATTCTTGGGAATGATTTTAGAATTATACTACGAAATGCAGTAAAAAAATGTGACCTGAGTTGGAAATTGAATTGAAACATCAAATCTAATAGTGAAATTGAAATTTGCTCTTGATTTTCAGGTGTCCAATATACATCGCCTTGATGGTCTTGATAACGTCCAATCCATTTGCTTCGAATTAAGTTTACAATTTGAATAATAATTTGAATTGTAAGTGTTTGATCTTGTTGAACTTCTGGTTGAACAATTGAATTTAACAAAAAAAGAATAAATTGGGGATTCTCTGAAGCTGCCATAATAACTTCGGTCGCCTGTGTAATTGCATTTTGATCAGGCACCAAGAGTGCCTTAAAAACAGATAAATCCATCTAATCAGATTGTTTCCCGCCAAGAACCTCTTCTCAAAATTCTTTTGGCGGCGTTCAAATATCATTGAAAATAATATTTTTGAATACATGTACGTTTATGAAAATTGATGAAGTGATATCATGTTGCAACAAATTTTTCTTTTTGATATGAAACATGTTTAATTCTCTTACTTTTTTACGATGATGTCAAAAACCCTACTTGATACCATGTAAATCTCTATTTAATGATTTCAAATTAGAAAATTTTAAATTTATGATGCCGGTGACACCTTCTTTTTTCATGCAATTCCTTATAAAATACTTACTTTGGAATACAGGTATACCAACTGGTTGGTCATAAAAAATTAATTAATTATGATTTATGCTTCAAGAAAATATTACTTCAAATGTTTGGAGAAAATGCATTTTTTTATAAACTTTTGAAAATTGAAAACGTTAAGTGCATGTTAACCTTTCCCAAAACATGTTTTTACTCTTTCTTCAAATAGTTTTCCCAAAAATCGATACAACATATTCACTAACTCCTCCGTTCCTTCATACTGGAATCAGAGAAATTGGAAATTGGTCTTTGGTTGGTCAAATTATTTCTCAAAAAAGAATTTTACATTTTACAACTAATGTCAAGGAAACATATGGGGGCATTTGTAATAGGCTTCCAACCGTTTCAAAAGATTGGATGAGTGAAATTGAACTTCAACTTATTAAAGATTTATTTATTTTTACTTTCAGTAAATTTCCATGCCCTAACACATCAACATCTTTTATTGGGCTAACAATTTCGCTTATACCTCGAAACAACCAAATGAATATTGAACTTTCAGGAACTGAAATATTTCCATCAAACATTTGTTCGTTTGAATATTCAACTGACGAACCACTGAGGATTCGTATTTATAAAAAGGAAAATACTTTAATTATAAAATATATCACAAAATCTAATACTGTCCAAGATTGTTTGATGCAAAATCTCACTCATCTCTATGAATATGGCTATATTTCGATGTTTGGACACACAGTTGGTTGTAGTGATTGCAAGTCAGATCTTATTTCTGAAACTTTCATTCCAACATCAGATTATTCGCCCATTCAAAATTGGGAAAAAATCTCCAACAGAAGCCGAAAATCCATCAATAAGTTCCTTTATGGTAACCGTACTCCCCAAAAGATGTACCGTCGTGCCAAGATGCTTACTATTTCAAATTACATATCACAGATCAAAAACTCAAATTCGACGCTAAGTGAATCAGAGATCATAAAACTTTCCGATGCTTTCAATGAAGTCAATGAAATGATTTTAAGAGCTAACGAATGTGTTTCTGCTGATCAACTCAAAACATTTATTGATAAAAAAATGGTGCCTTCACTTAATAATGCTTCTGCGCGATTCGAAAGAGTCAAAGATGCGTTATGGAGCATGAGGACAGAGTTCATTGACCTTTGGGAAGGAGCCAAAAGTCAATTAAAAGGAATAAATAGCGAAATACGAAAAGAATTCATTCAAATTGAAAACGAAGCGTTAGAAATGGCAAATGAAATAAAAGGAGAAATGAAAGAAATCGAAACAAAGATACCGAAACGAAAGAAAAGTTCATTCCCAATGTTTCTTTTTTGTTTATGTGTAATAGAATTTGTTGCGTACTTTGTTTTCTTGTTGAAAAATTATTCCAAAATTACAACAAAGAAAATTTTGTAATTAATTATATATATGTAAATAATACATTTTTTTAACTTTTTCTTCTTATTTAAATATTGGTTTCTCTTTTTTTGCTTTTTTTATTTTCAAATTTTTAATATTTTTTACTTAACTATTTTAGTTTTTAAAATGAATTCCGAAAATTCTTTATCTGATCTTCATGCATTACTTAACGATATACAATTAAAAACGAAAAATGGAATAAATAACTTTAACTTATTGTTAAGCATGTTGCAGAAAAGATTTGATGCAAATACAAAATACTATAAATTTCTTCAAAAAGCAATACCTGATAATTTTGATCCAAAAGATGAAGTCCTTGTTAATATAGCAGACCAAATAAAGAAAGAAATAGAGTTTCAAAAAAAATATACATATCAAGTTCATGAAAAAATTATTAATGAATTAAAAGTTTTTCAAGTAACTCTTTTATCTCAAAAGAAAAAATATTACTCATCATTAAAAAAAGAAAAATCAAAAATAGGCACAAAAATCAAAGGAAAAACGCCAAAGAAAAGAAGAAGATTTAGTTTTGTATCAAAAAATGAAAAACATTTAATGAATAAAGCACCTAATGAAAATCAAATTGAGGAAAATCTAGAAAAGCAAATATCAAGTTTTAACAATTACTTAGGGAATTTTGAAAGCTTTAGATGTATGAAAATGAAAGAATATTATAAAAAATATATTGATATGACCATTACTCATTATCAACAATTTATCAATGATTTCAACCAATATATCACGGGAAATGAAATAATTTATAGTGAAATTATCAAACAAAAAATATCAGAAAATGAAAAATATGTTTATGCAATTAGTAATTATAAAAGTAAAGAACCTTCTGATTTATGTTTTAAAAGAGGAACCAAAATTAAACTTCTAAAGAAAAATGAAAATGGTTGGTGGGAAGGCGAACTTAAAAATGGGAAAGTTGGATTGTTTCCATCGACATATGTATTTTTTAAAGAAGATAATTCAAAAACATATATTGGAGAAACCTTTTTACTCATGGAGAACTTCAAACCACAAAATTCACAAGAGATAAAAATTGAAACGGGTGATTTTGTTCAAGTTAAATTTATTACAAGTACTCAAGGATATGGAATGAATCTAATGACAAAGAAAGAAGGATTCTTTCCTCTTTCATTAATAGATGTTGTTCCTGATGACGATGAAGATAAATAAACAAAATTAAAATAACATAATCTTTGTTACATCTTAATGTTATATATATTATATTATTAGAACACGTAACAATGCTCTTGTTTGAAATTTTAAAAGTTGGAAATATGATTTCATAAAGTATGATATTTTAAACTTTGTTGATTATAACTGTTAAGTAAAAAAGCAAACATATAGCAAGGAATATGCTTAATGCAGATAGATGGTAAAGTCTTTTTTGTTCTCAAATATTTAAACGTTTTTTGGGTTAATTCAGGTTATGAATTGAAAGTAACGTCGTTTTTTGAATGATATTTTATCGTTTGGCTTGAAGGGTTTTCTTTACAAACTTTCTGGGATGATGCAAGTTCAACAGAACTTGCAATTGAGTTCTCATCACAAATTAATTCGTGACATCGTTAAATGTAATGCAGACGCCTGTATTGCATTTTTTTATATGTTACCAGAACTTGCCAAAAACAAAACATCTTTTGATAGAATACAGCTTATAGGTTTTATTATCCAATGTTGCGACTTAGGAGACATATTTTCCACAAGAATTCTTGTCAAAAATCTAGGTTTCATTGTTTTTAAAGGAGTCGAAGAAACAGTATTAACTTCTTTCCTGCTACTTTTAGGAAAAATTATCAGTGAATGTGGAAGTTCAATTACAGAGGAAATGGTAGAATTTGCCAAATTATTTTTAGAAATGTGCAGCGAAAAATTTCTTCAAACTCAATTCTTCCCATATTTTGCTTCTTTCTTTGAAAGAGAAAACAAAGATGTTCTTGCTCTTGTTATAAGTTTTGTTTCAAAGTTAATGTCCAAACTATCACCAAAAAACATCAATTTTTTCATTAACCAATGTACACGATTATACAAAACAAAAATGATTATACTAAAATTAGCCATTCTAAACGCATTTTCAGACATTGTTGATTACTCCCAAAATCCACAAGAATTATTTAATCAAATTATTGTTCCTTCTACTATTGCCAGAGACACTAGGGTTAAATCCAATTCTTTATTTGTTGCATCCAAGCATATTAATTTAGTTAGTGATCCAGTTCCATTTCTAAATCTTGCAAAAGATTCATCATGGAAAGTCCGTTATGCGTTCTTACAAAACATTGGACCATTTGCCACTACATTTCCACAGTTTATACCATGCTTATTGTCGTTCTTGAAGGACAACATGGGCTTCATTCGCGCAACATCATTTGATAAGGCAAGTGAAATGTTTAGTGAAATACCGAAAGATGATGTGTTTTTGCGACTTGTCGAAAGCGCGTTAAAGCAACAAAATACACTTGTAATTCTCTCCGCTCTTAATCTCCTCCCAAAGTTATTTGAATGTGGAGCAGCAGACCCGAACAAATTTGTTCGATTCATTCAGATGTTGAAATCAAAAGATGATGACATGGTAATGGAGAGTTGTTTAAGGTGTTTAGTTCCACATGTAAACATGTTGCTTGCGAAAAAGGATATCAACGCAATCGTGAAATGGATTGGCCATCAATTTAAAACAGAAAATTGGAGAAAAATCGGAACAGTGATCGAAACAATCGAAAAGTTTCTCGAGTTCGAAAATTTACATCAAGTTGTTTTACAATTCGCTGATAATATTGCAGATAAATTATCCGATCCTTGCCTTCATACAAGGTGCGCATCTTCATCTGCAATCCTGTCAATGGCTAAAACATTTGGTTCGCAGTTCGTTGGTGATAGAGTCATTCCGCATTTGAAGTCAATAATTGAAGGGGGTGCTCCATTGGACGTTAAGAAGAACGTTTATTACATTTTGTCTGAGCTAACAAAAATAACTGATGCAGAAATAAAAGATGCCGTACAAAAGGAGATGGACAAAGTCAGCCAGGAAATTCATAACTAACTAACAGTTTTTTTTGTGTTTTTTATAAAATGTAATTTTCATGTTTATATTTCTTGAAACAATATATTCGTAACAATAAAGTAACACCACACGTATTTGTGTAAATCAAATTATATTTAACAATTCAATTTCTCATTAATCATCAAATTAGTTACATCAAAAATTTAATGTATAAAACCAAGATTTCAACCACTGATTTACAAAAAAACATGGTTTGGGTAACATGAAATGTTCACTTTTTATGGATATCATTAAATGCATAATGAATGTAAGTATGAAAATCAATATCAATTGAATTATACATATTACTGGCATCACAGGAAAACATAATTGGTAGTGGATTAAAAGTTGTTGGTTTTTAAAATCGAAAAACATATTACAATTTTTGGTTGGCTTCATTTACTTAATGTAAGTTGCCTTGCAAAGTTGTTCCTTTTGGCCAACTTTTGACCTGTCTCTTGACTTTCCAATAGCAACAGCCATACGTAACTTTCCTTCCCCAATTCCTAAGTATTGTTCAAGGCCTTTCGTATTTCCCCAAAGCAATGAACCAAGGCATAAAGTATCTAAACCAAAAACACGAACAGAAGCCATGATGGACATACTGATAATTCCTGCATCGATATCCTTGAAAAGTGGATCAGTAGCTCTTTCGTTTTCCACTAAGAAGATAACACATGTAGCATCGCCAGTGATCACGTTTTTGCATCCATATTCTTGAATTCTTTTGTTAAAGCTATCTTGCATGTTTTTATCCCATGAATCAAAAATAATTTTTGTTGCTTCATCAATCTTTTGCTTGTTTGTAACCACAAGTAAGTCAATGTCTTGATAATTACAAGCAGTTGGGGAAGAGAGTACAACTTCAATGATTTTTTGAAGATCTTCTTCAGGTATTTCATAATTTACATCAAAGTTGCGGTAACTCCTTCTTGATTTAATTGCTTCAAGAACGTCCATGAATAAAAATGAAGAAACAATAAATCACATCACTTATGTGGGAAAAATATCGCAACTTATCAATTCCACTTCACAACGATAACTATTCAAAATTTCCAAAGAAACACAGAAATTTGATAATCCATACGTTCAAATTCGTTGTATTTTTATTAAAAAGTTGTTTTTTACTGAAAAAGTTGATCATGTCATGACGTTATTGGTTATAACCAGGGTGGAAATTAAGAGTTGAAGATTTAACCATCTAGATTGTTGTTAATGCATTTTTAAAAAACACTTCATTTTTGAGATTAATTTAATTTTTTTTTGTTCTTTCGGATTTCTCAATACAAAATTTAATTTAATAACTGTTTTTTTTTGTACTATATTCTTAACACATATATTTCATACATATAGTATCGAAGATGGATTATATATTATTTACAATTCTAATGTATTTGAAGAAGCAACCAAAAACAAAGATAATATAACACACATTATCATCAGAGACAATGTTAGTATAATTCCATCGCATGCATTTGCTGAAAGAAATATATTATTATTATCAGTTAAATTTGGGAATAATGTAGTTGTAATTATTCTTTTGCATAAATTTATGATTGGGGAAAATATAACAACAATTGGAAATTCTGCATTTGAATTTTGTTCTTCATAAATTTCATCATCATAATATTTTATAACAAAAAATTTTTACTGAAAAAATTTTTGCTAATTGAAGTGCGTTATTCCAAATTTAACATATTTCATTCTAAAAAATTTCTGATTTAACAATAACATTTTCTGTGTTTAAACTTTTAGATAAAGAGTATGTTTAATATCAAATTTGGTGAATATGAAATGTTGAGACTTTTCTTCCATTTTCATTTTACTTTCGATTCTTTTGCTTTCCTTTCGCGCTCTTTTTAGGCACTTTCCTTATTTTTCCTTTTCGCACAGATCCCTTACGTTGTGTCTTTGGAGATGCTTCGGCAGGTTTCTCGACTTGTGCTTCTTCAACTTTTTCTTTCTCATTCGACAATTGATCAGAAGGTTTCTTCTCTTCAACATTTTGTTCTTCGTCATGTTTTTCCTTATCGTCAGAATTATTATCAGATGTTTCATTATCTTTTTCTGATTTTTCTTTTTCTTCTTCATTTTGTTTAATTACTTTATCTTTCTTTTGCTTTTTGTGTTCTTTTTTGGGTTTTCCTTTTGTCTTTTTGGGCGCTTCTTCTTCAGGTATAACTTCTTCTTTGATTTCTTCAGATGATTTTTCTTTTTCTTCTTCATTTTGTTTCACTGTTTTGTCTTTCTTTTGCTTTTTGTGTTCTTTTTGTGACTTTTTGGGTTTTCCTTTTGTCTTTTTTTTAGGTGATTCTTCAACAGGAGCAACGACTTCTTTCTCTTCTTCTTTAATTTCTTCAGAAGATTTTTCTTCTTTGTTTTGTTGTTCTTCAGTAATTTTTGCATTTTCTTCTTCTTTTGATTCTTCGCTTTGTTTCGTTTCTTTGTCTTTCTTTTGCTTCCTGCGCTCCTTTGGTGACTTTTTAGGTTTTCCTTTAGCCTTTTTAGGTGTATCATCAGCAACAGGAACGTCTTTGCTTTCTTCTGATTGTTTCTCTTTTTCTTCTTCATTCGATTTCTCTTTCTCCTCTTCATGAATCTTTTCTTCATTCGATTTCTCTTTCTCCTCTTCATGAATCTTTTCTTCATTCGATTTCTCTTTCTCTTCTTCATGAATCTTTTCTTCATTCGATTTCTCTTTCTCTTCTTCATGAATCTTTTCTTCATTCGATTTCTCTTTCTCCTCTTCATGAATCTTTTCTTCATTCGATTTCTCTTTCTCTTCTTCATGAATCTTTTCTTCATTCGATTTCTCTTTCTCCTCTTCATGAATCTTTTCTTCATTCGATTTCTCTTTCTCTTCTTCATGAATCTTTTCTTCATTCGATTTCTCTTTCTCTTCTTCATGAATCTTTTCTTCAGTTGATTTCTCTTTCTCTTCTTCATTTGATTTCTCTTTCTCTTCTTCATGAATCTTTTCTTCATTCGATTTCTCTTTCTCTTCTTCATGAATCTTTTCTTCAGTTGATTTCTCTTTCTCTTCTTCATTTGATTTCTCTTTCTCTTCTTCATTTGATTTCTCTTTCTCTTCTTCATGAATCTTTTCTTCATTTGATTTCTCTTTTTCTTCTGCCGATTTCTCTTTTCCGTCTTCTTCTTCTTTATTATTATGATCAGAGGATTCTTTATCACTTTTCTCTTCGCCAAATGATTTGTCTTCCTCTGACCTTTCCTTCTTTTCTTCGGAGTTTTCATCAGAAGAATCAGATGACGCAAAGAGTTTTTTGTTCTTTGGTTCCAAGTTCTCTGCTGATGAAATCAAATCGCGAATTGACCGAGATCCCATGCTGCCGTCGTCGAGGTCTTCAAATGTAAATTGTGGCTCTTCTTCTTTTGGAGGTTCGTCCGATTCTGATGTATCTGATTTCGATGGTTGAAGTACAATTTTAGCTCTTCTGCCGCCCCTGTGGTTTTGGTAGTCAAAATCTAATGGATGTGGACTTTGTGCTTCATCAAGTGGAAGTAATCCTCGATCTGCTTGAATTTTGATCTCCGAAAGAAGACGTGTATACCCATTATAAACATCTTTGTATACATCTTTCTTGTTTTGGTCAAACATTGAAACAGATGAAACAAATTCATTGTGGAAATTTTGATATTGAAATTCTAAACTTTGAACTAATCGTTGTTGACGTTGAGCTTTCCTTGATTTACCTAAACGATCTAAGGTTTCTTGTTCTTTCTTAAGCATTACTCTGAACTTTTGTCGGTTTTCTTTTAGTTCACTAAAATGTTCGAGAATGAGCTGAATTTCATTAAGTGGATTTAATAAGTAAGGTGGTATTTGTCCTTCTTTCATCCAGTCATAGCTATAGGCTTCTCGACTTTCATTTTTCATGTTAGGGTTGAAAATGTCAAATAATACATTTCTGGTATTTTCTTGAGGCTCAATGATTGGTGCTATTTTAGCGCAGAATACTTGAAGCGATTTTATTAGATTATCGTGTAGTTGTTTTGCTTCTTTGTAACGATCATAAGCAACGATGAAATCTGTTTCTTCGCCTTTTCGAGTCTTCTCTGCAAAAAGGCTTGACTCTATTTTTGCAATTCTTACAGACATTGTATGTCTTGTTCTCCTCATAGGGGATCCTTCCATTGCACGTTGTACAAAAATGGGCCATATTCAAAAATTGAGTTAACTTATGACTTTATATACTTTACAAAGGTCAGGTGATGTCTTCTGAAAAATTTTATGAGAGTCAATAATTCTGGGGAATGTCTTTTATTCGTCTTTATTCCGAGACCTTTAAAGTCTCAATTTCAAAACCAATACATTCACTAAAGATTTGTTTTTTTAAAAAAAAAATAGTTTAAAAGACAAAGATCTTTTTATTCATAATAGCAAAAGCCATAATTTATCTACCACTTTATATAGAAAATGTTACACAGGACCTATCAAAAAAAGGTTATTGAAAATTGGTATCTTTTGGTTCAAAAGACGATCAAGTTTTAATGTTTTTTCTGAGTTAAATAATCTTAGGCACCATAGAAAAATGGATTTGTATGCATAAAAAAACCACAAAAAAGTGAATTTTGTCCAGAAAACTGATGTTGTCACAGTAGCATTTTCGCCAACCAAGTCTTTTCTTTACCTTTTCTTGTTTTATTGTTTCTTATCATTTTTGATTATCCTTTTTTTTTTAATTTATTATTCGACTTCATTACTTCTCAACTTTTTCCATTATTCATCGATCAAGTTCTAAATGAGTTAATAAAATACAAAAAGAGAGAACATCCAAGATAATCTACACATCATATAATGTTGCTGATTTACATTGGGAAAAAAACGAAAAAAAATTTTTTATACCTTTTTATTTCTGTTGCCCAAAAACACTTTATTGTGGCCATGGAATGGAACCCATTGCCAAAAACAGATCTTTGATATTCATTCGTTTTTTTCTTTCTGCCCATTCACCCCAACAACCGTTATAATTTGTGGGGCATTGAAATTTCCTCAGAAATTAATTTCATTTTTTTTGACCAACATAACAAATTGGAGGACAGGGTACTTCAGGACCTATATCAACATGCTTCAAAATTAAACAGCCAAACGAATTGGTTTGATGCTGCGATTAATCAAAAGGCAATTGATGAATCAAATTCCTTTCGTAAAGTTTATTCGGACCTTATAGTAAACCTTCTGGTTTCAGCTTATATCACAGCAAATTTTTTGTATAAACAAAATGGTTTTCAAAAACAAGTTCCATATACAAAAATTTTTAACTTTTACTTAAATCCAAATAAAACTCAAGACTTTAAAGACGAGGTTCACATCTATTCATTTTTGATTGAAGATGCAATCAAAAATATGTTATTTTATGGGTCAAAAAAATTAGGCCAATTTACTGGCAGCATAGTCAACCATTTTTCTACTAAGGCAAGCGCACTAATTTTGTTTGCTCATGTTACATTTCCTTCTCTTTTTTCTTTTTATACATTTCCTGATACAATTGTTTATGCGGTATGTATTTTAAAGTTATTGTTACCACTTAATTGTCCAAACATATCATGTCATTTTATTTCTTCATTTTATGAATCATATCCCAATTTCTTGGTTTCATTATTCAATAAGTATGATGAACTTACGTTTAAACTTGATAAAAGACAAACGCCAATAACATGTTTCCACAATCTCATTTTAGCTATTGAACATGCTAGTAATTTTCTTACAGATGAACACTTTTCAATTGCAAAAAATTGTTATGCTCAGGGTAAAGATTTTTTTGCCAAAGTTTTTATCAAAACCCTAATGATACCACAACTAAAGATACGAAATTATAATCAAATATTAATTGATTCTTTAAACTTTATTTCAACAAACGCAAAAGCTCCATCGTTTGTCAAATTTTGTAAAGCCTTTACAACGCCTCACTTCACACGACCAACTAATATCTCAATTTACGGCGGTTATTGTTTTTTTCATCAACACATGGAAATTCAATCAACATTAAATTGGGTACCATTTTATGCCACAGCATATGAAATACTTTTATTATATAAAATTATATTACCATTTTCGGATCCATGTTATTTAGAACAATATGAATATCCATTTAATGAAATACAAAGTAGAGGCTTAATGGATACAATCTATCTTATGCGAATATATCCACGAATAGTATCAAAAAATAAAAAATACGTATTAAAGGATATGTATAAAAACGGATTTTTATTTCCTCAAGAGTATATTTCCAAAAACGTAATTAAGGACGAATATTTCAAAATAAATTTTGATTATTTCCTTCTTCAAGCAACGAAAGAAATTAATAATCCCGTCGAATATTTCCATAATTTATTTTCGATTCAAGACATCGCAAAGAATAACAAAAATTTCCAAATTTATACGTGGAATAAGATAATCAAACGATACATAAAGAAATTTAATGATTACGATGTATTACTATCGTTAATTGATTGTAAACATTCAATTTCTAATCAAATCGAAGCAGCAAAAGAAAACATATTGGAATTAATGTCTTATGTCTCTAAAGCATGGAATGAATCAGATAATGAAATCCAAAAGTTAATAAATTTTTGGAAAATTTTAAATAATTCGGATGAAATACCTCTACATATTATTTTTAATGAATTAGCAAATAATTTCGTAAATGTGAATCCTTCGAATAATAATAATAAACTTCATGAAAATGAAATAAAGAAATTACAAATTTATATGAAATCGATTTTATTAACAAATAATAAAAAAATTATTATAACGAAAATTCCAAAATTTTTTATAGCACTTAAAAAAAGATTTCATAACTTAAGTAATGACGAATTGGATAACGCATTGTATAACTCTATTGTTACAATTGTAAACGATTGTAAAATCGAATTCATAAAATATTTTTGTTATTATTTTAAATACATATTTGGAATGGTTGAAAATATTATTATACCAAACGAAATAAGTATTAATTGGGTGAATATTTTCAATTTGATAACAAAATTTGTTTTCGCAACAAATAAATTAATAATGAAAAACTTTAGTTTGTACCTGGTTGAGCCTACTTGATTTTGTATTATATATACAAAAAAAAAAAAAAAACAAAAAAATTATATAATTTTATAAAAAATAGTTTATGTTTAATTGTTTTTATATATATATAATTTTTTTTTTTTGATTTTTGTTGTTTTCTGACATAAATATAAAACATAGTTTTGATACGAAATATATAATTTTTAATAATAAGTTGATTGAGGAATTCCTTTACATATATTAAACAAAAGAGAGTGAGAAATAAAATTCAAAGGAAAATCCAAAAATATATACAAAAATGTTTCGCTTAGGTGAATATTTATATAAAAAAATTGATTTAACCATTTAATTACATTCTCCCACATACATTTATCATGTCACCGACAAACCCATTACTTGTAATATTCGTTCAGCGAAATCGACGAATTGTGTTTCTATTCCTTTGTGCATTCTAACCTTAACACTAATTTTATTTTCGGATATATATTCACCGATTACACTTCCGTAAAACGTTGCGTCGTTTGTCCGTACGTACATTGTAATTCGATTTGGATGAAACCATTGAAGTCCGCAGTCATCAGCTGCCTCTTGCACGCCGCACATTACATGCCAAATGGTACGTCCGCTAATTTCGATGTTTCGTTCGAGAATTATCGACGTGACATTTGTGGACTCATAGTCCCAACTTGGATGTGACGCAAATGAATTCGCATCAAATGACGCTGAATTAGTATTTGCGTTAGTTGGATGAAATGGCGTGGGTTCATGTTGTGTAGGGTTTATTATGAAGGAATTGGAGTCAAAATGTGCACTATGTTCATGTGACGTGGAAAATTCGTCCCATGGTAATTGATCAAGATCATAATTCGAGGTAAGCATGTGAACAAATACTTTGGCCATGGTGTTATCTGTGCTTTCGAGATCGGATTTAAGCTCATTGATGTTGGAAAAGCCGATTTGGGTTAACACTGAAATTATATTTGGTGACAATTCTGACATATTAATCGCATTAGAAACGGACGTGAAGGGAATGGGTGAAGGAAGAATATAATTGGTTGGAAGATTTCGTCGGAAACAAGGATGTTGTTTAATTTCATTGATGGTAATTCTTTTAGCAGGATCAACTGTAAGCATCTTGTAAATAAGATCTTGGACATCAGGAGGGAATGGAGGCATAGTAAACTTGCCTCTTTTGACTTTTGCTAATACAATTTTGGTTGATGTATCATCAAATGGTAAATATCCCTATGTGTTAGTTTCGAAACAATCTTACTGGACAAAGCATCCAGTAAGGAAAAAACATACTGCAAGAAGAGCATATAAAATTACTCCAAGACTCCAAATGTCAGCTTTACGCCCATCGTACGGGGTGCCCTTAATAACCTCCGGAGCGGCGTAATGGGGTGACCCGCATGATGTTTCTGTGATGTTATGTTTAACCCATCGCGCGAATCCAAAATCTGCGACTTTAATTTGGTTGTTCGAATCAAGTAGAATGTTTTCTGGTTTAAGATCACGATGACATATCCCATGCCAATGAAGATACTCAATTGCTAAAACAATTTGTCGGAAAAAGTCCATGGCTAACTCAACAGAAAGCTTTTTCTTCCTGACTAGGAAATTAAACAATTCTCCATTTTGTGCATATTCCATTACAATGTATAAATGTCGTTGGCTTTCAAGAACATATATAAATTGTAAAATATTTGGATGCTGAACAGCTCTCATTAAAGCTATTTCTCTTTGTACTTTTATTTGTTGGCTTGGATTTTGAGAGAAAATAGATTTTGAAATAATTTTAATAGCATAAATTTTCCCTGTGTCTTTATGCTTTGCAAGACGAACCTTTCCTGTTGTCCCCTCACCTAAAAGATCTGTTAAAATGTATGATCCAACAACTGTTGTTTTTTGTGCCATCGTTTGAAAATTTGCATCTATTAATTGAAAACAAAGTAAACCTCAGAATTCCTCAATCGGACATGTTATTAATGAGCCAACAGCAGCAGCTATAGCGTATGGACACAAGCAACAGCTTACAGGAACACATCACATATTAACATATGATCTTGGTGGAGGTACATTTGTTGTATCTATTGTTCGAATTCAAAAAAATGAATATAAAGTCATTGCGAAAGGTGGTAATACACATTTAGGCGGACGTGATTAAAAATGTAATAGAATCAATACAAAATATTGCCAAAACGATTCATAACGACCTGGATGTTGCTCATGAAATGGTACTTTAATTAACATTTGACGAATTTCAATGATTTTCTTTTGATTTAAATCTTTAATAATGTTTAATTTTGTTGTGTGGGTATCTTTTTTCAAACTTTTTTCAAGAACTGATAATAAAACAGGTAAAACATCATCGCCTTTTTTGAAAGCAGAAAATGGAAATGAATTAATATCATATGGTAGAATTTTAGCAACTGGAAGTTTAACAGTTGTTTTATCAAAATCAAGTAATGTTTGAAATATTGGTTCTAAAATAGAAATAGGCAACAACGGAACAACATTCAAAAATTGACTTAAAACCCATGAATGTTCTTGAACATTATTGAAACATTCATGAATTGCAGAAATTTCTTCCTCTGATGGATGCTTTCTAAGCTTTACTAATATATCATATTGTATTTGGGTTATGCCAAGAACAGAAATTAATACAGATTTTGGCATTTTTGATAATTGTTCGCATGTAAAAGAGAATAATTCACTAGGAATAGAACCATTTAATTCCAAAATAGCTTGAAGAATATTAAAAAAGTTGTAGTGAATTTTATATTTGAACTAGAAAAAGTTCATATTAGAATCATGTTTTTAAGCTTAAACAGTGTTTCAACTTTAAGGAATGATGATTTAACAAAATGAATCTAGTTTATGCTGTTTCTTCAAGTGGGTTTAGAGTAAATGGATGAGTAAAGTAAATTAAGAAAACTAAGGGTCGATAATATTTATAAAATCAAACAAATCCAAAAAATTATTTACACATTATTTAATGCATCCAATGTTGCCTCCTCATCGAAATTATTTGCTTCATAAGCGTCCACGACGTCCACCGGATCGAATCCGAGCGCAATCAATCTTGTGATTGCATTTCTTTGTTCCCTATCATATCTGCGAGATAATATTGTTTCAATAGCTGATTGTCCCGTATTAATATGTGTTGGGATCGAAACATTATTCCCACGTTGCTCAGAATAAACTCCAACCATTGTAAGAAATGGAATTATGTTATTCTCCATAGACTCGAACAACGCATGATCAATGTTATTGATGCACCGCAATATAAAAGCTATGGACTGCGGCGGATTTTCCATTATGAACTCCCTCAATGCTCTGGATGAAGGATGTTCTTCATATGAATCATTCCGTGATGCAAATAGCTCAGGTGGACGCGGATATGGCGCTTCGAGTGAGCGGCGGCGACGCTGACGCTGCTGTTGCTGACGCTGTTGTGGTCGCGCTGGAGAAGAACGCGGCGGATCGGGAAGAGGAGGAACATTACCCGAAGCAAGCATGTCAGCAGCGAGCTCGAGGTTGTTTTGGGAGGCAACAAGCGCGCGCTCGACAAGTGAAGGAGAAAAGCCAACGTCAATGAGCGTATTGAAGTTCTGCGCATAGAGTTCGGGATGAGGAACGGGAAAAGGAGGAGTAACGGACTGATTGGCTGTTGGTGCCTGTTCGTTTTGACCAGAATTTGATTGTGGCTGTTGATTTTGTGCGTCTTGAGGTTGTGGTGCTTGATTTGGATTTGCACTTTGTGCTTGATTTGTATTTGGAACTTGAGCTGCCTGATTTGATGGATGTTCTTGTGTTGTTTGGTTTGCACTTTGTTGATTTGGATTTTGTGGCGTTTGATTAGGATTTTGTGGATTTTGTGTTGTTTGGTTTGAACTTTGTTGACTTGGATTTGATGGCGTTTGATTAGAATTTTGTGGATTTTGCCGCGTTGCTTTAACAATGATGAAGTCATCTGGTTTATAATTTATATCATTTATTAGTTGGTTATCTTGAAGTATTTTTCCTGCATAGATAAGGCTTACCGTGTGTCCATCCAATTTGAAACGAGAAATAATTTTTGGGATAATGTCTTTGACTGTTTTGGATGGATCAATATCTAAAACTACTTGCTTTCCAGATAAAGAACGAAAGCAAATAATCATTTTATTTTTTTATAACTTTATGCAAAATTGCCAATAAGGAAAAGAAAAAGAAACAAAAACAAGATTTAATCACTTACATAATATTTAAAAATGAATCAAATTTGAAATTAACTATTAGAAATCTTAATATAATTTATTTGATTACAAAAATCTGATGAATTCATAATTTAATTATAATATTAAATTAACAACTTAAATCCGCAAAAAAACAATAAAATTTAAGAATATAATCCATAAAAATATTTATTCAGCATTGAATTTAGCAACAGCTTTACCACCTTCAGAGACAGCGTGTTTAGCAAGGTCTCCTGGAAGAACGAGGCGAACAGCTGTTTGAATTTCACGAGAGCCGAGTGTGTTACGGTCATTCATATCAACGAGTCTAGCACCTTCTCTTGCAATCCGTTCGAAAATGTCAGTAACGAAGTTATTCATAACTAACATAGCTTTATTAGAAATTCCAATATCTGGATGAACTTGTTTAAGAACTTTAAAAATGTAAGATGAAAAAGACTCGTTTCTTTTCTTATGACGTTGTTTCTTTTCTTTTTCATTTTCTGTTGGTGTTTCACCTTCAACAGCAGGTTTCTTTTCTGTTGGCGTTTTTGAAGCAGGTTTTTTGGTTGACATTTAATAAAATGAACATTAAAATGTTGTTTAAAACAAAAAAAAAATTTGAAAGGCGACATTAAAATGTCATTTTAGGTAACAATTATTTAAATTCACAAATTTAAAAGGAAATAAAAGTCATTTTAATCCTATAATTTTTAAAATGATAAATTGAAATGAAAGTTCACAAAAAAGTTGACATTATAGACCTATTAAATTTAAAAGGATATTCAAAATATTTTACCGGGATTATTTAATGTCATTTTACACCTTATTTTTTTATATGAATGAAATGAGGCATAATTTTAAATGATGATGTAATTTTATAATTTTTTTATATTCTGCTAAGAAAGGAGTTAAAAATACAGCCACAAAGACATCAATTGAAGGGGAACGTTCACATCCAAAAACAAGATCAAGGACTTCAATTTCCAGTTGTTTATATTGTTTTCTTCGAGAATGTCGTTCTGTTGATTTGGGTTGAGCACCAGTATTTATGACAGCGGTTCTTGAATATGTTACTGTAGAAGTATTCGAACTTGTAGGGAATGCAGCACGAGATAAGTATAAGACACGAATTTCACTACTTCATATCATGCTTTCAATTTATTATGATGAGTAATTAGCAACTTCTTGAATATTTAACTAATTTTTAGTCAGGTGTTTTTTCACATATTCACAAATTTCTTCATGTTCAAAGGAAGAAGAATGAAGAATATGTTTTTCTTTTTTCTATAATTAAAATTATTCTAAACATTTATTGCTATTTTTGATTTAAAAATTATTTCAATTTCCTGAGTTTGATATATATACTAATAGTTTCTTCTTTAATGTATGCTACTCAGATTATTTTTAGAAGATTTCCCAAAATCACCTCAAACAAGCTGAAACAGGTTGCATCACTCAAAAATCGGTTTCTGTTTTTAAACCAACATCATAAACCGTTTATATTGAACTCATTTTTAACGTCGCCTTCAATTTTTGAGGGTAACCCAAAAAAAAATTCAAATGGGCTGCAATACCTCAACCGCACGTGCTACTGAGCAAAGTAACAAACTACCAAGTTGTCCAAAGCCATCTGTGGTTAAAAATACTCTAGTTGAACCAGTGTCGGAAAAAACAGATTTTATTTCAATCCTCTTTGATCAATTTGACAAATTTGATATTAAAATATTAACACTGGGCTCAGGTGAATGCGGTAAATCCACCATTTGGCGTCAACTCAAGTTAGTATATGGAAATGGCTTTAGTACCGATGAAAAGAATGCAATGATAAGCGTGATAAAAATCAACTTGATTGCAGACTTCCAATTATTGGTTAAAACCATCAAATCAAATGGTGGTATAGCATCATATAATTTTTCTAACACTTTTGACATGATATTAGAACTTCAATTAAATGAAGATGAACTCATCCCAGACGTAGCTCATGAAATGAAGCAACTTTGGGAAAACGTATCTGCTAAAGAAATTTATGAAGAATCTAACTCAATAGGTTTTGGAGATTATACATCTTATTTCTTTGACAAAGTTGAAACAATTGCTGATCCAAACTATACTCCAACAGATGAAGATCTTCTTAAGAGTCGTATTCGTACCACTGGTATCAGTTCTATTCAATTTCTCATCAATGATATCAAAACAGAACTTTTTGATGTTGGTGGTCAACTTAGCGAACGACCAAAATGGAAGCGCTGCTATCAAAATGTTAATTTTCTTCTCTTTGTTATTTCTCTTTCTGATTTTGATCAAAATATGTTTGAAGATGAATCAAATTCTCGAACCAAAGACTCATTAAACTTATTTAGCTCCATTGCGAACTCTCAGATATTCATGGATACGCCCATTTTCCTTGTTATGAACAAAGTTGATTTGTTCAAACAAAAACTTAAAAACCATCCAGAGGCGTTCAAAAGTGCTTACGACTTTGATGGCGAATGTGATAACGTTGATGTATGTCTTGAGTACGTTAAGAGGTCATACTTGAACATGTTGTCAAATGATAGAACAGAAAATGCTTTCGTAATGCCAATACCAACTTGCGCTATGGAGGCGGAAAGCATTCGTTCACTTTTCCAGCAAATAGGGAAAAAGATTATTGAGACAAAAGGAAATGAGTAAAGGTTTTCTTTGGATTTAAAAAAAAAATAAATTTGAAATTTTGTAAATTTTCATTAATGTGTAAAGATATTGTATTCACATTATGTTTTCTTATTTTATTGTTGAAAGTTTGTAATGAAATGTTTTGTTTTGATTTTTTGTGGAGAAATCACTAAAGTATATTATATTATATTTAACATGCAGCAAAAATCATAAATTTTTTTATCATGAAACCAATCTATTCTTTATGTTAATAGATATAAATGTGTAATAGGCTTTTATACCAGTTAATTTTTTAAATAATAGAAAGTGATATTAAAAAAAATGCAAAATAAAATTATTTTCGATGATCAATATCATGTTTTTATCAGGAAATACAAATGTTTAGCAATAAAACATTTAAATGTCTTTAATTATATCAAAAAATATTGCCTTCTAAAAGCTACAAAATAACAATAATTTGTTCATTATTTTGAATAGATAATATGTAACTATTCCTCATTTTTTGAAAATCATTATATTAAATGCTTCAATATTTTTAGTTAACATAACTTACAATAAAAGAAAACATAAAAAAAATTTAGGGTATGAATTAGGTGTAATAATTAAAATACTTAGTGAGAAGGTTTGTTGTCTTTCTGTATGACAAGAATGCGCTTCGGCCAGTCGATGCCCAATTACGAAAATATCTAATAACGACTCAGTGCGAACCCAGTATTAAAAAAAAAATCGATTTTTTCTTTCTTGGTTTGTTTTCAATAAGTATTTGGTCATTATTGTAAGGAAATGTAAAATATAAAGCAGTCATGATTTCAATGACGATACATGTAAAAAATAAATTATAGAAATGAAAACTGTAATTTCTTTTCAAAAAGTGGAAATCAACTTTTTCGTAGCAACTTTTTGATAACAAACACACATCTAATTAAACGGTTTCTTTTTTTATTGAATGGAAGAACAGGCGCCTGTAATAAAATATTCGTTTCCTGATTCTACCACATATATAGATCCATTCAAACCAAGGCGTTTCAGTAATTATAAGGTAACAAATTCAGTTTCTATATTCCCACCAGTTAAGCATCATTCAAAAAGAAGTCCTCCATATGTTCAACATATACTCCGTGCGTCATCACAAATATCAGCCATAAAATTTTTCCCAGTTAATGATGCTTTTGTACTTGGAACTTTTAATTCAATTTTTATACTATCCCCACCCCAAGTTGAAATATCGATAGACTTCCCAAAAGAATATCCTTCACTCATAGAATGCATTGATGTGCATCCTTCCGAAGTATTTATTGCCTGTGATGGTTCAGCTAATCTTGTTAACATTATTTCATTACCAAGTGGGGAAATCGTAGCATCTTTAAATAGACACACACAACATGTTTCATCTTTATTCTTTGCACCTACATTTAACAAGATAATATCTACATCTTTTGATGGATCACTAATTATCTCAGATTTTGTTAAGCAAGAAGTTTGCTATAAATATGAAAAATATTTAAACACTAGGCCAATTTCTACTGCCGCTATTCGAGACGATGAATCGGTCATTATTGTTGGATTTGATGATGGAATCATCGGAATTTTTGACGACCGTGAAGAGAACGGTATGATCCAGCTGAATGCCCACCACAGCTGGATCAACTCTATTGGCATTTCGAGCAAAAAGTCGGATAATGCGTGTTATTTTGCATCATGTTCAACCAATAAAGATTTGAAAGTTTGGGACATACGGAACTTGGAAGAGCCGATAATTGATGAACAGAGCTCACAAGATTGCAATTTTTGTAAAATAATGTTTGCTGATGACCAATCATTATTTGCAATGGCAGTCAATGGAACTATTTCACGTTGGAACTATGCTGAAAAGTCCTTAGTAAGCATGTACGACCTCCAAATAAAATCAGTTTCAAAGTGCGATTTGCAAAAAAATTACCGTAGAATTAACTTTTCGGGCGATACCAAAATTTTGTCTTCATTGTATTATTGATTTTGTGTAAATACACTTTATGATTATATATATTTTTAAAAAAATGCATTGCTAATTTAAATGTTTCGACAACCTGCGCAGCATGTGTTACATGGGGTGTTTGAGTTAGAAAATGTCATAACAATGAGCAGCATTAAAATGATTTACTCATCATTTTTGAAAAAAAAAAAAAATCGCAACAAATTATGTATATTTTTTTCCTAATTTTCTATATACATTTCACTATTATTACAAAACGTATTAAAATCTTTATTCTATACATTATGCATTATGCCTTATGAAAAAAGTATTGGAGACATTCCTCTTGTCAAACTATTTCAACTAACATTCCAATTTCGGTATTGTAAATTTTACCTTAAAAGTGTCTATTTTTTTGCTGATGGAAACAAATTTTCGATCAGGAAAAATGATTCTAAATCACTTACCAGTGAAATTAATTATTGCTTAACATTTCCATATATTTAATATTTTCAATTTATTAGTTTTGCTTTAATAAGTAGAAAGACAGATTTCTTCTCGAAGTCATATATGGCAGAATTGTCTAGAATATCAATTAAATAAGATTCAAATAATTAATATTTAAAACCATTTTGTTTTCAATTTATTCATCATATTAAATCATTATATTTGCTAATCAAAACCACATAAAGAAAATGTTATATCATATTATAACAGGCAATCGTATTTTTCAATGCAATTACACATTATTATTGTAAAAAAATAATTTATATCGTTGATTTATTATATCTTTTCATTAATTCAGTTCCATCTTCTTTACGATTTATTTTATCGAGCAATTCAATTCATTTGAATCAAATTGAATTAATAATCAGTTTGTATCATTTCCTAAAAAGTGTCATTTCGAAATGACAGAATTCACATACCAAAGAGTTGTCAACTTAAGGAAACAAATTGCCGATTACTCTGCGAAATATCAAAGCCTTTATCAGACATCTCAAGAGCTTGCGGCACAGATTCGACAACTTGATCAAAATCGTTCACAAGTGTATCCAACTTATCAAGCAATTTTCACAAGAAATAGTAATCTTGAAGAGTGGCAGAAACAAGTTCAAAACATACAAAAAATGATTATAGCAACAGCTCAACAACAACAGCCACTTAAAGAATTAATCGAAATCCAATATCTAAATGATCAATATGGAGAAATCACAGCTGCTAACATCGATAGGAGACTTATAGATGCATCTGGTTTACTTGCTCAGTATGATAATGAAGCAAACAATCTTCAAACGCAAAGAGAAAATATCTTAAATTCATGTCGACAATTACAAAATGAAATTTCTGCCATCAAGCAAGATATGTTACCAATCAAGACACAAACGGAAGTAGATACCAAACGAACCAGAGAGAACAATCATAAGCTCAAAAAGCAAATTACCGAATCTCGAATACAAAAATATCGAAAGTTAATCAACTTCAAAACCGGCCATTTAGAAGGTAGTAATAAAACCATTGAGTCAGAATCCTTATATGCGATATCAAAGCAAAAATATATTTCGCAAAAGAATGCTATTACTGCGCTTAACTATTCATACAGTCTTTTTAACCCAGTAGGACAATCCACAGACCTTCAAAAAGACCATTCAGATGAAATTACGAATATGATAGATAAGATCAAATCCACATTACCATTACCACCAGACCACAAAAACATCTACAAAGAGTCCACAGAGCTTACCAATGTCTATCTTAACGATCGAGACAAACTTATTGATCAAATTGATCATCTCATGAAAGGACTTGATCAAATCAAAGTCATTGAGAACAAAGCATTAGCGCACATTGACACATATCAAACGCAGTATGAGATCAATAGTTTTGAGCAAAAGAAGCTTAAAGAAGAATGTAAACAAATTCACCAACAAAATGATATTCTTCAAGAAGAAATCGAAAACAAGAACAAAATCATTGCAGAGCAACAAAAGTATATCAAACAAATTGAAGAAGAGAACAAACGTATGGAGAATTATAGTTCCATTGATAAACAAACCATTCAAGATCATAAGCTTAAACTGAATGAATTACGTGAACAACAAAAGCAATCACAAGAAAACTATCAACGTTCCAACACATTATTACAAACGAAATCGAATGAATTACTTGAAAAGTTTTCGCAATTCAAGACGTTATTAGGGCAAAATGAATTTGCAGGAACATTTGATAAGTTATATAATGGAATGCGGAATAAGATCAATGAAATCATGTCGCAAATGGTTCAACGTGAGAAAGAATGTCAACAATCACAAAAGATTCTCGAGTATCAATTATCATATGCACATCATTTAATGTCGAAAGGTAATTTAAGTCCACAAAATCGTATTACTAATTTAGAGTTTATTAATTATATTAATCCGGACTCATTAACAGTGACGAAACTTACACCAGGAGAAATCTTAATTATCGAAACAGCTGCGCCACATTTTGCATGTAATTCATTATTTTATCCAGAGAATGTTGATGATGTATATCCATTTACATTATTCACTGCATTAATATATCGGAAAGAAGAGAACAATTTCTTAATGCATTTCTCGACATTAGAAAAGTTTGTATTAACAGCAATCCAAAAGTTTAATAGTAAAGAGAAACTTGTAATTAAACCAGAGAGTGAATCGATTAAAGAGAAGTTAATCTTTGGAGAATATCCATTAAATAAAGTTAAACCGGAAGCACAAACAATTGATTTAATCTTCGAACGAACATTAAGTTATTTACGTGCGATTATGATCTTATCACCGAAGATGATTCAAGATGATAATATTAAATCAGATGTAAGTAATTTAATCAAACAAATTAATAATACACGTCCATCCGATTTATCACAAGAAATATTAAATGCTTATGAACCAACACAACAATATGAACGATCGAACAATAAAACAATTTTACGAAAACGAGCGACAGGTAAACAATCAGAACTAAATCAAGGCCGTCTATTTGAGCAACCACCATATACAGAACGAACTATTAACTTCCGACCGAAAGAAGTTGTTAATAATAAGGACTTAACTTTGATATATAACTTAACGATTAGTGACAATGATTTTTGTGCGCATTTTAATTATTATCATTTTATCTTATATCGAGAAATTACAATTGAAGATTTGATATCATTCTTTAATGTTAATATGAGGACTACAAAGCCACCAAAGTCGATCAATGATTTCTTTAATGAACAAAAGAGAATTAAAACTATAATCAAACATCAATTAAATGGTAATAATCCAAAAGCTTTCGACGCGTTTAGTCGTTGGTTAAATATTGCCGAAAAAGCACTTGAAACGTCGAACTTTTTCTTGTTTTCATCTATTTTAGAAGGCTCAAATGAAAGTAAAATATCCGAAATATTAAACACAAATGATAACGTTAATAATAAAATGAAAGAAATCGCAAACGAAAAGTATAGTAACTTAAAGAGTATTAACGGAGACTTAAGTCAAATGAGACAATTATACGCCGACGCAAATACTTCGTATAAAATTCCGGATATTTCGCAGGCGTTGTTCATTAAGAAGATATTAAATAACGAGGAACTGAAGGAAAACTCAGAGCTGATACAAATGAAATCAATTAGAGACGTAGCAATAGAAGCGCAGTTCTTCTTAATGGGGCAAAATTCGCCAGCGCCATCGTTCGAAATATGCAAAGAATTATATAAGGAAATAGTGAACTTGAAGCCCTAAAATAAGTAAAAAGTCAAATGGAAATAACTTTTGTCGAATATGAAAATGTGTAAACACTTTCGTTCGTTATGAGTGAATACAGATTTCACTGAAGGATTTGGAGCGAAAAAAACAAAAAACATTCGAAAAAATGGTAATTTCTGAAGTTTACGTTTGACGGGAAAAAGTGCATCAGCTTAATGAATATATGGTGAGAAATTAATGTTGTAAAAAATGACTGCCTCTCATATTTTATTCATTGAAATGCTGTAGATGGAAATAATATTTATAGGGAAGCGATAATGTTTGTCATAAATGTGAAGTTTGATTCAAAGAGTTGGTGAATATCAATGAATTAATATAGAAAATAAATAGAAAAAGAAAAAAAGAAGAAAGTCGTGCGTTTATGCAAATGCACAGAAATGACTGTTCTTTGTATTTCCATTTTTAAGTAAATAAACTGTTTCTTTGTTGTTTTGTTTAGATGCTATAGTAATTGCTGTTCCAAATGTATTGAATAATTTCCATATGTTGTTTATAAATATCAAATTATTAAATCAAATATTATATAATATAAAAAAAGGTTTTGAATATTGACGTCTGTTTTATTATTTTCAAGAAGCAATTTAATTATTTCTGTATTATTTCTTTCAGATGCTTTCATAAGTGCTGTAAAATATAATTTGAATGATTTCCAAATAATGTTTTAAAATTTTAATATAATATAATGAATTTCAAAGAAAATAAATAAATATTTCGAACATTAACATCAATTTTTCCATGTCCAAGAAGTAACTTAACTATTTCTATAAAACCAAATCGAGAAGCTTTGAAAAGCGCTGTTTCAAATAGATTAAATGATTTCCAAATATTATTTTGAAATAATAAATTTGTAAAATAAATTTTAAACAAAATAAATAAATATCTTTTGCGTTAACATCAATTTTATTTTGTTCAATTAGTAAATTAACTACTGCAGTATGACCTTTTTCAGTTGCTTTAATTAGTGCTGTTGAAAATGTTTTATATGAATTTGAAATATTAATTTTAGATATTAAATTATTAAATTAAATATTAAATAAAACTAATAAATATCTTTTTCATTAATATTAAATTTATTTTGCTCAAGAAGTAATTTAACTACATCCACATATCCATAAAAGGAAGCAAGCATAAGTTCTGTATTAAATATTTTGAGAAAATTCCAAATTTTTTTTGAGAATATTAAATCAATAAAGAAAATACTAAACAAAATAAATAAATATCTTTTACATTGACTTCAATTCCTTTTTGTTCAAGAAGCAATTTAACTATATCTACATGACCATGAGAAGAAGCCATCATTAAAGCTGTCCAAAATTATTTAAATAATTTCCAAATGCTTTATTAAAATCCAATATTAATATAATAAATTTTAAAAGAAACAAACAAATATCTTTAGCATTAATATCAATACCTTTTTGTTCAAGAAGCAATTTAACTATATCTGTACATCCATTTTCAGCTGCAACCATAAGTGTTGTCCAAAATATTTTAAACCAACTTCAAATATTATTTTGAAACATAAAATAATTAAAACATATTTCAAATAAAATTAATGAAAATTTTTAGCATTAATATCAATTCCTTTTTGTTCAAGGAGTAATTGGATCACACCAACGTTATCTTTAAAAGCTGAATTTATAAGTGCTGTATATAATAATTTGAATAAATTCCAAATATTCTTTTAAAATAAAAAGTTATTAAAACAAATTTTAAGTAAAATTAAAAAATATTTTTAACATTAACATCAACTCCCATTTCCAAAAGTAATTTAACTATATCACAATTACCATTTTCTGCTGAAATTATAAGTATTGTATTAAATAACACAAATAATTTCCAAATACTCTTAAAAAATATTAAATATTATAGTCAAATTCTGAATAAAACATATAAATATCAACTTCATCAATGTTAACTTGTTCTTGTTCAAGAAGTAATACCACTAATTCTAATCTTCCTTTAGCAAATGCATGAATAAGAGGTGTTTGAAGCAATGAAAACAATTTCCAAATATTAATTTAAAACATCAATTTATTTAAATAAAATTTGAATGAAATATATAATCATCTTTATTGTTAAAATTAACTTTAATTCCTATTTCTTCAAGTAAAAATTTACATAGTGAAAAATTAATATATTCTTTTGTTGGAAACAAAAACAAATTAATGAGTTGAAAATGAAAAATATCAGAAATTTTGTTTTCATAAATATATTTAAAGATATCATTTCGATAATATTCAATAGCAACTTCATATGCATTTTTAAATGATGAATGATTTTGTTCACATAAATGAAATATCTCTAAATTTCCACCTGAAACTGCATATTTACCTGTATTTTCTGATTTAGCTCCATTCATAAGTAAATATTTAAAACATTTGACTGATGAAAAAAATGCTGCATAATCAATTAATGTAACAACATTTTTCTTATTAACAAATGAATATCTTTCATAAAGTGATGGTTCGATTGCTTGATTAAAATTAAAATTTTGTTGTGATGATATTTCTTGAAGTTTTTCTATTTCATCATTTCGAATTATTTTCGCAATTTCATTCGGATTTACTCCTTCTTTAATTAATTTCTTATGAAGTTCCCAATCATTCTTTTGTAGTTCTTTTATATTACTTGAGAAATTTCTTGAAAATGGAATATCTCTATCATTTAACATTTTATCTAAAAATTCTTTGGTTGAATAATGTGCGAAATAAAAAGTTTCTTTATACATAACCAAATCTGACGATATTAGACCTAAATTAATCATTCTATCAAGAAGAAAATAAGACTCTTGTGAATCTAATTTTAAAAGGAAATTTGCAAATGATTTTATTAATTTATAATTATTTCCTCCAATTTCTTTTTCGATTTTATTCATGTAATTAAAATAAATATTATAGTCTTTCATTTGTGAAATAAATGATGAATAAATCATTCTAATAAATGCAAGGCTTGAACAAAGTGAAAAATTATCTTTAATGATATTCATTGTATTTTCAAAAGATATATCAATATTATCATCATTCAAGTTAAAAATAATTTCTTCGAGAGACTCTAATGCTTGTTTGTATTTGCTTAATAAATCAGGTTTTTTGCTTTCTTCCATTTTGCGATAATTTTTTTGGGCTATATTCAAAAATTACGGTTTGTAGATAATTTATATTCAATTAAAAATGGGCAAAAAATAATTCAACTTGATTAAGCTGTGGTGTTTAATGCAAAAAAACTAACATTAATACATTTCAAACAGATCAATGAATTCAACTAAAAACAAGTGATATATGGTTTATTAATATTATCGAGTTATATAAAAATTCCATTCTGAAAGTTTCTCTTTTACTAGTCGAAATCCTTCATTTCACCAAATTTTCATTTAATTACTTATCAAAAATACATCATATAATAAAAGAATATATTGTTATGAGATCATTTATGTAAATATTTCTTGAATATTCCTTTTAAACATTAAGATATGATTTATCTCATCTTCCTTTTCATGTTTATTCAAAAAGTGAATTTTGATTTCTACAGCGGTTACTTAGTGACAATTTCTTTCTTTCATCAAGCTTTATACAATAAGGCAACTCATTTTGAGAATTCAAAAAATTATCCATGTTGGGTAAAATCGTATATCCAAGTATACAATCAGATTACACTTGCTGAATTAAAAAATATAAAAAAATATTGTTCACGTTTTAATATTTAAATGTAACATTCAAAATGTACTTATTATAGTTTGCCCTTGAGCTCACAAGTGACGCAAAAATCGTGTCATAGTGAAACAAACTAAGTCAAAATACCCATCCATTTTTTGACTTCTTAAATGGCCACATATTGATTATTGCCATTTTGAGCCTCAAATATTTGTATTTATTAAATTGTAAATCCTGTTATTCAAAAATTCACAACTTTATTGTCATTCAAAAATTTGGCTCTTTCTTCGTGGGTTCCCAAAATATGTAAAGCTTTACAAAAGTCGAATTTATAACAAATCTAAAAATGTTCAAAAAGTTCTAATTTTTTCTCCCATTTTTTCCTTAATGGGAATATCTTCAAGTCAAAATATCGAAGAACAATTTAAACAAGACACTGAAACAGAAGAAAGTCAGGATATAATTTCACCCAAAGAATGTATCCAAAATTTACAACTGCTTGAAAAGTATATTTTTTCATTAAATGAAAACAATATTCAAGAGACATCTGAATCAACAATGAAATTATTTAATAAAAGTTTCCCATATTCATGGCACCTTGTAATTTGTCGATTAATATTTGCTTCTTTTATTTCACAAAGAAAAAGCATTAACATATTTTTAGATTATTTAAAACTAATCGATAAAAAAGAAGAAGAAATATTCGATCAAAGCTTTGATAGAATTCTTAATGTATTAACACAATTCATTCTTACATTAAATTCACGCGAATCTGATTACGTTTTAATGAAAATGTATGAACAAAACATAGTTAATCAAAGCATTCTAAAAAGAAAAAGATCAATTTATTTTGCACAATTTTTATCCGATGAAACATTCAAAATGATCCAATATAATGAAATTAATTGGAATTTTAAGAATGTTATAAAAAATGTCAAAGAAAATGATTGGGAACTTCATAAGAAATTAATTAAAGAAGGACATAATCCAAATGAAATTGCGAAAATAATTCGAAATGATGAAATAGAAAAACTTCAAGAAATATCATCACAAAATAATTTTGATTTTGATCAAATAATCGAACCATCACTTTATGAAAGATATTCATTTATTAATGAAGAAAATGTTTCGTTAATTGATTATGCAGCATTTTTTGGAGCAATTCAATGTTTTAAATATTTACTTATGAACAATGCAAATGTAGAAAACACAGGTAAATATGCAATTGCAGGTGGAAATCTTGAAATTATTCATTTATGTCAGCAAAGTTGTGCAAAATTTAAAGATACATATGAAACAGCAATTCAATTTCATCAAAATGATGCTTTTAATTATCTTTATGAAAATAAAATTGAAGAAATTAATAATTTAAATTATTTAGGAATTAGGTGTATTAAATATGATAATTATGAAATCTTTTCATTTTTGGAAAATGAGGGAATGGAAGTAGATACTATCATTATTAACGAAACAATAAGAACTGGAAACATATTCTTTGCTAATTATTTTCTTGAAGGAAAAAGTTATCCAAAAAATAGCTTTTTTTTAAGTTTGAATTCAAGAAATGTTGAATTCATACAATATTTAATTAAGAAAAAAGGATTTAATATTAATGAAAGAGATTTTCATGTTTGAATATAATTTTTAATATTTTATTTTAATTTTTTTTACACCTCTTATGTTTTGTACTCAAAATAATTATAGTGAAACAGTTAAATTACTTCTTGAACAAGAAGGAATTGATATTAATGCTAAGAATAATTATTTGTTTTATTTAATATTTATTAATATTTTTATATTTCTAAATATTATTTAGAAATTATTTAAATGATTCCAAACAGCACTTACTTTGGCATCTAAAGGAGGTAACATAGAAATAGTTAAATTACTTCTTGAACATGAAGGAATTGATATTAATGCTAAAGAGATTTATTTATTTTATTTTATATTTGTTTGCATAATTTAATATTTCAAAATAATATTTGGAAAATATTTAAAATATTTAATACAGCACTTAATTGGGCATCTGAAAATGATTATACAGAAATAATTAAACTACTACTTGAACATGAAGGAATTGATATTAATTCTAAAGATATTTATTTATTTTATTTAGATTTTATATTAATAATTTCATATTTCAAAATAATATTCGGAAATTATTTAAAATATTTTGGACATTACTTATGAGAGCATCTATAAATGGTTATACAGAAATAGTTAAATTACTTCTTGAACAAAATAGAATTGATATTAATGCTAAAGATATTTATTTGTTTTATTATATGTTTATTTTAATAATTTTATATTTCAAAATAATATTCAGAAATTATTTAAATTATTTAGAACAGCACTTATGAATGCTTCAGAAAGGGGTCATACAAAATAGTTGAATTACTTCTTGAAAAAAAGGGAATTGATATTAATGCTAAAAACATTTATTTATTTTATTTAGATTTTATATTAGTAATTTGGCGTTTCAATATATTATTCGGAAATTGTTTGAATTTTTTTATACAGCACTTATGTTAGCAACCAAAGAATGTAAAACAGAAATAATTGAATTACTTATTAAACAAAAAGGAATTGATGTTAATGCTCAAGATATTTCTTTATTTTATTTAAATTTTATATTAATAATTTGATGTTTTGAAATAATATTTGGAAAAAATTTAAAATATTTAAAACAGTACTCGATTATGCAATCAGAGGAGGTTACATAGAAATATATCATTACTTGAAAAGAAATTATTGAGTAAAAATAGTTAGGAAATGATGAAAACAATAAGAAGATTCGTGTTTAGTATTTTCTTTTCCATAACTATTAGAATAATAAATACTTCCACTTATTCAATTTTATACATAACTATTCAATAAAAAATGGGCAAAAAAATAATACAACTTTATTAAGCTGTGGCGTTTAATGTAAGAAACGATAAAAGTTAACTTTAATACATTTTATAAGTGAATTAAATATATAATATCAATTTATTGAAAAAAAGTATCATAATATAGAGTGTTCGGAAAGCCTTTAGGTTCCCAAAACAGGGGAGACATTTTTGGCTTAATTTATTTTAATAATGCATAAATTGTGTTGTTAATATTTAGATTTATTGTTTATTAGTGTGAATGTACCATATGAATTACTATTTATTATACCGACATTTTATTTTTATGAAGTGTATTATAATGATATGTAACTTCATAACTAACATTTTCGAATTTAAATTGATAACTACCAGTACCATAAAATCGTAAAGAAAAGTTAGACATTGGTGAATGAATCCACTTGTAGGTATATGTTTAATATGATTGTGTGGTAATATGCAAAAGTTTTAATTCTTTAGCAATAGGAGAACCAGATCCTGAAACTTGAAAATAAACGCGATTCCCCATTGCCAAAGCAAAATCAAAAGATATTGTGATCTCATCACATGCATTACCAGGCTGCCTGGTGTATGGTTCACTCTCGAGTGAATAAGAATTTTTGACCAGTATCTGAATCTCCATCAAGTGAAAATGAACAAAGATTTAAGTATTTTTTTTGATTTCATAATTCTATTAAAAGAGTGCTTTAAGTCAAATTAGAACTAATCATATTACTTCTTAAAAAAAGAGTGTAACATATTAATCTTCTTTGTTTAATATTGATTTAATGATTTAAATAAAACTTTTGCATTATCTAAATTAAATAATATGTTTTACATACAATTATTTGGAACATCCAGAAATGATAAAATGAAAAGCTCAATTAAGCAATTGCTAATTAGCCATTTTATTACAACAAAAAAGCATGATTTAAAAAACGGTTGAGGTGGCACTTTTATAGCCGATACTCGGCGGTTTGGCCAGCCTTTTTCGAATGGGAAAATCCAAAGCATGCGGTCGTCAGGCAGCTCGTAAGCTCCGTGTCGCACACAGAAACAACCTCTGGGCAAGCAAGAAATATAGGAAGAGGCAAAGTACCACAATTTACAAGACACCATTAGAAGGTGTTGCTATGGCTTCAGGTATTGTTACTCAAAAGGTCGCTGTCGAAGCTAAGCAACCAAACTCTGCTATCCGTAAAGCTGTTCGTGTTCAACTCAAGAAGAATAGCAAAGTTATCACTGCTTTCGTTCCACGCGATGGTTCACTTCGTTTAATTGATGATAACGACCGTGTTCTTGTTGCTGGTCTTGGTCGTTCCAATCGTTCTGTTGGTGATCTTCCAGGAGTTCGTTTCCAAGTTATCAAAGTTGCAGGTTTCTCACTTCTTGCCTTATGGCTCGGAAAGAAGGAAAAGCCAAGGAGTTAAACACCTGGTAATAAATTGAAAATTTGATGATACATTATTTTGATTATTTTGAAATCTGAATAAACAAATTTTTGTTTATTAAAAACAGTGAAAAGAAAGTTTGAATTCCATTTTCAAATTTGATGATGTCTTTATTTTTTTGAATTTGAAAAAGATGAAGATCAAATGATAATATAATATAACACATCATTTTTGTTATTTCTTCCCAGACAATAGTGTTAGGCAATGATAAAAATTGATTTTGTTATTAAATTCATTGAATTTTTAGATTATTATCAAGGTTCTATACCTTCATTATATAATGGACTGTAGTCATTTTGTTCATCCTCAAAATCATTTTCATCACGGTTTCTACGGCATGATATAAACTTGAAAAGAATTAATAATATGTAAAGCCCTATTATAACAAAATTGAAAATTTTTACAACCAGAAATGCTGTTGCTGTTGCAGGATCAAGTTTGCTGGGGTTATAGTTTGACTTTGTTTTAGCAAGACCATCAATCAACATGTTCTTTATAAATAACGACCGTTAATTATATACCAAAAGCAAAAACATTTTCACAAGGAAATGAAAAGCATGTTTGTATCTAAAATACACTGATACTTTACTGTTGGTTATTAAACTAACATTTTCTGGTTACACAATTATGATGTAAATCAATTTTGGAGTAAGGGCATAATTAGAATTAATATTATTTAAATAAAATTTGTACTTACAAATAGTTTACTTATTCCTTTAATGCACTAAAAAGTAGTTTTAAGTTAGCTTGATCCGAAATGTTAATGCAAAACTCCGAAAACTTATCTAAATCATAAATATTTGTTTCTTTTGTCGCATTGTCATTACTTAGCGCTTCATTGTAAGCTTCAATGAATCCATTGTCTGTTCGAATTTTTTGAATTTGATATAATTGTCCAGAATCTAATCCGACCAAAACGCAATTCTTGCATGTTTGAACCATAGTCACTGGTTTGTCCAATGTTATTTGCTGGAAATAGTTGATATTAAATGTTGTTAAATTGCAATCAGGAACAATTTCGAAAATGAGAAGTTTACCTTCCATCGTACCAGAGAAAACAAAATTCAAATAAATTGAAATGGCCGATATATTATCAAAAAGTGTCGAAATTGAATTAAGTTTGAAAACGTTTTCATTTTGGTGAAAAGTATACAAATTCAATGTATTACTTCTATCGATAACCGCCGCGAAACTTGTGTTCATATCCAAAATTTTAATTTTTTCTGATTTAAGTAAAGTTTGCTTTGTTTCAATATTTATAACATCATTTTCTGTTATTAAGTACAAGTTGTTATTAAATGAAATAGATTTATGGAAATTATTAATTTCAAATGTTCTAATCAAATTACAATATTGATCATAAACATAAATATTTGCATCTGAAAATGCATAATAAAATAAACCACACTTTTCTATAAAAAGTTTTGTATCTGTTTGTAAAATCATTTTTGATTGATCAAATTTATTTTTTCTCGAAAAGTATAAATAATTATCAATTGTATAAAACCAATTATCGTTATCAGTTTCTACAATTGATGAAACACCTAATAACATTTTTGAATGGAATTCTGATGGACTAAAGAAAGCTTCTTTTATCGAATGAAATGTTAAGTAAAATAACGATGACGATACAAAAAGTGCATCAATAAACGGTTCGCAGTCCAAATATTGAATACTTTTGATGTTGCTTAGCAACGCCGGAAATTGTCCGCATATTAATACGTCTTCATCACAACTACAAAACTTTGTATGAAATCCTTTGTGATTAATTTTATGTTCCTCATTATTAGACAATGAGTAAGCATAAATTGCGTCTTTTCTTTCAAGACTTAAAAGATAATCAAATGAAAAAATTATATCAATTGGAGATACGCCTAAAATTCTTTTAACAAGTGTAAATGGTTCTAATGAATATATTATTATTTCATCATTTTTGGATATAGCTAAATGATCTTTATCTATTGTAATGTTAATAATGTTCCGTGATATAAAACTTCGAATTTTATTCCCAAATATATCTAAAAAAATTATTTCATCATTTGTAACAACTACAATGATTTCACCATTTGATGCTGCCAAATGAAAAACACCATCTAAATAAAATTCTGGTGATATAAAAAATTTGCTTTGAGAAACATGAACTGTTGAACCGTTTTGGAGTACCCCAAAATAAACGGTCTTATCTTCGATGTTGAATAAAGAATTTGGAATTAAAGTTCCTTCTGTGTTAATTTCTTCTGTTTTATTTTTAGTTGATACTAAAATATGATCGCCAAAAGAAAATAATGAGAGAGCATCATCTGCAAGAATTTCTCTTTGAATTTTTAATGGGATCTTTTTTTGAATCTTGACAGTGGAATGTTCACAAAGTAAATAAAGAGAATTTCCGATATTAGTAACTTTCTTCGGTGGGCCTGTTGCTTTAAATGTTTTGATTTTATGGAAATTTTCCATAAGATAAGAATCTCCTGTTGTCGATCCTACAAATGCTAAAGAATGATTTAAAGATAGAATTACAAGAAGATCATGTATCTGCCCTACTTTCACAAACTGTATTGTTCCTTCATTTTCAAGACGTACTGTTCCATAATGTCCGTTTTCATCTATGTAGAGATAAACGTTCTCCTCAATGCAATCAAAGTTTTTAATTCTTGATGGAGTGAAAATTGTGGCCGTAAGTAGATGTGGCTTGATATCTTTTTCGTAGTCAATTCTAGTGGCTACTTTACTTGCAAATGAAATAATCATTGATACTTTTTCGGGAAGTAATGAAATGATCTTATATGTATCAGATGGAAGTTGAACTTCTTTTACTTCATCAACAGTGAAACCTAAAGAACCTAAAGATATATAACGAAGCTTTTTTATATCTGCAAATTCTGATGTAAGGATTACTAAATCTGTAACTTTGAAAACAGGACCAACAAATGTAAAGTCTAAAATCGCTTTGCATGGAATTGAAACAGGATAAGGTAAGCTTTTAAGGGTGCAATTTCCTGATATTGAATAAATTTCAAGGTGTTTTGGTGATAATTGCAGAACAAGATAATTTGGATGTAGGGCATATTTAAGGTGAGCAAACAATGACTTGGAAGGATTAGGTACTAAAGAAAATTCTTGAACAGTTTCTCCTGAGAAATTGATTACCTTAGCTTGGAAATTTGTAAAAATAACAAGAATATTTGAATAAGATGCATAAGGATGATGAATTGGAATTAACATGTGGATTTGTTTTTCACATTCATATACCGTATTATCTTCCATTTTTTCGTTAATTAAATAAAAATATAAAAGGTTTCCTTTTGAAATCGCTAAAACATCATCACCATTGGGAGTGAACATCCTAGCAACGACAGCACTAGAAATTGATGATGGTGCGAGAATTGATCTAATTCCAAAATTCATTTCAATCCCATTTTGTGTCAACAAACTTAGTCAAAATAATAAACGGATTTTGGATAAAAATGTCCGAAAAAAGTGACGGCAATAAAATTAGGGTACCCCAAAACGGATTTCAATTATGAGTGAAATTTTGGAATTTGTTGTTGATTATTCCTCATCTACAACAGATTTCAAAGCACTCCTATCACCAGAATCAATTAAAAAAGCAGGGATAAAAAATAATTCATTTATAGAGATAATACATTCAAAGTTTTCTGTTTTAGCATCAGTATCTTCTTCTACAAATGTTTCGCCTCAGTCAATATTATTGTCTAGATCACTTAGAGTAAATTTGCGATGTTTTCTTGGAGAAAATGTTCAAATCAAAATTGTTAACGATATTCCAAAAGCAACATCAATTGAGTTTTCACCAATTCTAGACACTATAAAACCAATTAAAGGGCCATATTCCAAACTTCTTGAAGTTTCAAATATATCTTTTAATTCATTTCCAATTCGCCAAAACTTAGTTATTCCTTTTTATTGTCTTAATCGTATTATCGAATTCAAAGTTACAGAATGCACACCAAATGATGGATGTGTTATTACATCTCAAGACATCATCAAAGTAAGTGATACACCAGTTGAAAGGGATGGTGCTCCATGTTTTAGATCCACATCATATGATGATGTTGCAGGTTTAAACAACATAATATCTGAAATTCGATCAATAATCGAACCACCTTTAATTCAACATCGCTTATTTCAAACCAATTTTTCTCATGGTTTTCTTTTGTGTATGCCATCTGGATCAGGCAAAACATTTCTAGCGCAAGCGTTAAGGACGGAGACGCCAATAAACATAATTTTGATCAAATGTTCCGAATTACTTGTTTCATTTGATGCGCTCACATCATTGAACGGTTATTTCAAAGAAATTATATCTAAACGTCCGTGTATCGGTTATTTCGATGACTTTGATTTTGTCGCTACAAATTCCATTCCAAATGAAGACGAGGCGGATTCTAAACTTCCGGACGCATTACTAAATGGAATTGATCGCTTACGTGAAATGAAGGGTGTATTGATAATTGCGACAACATCTAAATCAACAAAAATTCGATCAGATTTTATCCACAAAACGAGGTTTGATAAGGTTTTAACAGTCGGACGCCCGAATGAAAAGGAAAGACTTTCGATTTTGAAGATATTAACGAAATCAATGAATGTTAAAAATGGCTCACTTGAGAAAGTATCCGAAATAACAAATGGTAAAACGACAGCACAATTAAAAAGTATTATACGAAATTTGATTAATTCATCACTAACGAAATTTTTAACGAAAAATACAAAATCGATATTAAACGTCGATGATATTTTATCGATAATTGTTGATCATCCGAATGATATTATTCTCAATGAAATAAAATCGAAAACAAATAAAAATTATTCATCAGATGAATTCCATGATAATCGAAAACGTTTATCATCGAATTATGATTATAATGATGACGAAGAAAGTGAAAATGATATGTTCCCAATACAAAGGAAAAAGTCGAAAGTTAAAGACGACCCTTTCAATAATGTAATTACAAAAAGGAAAAACTCCGAAAAAGATTCGTCTTTTTCAAGTTTCGGTGATAGTTCACATCGAAAAGATCCGTTTGGATTATTATCGAAGAAAGAAATTTTATCTTCGGAATCTGATTCGGATATTAAAAAGAAAAAGAAAAAATTTTCAGAAAATAAAAATAAAAAGAAAAGAAAAAACAAAAACCCTTTTGAAAATGAATCCGAAAATGAATACAATTCGGAAAAAAGAAATATTTCTTCAAAGTTCCCGAAAAGAAAACAAAACAAAAGCGAAACATTTAAAGAAGATGAAAATGAAAATAAGAAAAATACATTCAAAAAGGATCCGTTTGGTTTCGTATCTAAACGAAATAAAACTGAATCAAGTTCAGATGAAGAAGAAAAAACTCCAAATAAGAAAAATCCATTTGCATCTAAAGCAAATAAAAATCAAATCGAATCATCAGAAAGTTCAAAAGAAGCAAAAAACAAAACCAAAAGAAGAGATCCTTTTGCATCAGTGACAAATAGGAATCAAATTGATTCATCAAATTCAAGTGAAGAAGAAATCACTCAAAAGAAAAAACATGCAAAAAGAGAACAATTTTCAAATAAAAGCAAAATGAAATCATCAGAAAGTTCAAATGAAGAAACTGTTATGAAGAAAGCGCATGCTAAAAGGGATCCATTCGCTTCTGTTAAAAAGAAACAATTCAAATCTTCAGAAAGTTCAGAAGAAGTAAAACCTAAAAAGAATGCACTAAGAAAAGATCCGTTTGCATCTGTAATAAATAAGAATCGAAAGGAATTATCAGATTCAAGCGAAGAAGTAAAACCTAAAAAGAATGCACTAAGAAAAGATCCGTTTGCATCTGTTAAAAAGAATCAAATTGAATCTTCAGAAAGTTCAGAAGAAGTAAAACCTAAAAAGAATGCAATAAGAAGAGATCCATTCGCTTCTGTTAATAAGAATCAAATTGAATCTTCAGATAGTTCAGAAGAAGTAAAACCTAAAAAGAATGCAATAAGAAGAGATCCGTTTGCATCTGTAACAAATAAGAGTCGAAAGGAATTATCAGATTCAAGCGAAGAAGAAGTAAAACCAAAGAATTTATCAAGAAGAGATCCTTTCGCTTCTGTTAAAAAGAATCAAATTGAATCTTCAGATAGTTCGGAAGAGTTTAGTGCAAAAATGAGTTCATCATATAAAAATCCATTTAAATCTGCAACAACAAATAAAACATCTGATTCAGGTGTAAAGGAAATTAAATCCAAAAGAAACAAAGATGATGCAAAGCAAAAGCAAAATGAAACACTAAAAAATAATTCTCGAAAAGATCCATTCGCGTTAGTAATAAAGAGAAATCAAAGCGAATCATCAGACTCAAGCGATGAAATTCCAATAAATAAATTGTCTGTCAAAAGAGATCCGTTCGCTTCTGTCACAAACAATCAAATCGAATCATCAGAAAGTCCTGACAAAATAAAACCTAAAAAGAATACAACAAGAAAAGATCCGTTCGCTTCTGTCAAAAACAATCGAATTGAATCATCAGTATCAAGCGATGATAATGTTAAAGCAAAGAAGACCTCTGTTAAAAGAAATCCATTTGCTTCTGTTTCAAGGAAGGAACAAATTGAATCATCAGAAAGTTCTGATGAAATAAAACCTAAAAAGAAATCAGTAAGAAAAGATCCGTTCGCTTCTGTTCCAAATAAGAAACAAATCGAAATATCAGAATCAAGTGATGATAATGTTAAAGCAAAGAAAACTTCAATTAAAAGAGATCCATTTGCATCTGTATCAAATAAGGAAGAAATTGCACATAAGAAAGCTGCAGCTAAAAGAGATCCGTTCGCATCTGTTAAAAAGAATCAAATCGATTCATCGGAGAGCTCTGAAGATTTCACTGACAAAAACAAAAATCCATTTTCATTTGGCGCAAAGCAAAATGAATCATCCGAATCAAGTGAAGATGATATTGCAGCAAAGAAAACTTCTGTTAAAAGGGATCCATTTGCATCTGTTAAAAAGAAACAAAATGAATCATCAGAAAGCTCTGATAACATAAAGCATAAAAAGAGCGCATCGAAGGATCCATTTGCATCGGTAACAAATAAGAAGCAAAATTCATCGTCAGAAAGTGCTTCAGAAGAATTTGCAAAAGACAGATTACCAATGAATAATGCCAAAAGAGATCCGTTCACCGCCGTACCCAACAAGAAGCAGAGTTTGTCATCGGAAGGTCCAAGTAAACAGCAGACGGACAAAAGAGATCCGTTTGCGGCTGTTCCATTGCCAAATCAAATGGAAACAAGCGAAAAGAAAACTCTTACAAAGAAAGACGCATTTGCACCGAGCAATAACCAAAATAAATCAGATTCAAATGAAGAGGAAATTGTAACCAAAAAGAATCCATTTGCATCAAGTAAAAAGCAAGAAAGAACATCTGATTCGAGCGAAGAAGAAATTGTTACTAAGAAAAACTCCGTTAAAAAGAATCCATTTGCATCAAATAAAACACGAAACAAGTCATCAGATTCAAGTGACGAAGAAATGATATCAGTTAAAAGAGATCCATTTGCATCAGCACCCAATAAGAAGCAAATTGAATCATCAGAAAGTTCAACCAAGCATCAAAACAAAGCTAAAAGAGATCCATTTGCATCAGTTCCAATTAAGAAACAGGATAAGTCATCTGATTCAAGTGAAGAAGAAATTATATCAAAGAAAAATACAATTAAAAAGAATCCATTCTCAGTAAATAAGTCATCCGATTCAAGCGAAGATGAAATAAGCACTAAGAAAGATCCATTTGCATCAGCATCCAAAAAGAAACAAAGAGAAACTACATCTGACAAAGGAAATTCACTCGAAAAAGTCACAAGTGAAAATCAGCGATTTCATTCGGATGCATCAAAAATCAAAAATCCATTTGGTACAACATTTGATAATTCACATCTTTCGACTAGGTTTTCTAAGCCAACGAAAGTTGTAAATTTATGTGTTGAAAGTGACTCAGAAGAAAGTTAACTTACATTTAAATCTGTTTTTTTTTTTAACTAAAAATTTGTTTAATAACAATTCATGTGTCACTTTTTGCCACATCAAATTTGATGTGATTTTAATTAATTTCTTCATGGAGACGTACATTGACTTTAGTTCGTATGCATCGCAAGAAAGTTCATGGGAAGCATCGCCATCGGACATTGTTGGGATCTGTGAGAATGTAATTATTTCATCAGATGAAGTTATCAAAAAGATCGAAAAATTAACATATACAATTTATGAGCAAATTATGAATAATGATGAAGATGACGATGTTGTAATTTGTTTTAATCGAGTAAGTTCGACCAAAAATTCACAAATTGATCCAATATTAGGTGTTTTTGTTAAATATGATACTGATGATAAAAAGAGGATTTCGCTGATAAAAAATCCTAAAAAGTTTGCAATCTTTATGGAAATATTATCAATTATACATAGGTCCTTAAAACAACGTGAAGTCATTTCAAAGAGAGCAATTTTTTATCAAGATATAAACCTATTTCAAAACCAAGAAATGGTAGATATTACATTAGAAGAAATTGCTTGTTGTTTAGAAGTACCACGTGGATCACTTGGAGTCATTGCATGTCCACGAGGTGAAGTTGCAGGTCCACTTCAATGGGTAAATAATCAAGATACAATTGTTGATTGTTCGACGAAAATCGAATTAATTCCATCAATCATTGATTCTATTAGAGCCCAAAAAACAAGTGCTGTTGCAATATTAGTTGTCGAAAAAGATACAGTTTTTATGAGATTAGTTCAATCATCAATAGTCAAAGAAGTAATTTTAGTCACTGGAAGAGGTTTTCCTGATTATTCAACGAGATTATTTGTAAAGCTACTCGAAGATACATTTGATATTCCAATTGTTGGATTATTCGATGCAGATCCATATGGAATATTGATCATGCAAACTTATAGATTCGGATCAAAAAATGCGGCACATGATGGAATTAATATGTCTGCATCGAAGTTGAAATGGTTGGGAATAAGACCAAGTGAATTTGATATGATTCCAAAGAAAAATAGAATGGAATTAAATGAAAGAGATCGAAATGTGATCAACAAAATGTTAAATGAATTTGGTTTACCTGACGAAATTAAAATAGAATTGAAAATTATGATCGAAACAAATCAAAAGGCCGAAATAGAATCAATCGGATTTGCGGAGTTAGTAGATTTATATCTGCCGCGGAAATTCGCTAATTTTGATTGGATTTAAATGAATTTCATCAGACCAATTAATTTAAAAGTTGTTACAGCGAACACCCAAAATTATCTTTATGAATGTTACAATATAAAAGAATACAGAAACAAATAAAATTTATTTAAATTTGCAAATGTTAAATGAAGAGGTTAAAAATGCCAAATTATAAAAACCGTTAAGTTTCACATCAAATATCAGAACAAATGTAAAGTCAAAAAAAAATCAAAATCCTTTTCTTGGGCGACAATTTAACAGGAAAAAGCGAAATAATAAAACGCGACAATTTAACAGGAAAAAGCGAAATAATAAAACGCGCATTCTTGAAAACATCAAACGATACTAGTCAATCATATTTTGACTAGTCAAAATATACGCCAATATCAGATTCAAATCGAAGTAGTTGACACTTCAGGTTCGGAGGCATACAGACACTTGATTCCTATGCATATGAGGGGCACTAATATTTTTGTTTTTTTTTTTTTATGACGTGAATTATGAAAAGTCATTTAAAGAAATCGATGAATTCTTCTTCTTCTATATTTCTCGATAACTTTGACCATGAAGAAATGCACACGATATTTTTGGTTGCGAATTCATTTTCGGATGGAGAACAACCATTTGTAGTACCTTCTGATGAAGGAACAAAAAAAGCGCAAGAAATGAGCGCTCTTTACGTCGAATTAAATTGCAAAACAGGCAAAGGTTTGGACGACTTCTTCGAAATGATTTCGAGCTACACTGCGAACGCGAAAAAGAACTCCAAAGTCAGAAAAATGTCAAAGAGACGCAAAGCAAAAAGAATTGTCTGATACAGTAATAAAATTTCAAATCGATAATTCACTAAGATTCTACTTAAAGTTATTTGACATTTGATCGAAATAATTTGTAAAAATTTTTTAATTAAAATTTAGTTGAGTTCTGCGTTTGGCTGTTCCTCGAAACTGTTTTTGTTGTGCGCTAATGCGTATTCGATTTCGTTTTCCAGTTTTTTCACTCCGGTAACGGACGAAATTCTTTTGACCGTTTGACCTTCGTTCGCAATAATGAATTTGGTGAAGTTCCAATCGATTGCGGCGCCGAATGTTCCTTTTGCGTTTTTCTTCAGCCATTTGAATAATGCGCACGAATGACGTCCATTCACTTTTGTGATTTCGAATATCGGAAATGTGACTTTACACTTATCGATGTATCTGTGAAGGATTTTGCTGTGATCTTTTGATTCTTGTTTCAGGAATTGGCGGCATGGAAACGCAAGTACTGTAAGCCCTCGATCTTTGTACTTTTCATATAGCTCTTGAAGTTGCCTTAATTCAATCTTTGCATTACCTTTGGAAGCAGTGTTAACAATTAAAAGGACATTGTCTCTATACATTTGGAGATTAACTTCATTGCCTTCGATGTCATTAAGCACAAAATCGAAGACGCTCATTAAAAAATTAATTACAACATCAAATGTTTGATGTGTTTTATATAAATAAAATATAACAAATTTTAAATATAATCACTCTAAAGAAATTACTCTAAATTAATGTAATGATTTATACATAAATTATATTAACTTTTCTATTTTAATTTAATTATCAAGATAAATTAAATTTACTATTTTTTGCATTTTCTGGAATTATATACTAGAAGATTGATGATAGTCTTGCTAAACATTATTGTTTTAATGCTGTTCTGATTAAACATATTTTTTTCTTTTAAGATTAATTTTTTTTTATCATTATTAACGATCAATTTCAACTGAAAAATACTATAAAGAAAACAAAATGACAGAACTCACTCCGCAAACAATCGTTAGTAATTTAATAGCCAAAGGCAATGAGCTTATTGCACTAGCAAAACAAGCATATATTTTTCGTGCTTCAGTTGCATATTTGGCTCAACAGATTCATTCATTTTTACTAGCTTTGAAACCTTTGGCTCCAAACATGCGATCAGATAATCAAATTCAAGCTCTTCGACAAATTCAAGATTTATTCGATTATTATGGAAGTGTTCTACCTCATTTATCTGAATCAAAATGGATTCAACCAGCTTTAAATTGGCCAGCAGTCTATGTTCATAATTATATTGCTGGGCTTAGGAAAAGTCTTATTTCATTAGCCCCAATTCTTGGACTTGATCCAGCAACAGTAATTAAATTTGATGAACAGCAAGATCAAGTTAACAGATTAGCTGATCTTAAATCCCTTAAAGAGTCTGTCCAAAATCTTATGGCACAAATGAACATACCAGATGCGGTTGGTGTTCAACAACAAATCGAAACTAAATTAGCAGAAATAAAAAAACTTCTTCCACAAGAAACAAACAACAAAAGAGGCGATAACAAAAAACGCCCATCCTCAGAGTCAGCTCCAGTTGTACAAATTCAACGACGTGTCGAAGAACTTCTTTCACAATTTAAAGCAATTAACATTGAAGTCAATGATCTTGTTTTACATGGTCAAATTGGTGCCGGAGGCTTTGGTACTGTATACAAAGCCACTCGTTTATCCACAGCTGAAGTTGTAGCTGTTAAAGAATTACGGAGTGATCGAATTACAGTTGGTTCATGGACTTCACTTTATGCCGAAGTAGAAACTATGGCTTCTGTTCGTCATCAGTTTGTTTTAGAGTTAGTTGGGGCGCACATAACAGAGCCATATCGCATCATCACAAGATTTTGCTCAGGGAAGTCACTTTTCGACCGTTTACATCGTTGTTCTGATCCATCAGCTCGATTATCGCCTACACGCTTAACTATTATAGCATATGAAGTAGCGGTAGGTATGGAACATTTACATTCAATGAATATAGTTCATAGAGATTTAAAAACGTTAAATATATTATTAGATGAAGAAGATGACGGTTGCGTAGCTGATTTTGGACTTAGTGGGATGATGAAAGACAACCAAGAGTTATGTGGAGGTGTAGGAACTCCTCATTATACAGCACCTGAAGTATTATCACATACAAGATATGGGCCAAAAGTAGATTCTTTCTCTTATGGCGTAGTACTCTGGGAAATGTTAATGCGGAAAGTACCTTTTGGAGACATGTCACATATGGCGATATATGAACATGTCGTTACACGAGGTTGGAGACTTCCAGTGCCAAATGAAACACCAGAAGGACTTAAGAAGATGATTACACGTTGCTGGAGTAAGAATCCAAATGACCGACCAGACTTTTCCGAAATCGTCCAACATTTTGAATCTGGCGATGTCTTTTTCCCAGGAAGTGAAAAGATTAATTTCCAAGAGATCAAAATGACGAAACGATGTCCACCTTTAGATTTAGACTATGCGTTACCAGTTCTTAAGAATCCATCTGATCCTCATTTTTCAAGTGTTTCATATTTCATTGTCTCCAAAGTCGATGAGAAACTTCGGAATCGATTACGTAGTGAACATATCATAGAAGAATTAAAGAACGCGAAAGTCAACATCGAAATTGTACTTTTGTTAGCATCTATTTTATTAGACGAATCAGAATTTTCTGACTTCTTTGAGAACGGCGGGTTACATATGTTCAAAGAATGCATGAAGAAACAAAGAGCGCAAATGATTTCTGCAGCAGTTCGTTTTGGACTTAAAGTTCCTCAACAATTATTAGTTCAATTACAGCCATTTATACCCGACTTAATACAATTTCTAACATCTAATTCATGTTTAACTAATCATCATATATTACAATTCTTAACACGTTTTGATAGTTCGTTGTTAAAAGATTTTGTATATGAAATTAGTACGGCATTAGTTGAAGTTGGAGATAAAGTTGATGACCAATCAACATTCGATGCGATTGTTGCATTGTTACCATTATGTCAAAAGACATTAAAAATAGAACAACTTCGTACATTCTATCAGTTGTTAAGTTGTAATTTCATTGTTCCTTCTGTTTTCATCCAAACATTAATAGCGGTAAATGACACCGAAAAAAGACCCGAATTAATATTCGCGATTTTAAAGGCAACTGCAAACTCAAACGTAACAAGTGACTTCGTTGATCTGTTACAAGAATGTCCAGATGACGTTTTGGAACGTGTTTCGAAAATGCCGAATTTGTTCGATACTATACATGACTTACTTAATAAGGGCGATGTAGTAGCGCCACTATTCTTATTGTTTTGTATTGCGCCTATTCATGATGCATCTATAGCTTTAGCTGATTCACAATTGATGCAATCATTGATACAAATGAAAACACATAAAACTCAAAGATTACAAATTTTTACAGTGCTATGTAAATTCGAAGACTTCTGTACAAAGTTAAAAGATATCGATGGGATTTTACATCTTTTAGTCTCATCATTAAGTGAAAAACAACATGTAAATAGTGCTGTAAGATTAATTGGAGCTTTATCTTCACATCCAACGGGCTGTCAAATTTTGAATGACAACGGAGTTTTAGAATTGTTTACACAGCTTTTTTTGAGTTCATCGTGCGACGATATAGTTACAACGCAGACGATACTCAGAAATGTGGCAAAAAACGGTTGTGATATTCCTCAAGTCAGTTTGATCGTTTCGTGTTTGATGCAGGATATGATGTATGACCACTCAAAGAAATGCGAGATAATGGACACATTAGTGGCCCTCGTTGAGACTGTGCCTGGCAGTGTGCAAGAACATGACTTACAAAGAATTGTAATGCAACAGTTTAATCAGGATAACCCTTTGTTAATACTTCTATCGTTGCGGCTTTTTGCGGTTTGTGATGTGAATGTTTTGAGAAATATTTATCCTCAGTTATTGGGGGCAATCCATGGGTTGCTAAATAACCCTCAGTTGCTGTTCCCAGAAATAATTGAGGCAGCTTTGAATGTGATTAATAACCTATCGAAACAATATGATTTGTCTGAATTTTTGAAGAAAACTGAATTGATTCGATTTATAGATGAAGTTATTGAACTTCTTCCGGAGGGTGATAGTAGAATTGAAACTTTCAAAAATATATCAAATAATTTGGTTCAAAAAAATATCGGTATGGACTCATCTTCACATTGAAATGTCGTTTTTTTACAGGAAACTTAATAAAAAATCTGTATCTTTTAAATATTTTTCTTTTAGCGATAAGCAAATTTTCCTAAAAAGTTGTATTTTTAGGCGAATTGTAAGTAAAATAATAAAGAAAATAAGTGAAGGGATTTGATATGTTGATGCTTTGGTTATTCGTGATGAAATTTTTCATACTTAAGAACATTGAGTTGAATGAAAATATAAAATGCCATTTAAAATTGTTCAGAATTCGAAAAATGTCATCAAATGGACAACAAACTTGATGTTACGAAAATAAATTACAAAAATTTAAATGAATTAGAAGGTAAACTTAAAGGCAATAGTAAATATGAAACAGCATGTAATTACAGAGATTTTTCAAAATCATTTTTTGCAAATACTATTGATCCTAATAATAATAATTCTCAATTTATTTTAAGAAGACCAAAAAAACCATTAGGTTTTTTTACGCTTACAAAAAGTGTTCTTCGTACTAATTTTTTAGATACATTTACTAAATCAATTGATATAAAAGCATCTCCTACATTTGGAAATAAAATAAGAAGCTTATCTAAATCTGTATTTACTCGAAATTATCAAAGTATTTCAACAAAATTTGTATTTGACAATCAAAAAACATTCTATGAATTATTATGTTTATATTTTAATACTTATGTAATTGGTGACAATGATGACGAACTTGCAACAGCAAGAGCTATAGAATCTTGGAAAATTAGCCTTAAAGAACTTCCACATTTTTATCATTTAGCCGATGAGATTTTTTATAATCCTTCTCATCCAATTTTAATTTCATTACTTAATAATGATCCACAAGTAATGCAAGATATTAAAACAGATGTGCTTGTTTCCCCATTTTTTTCACTTGGAAGAAACTTAACGTCCCCCGACACTTTTTCTAAAGCAAAATATAATTTTCTTGATAACTCTAAAAACTATCTTCACAAAGGTGATGTATCAATTGTTCCTGTTCCTGAAGGTGTTAAAATAGATTCTGATCAAGAAATTACAGAATCATATGCAGAACTTATAGCTCAAAAGAAATGGGAATTAATTCTTGAAAAAATTTCAAAAGAAAACTATCGAACTATGAAAGAACAAAACCTTTATTCCTTAAAAGCAGCCGTTCTCTGTAAGTTAGGGAAGTATATGGACGCATTAGTCGAATGTAGAACAGCAATGTATTTACCAAAAATGTTCGAGAAAACAAAAAGCTTGCAAAACGCTATTTGGATGTTGATTGAAAGTGAGGACAAACCATTAGATGTGGATGGAATGGTAATGAACGATTTTGATGTTGATATGCCAATGGGAGATAAACCAAATGGCCTTGTAATACCGCTGCCGCCTTTCGACTTTGGAAACAACTTTACAACCAAAAACCACTTAAAAAGATTTAATTTTCCATTGTTCGATTTGCCTCCTAAAAGAAAAAAGCTTCGATGAAAGAAATCGATTCCGGAATCTTTGCTTAAGTTTGTATTTAGAGATGTTTTAAAAATATCATATTTATAAATTGCTATATAATAAAATATTTATTTCTTTATGAAACCTTTGAGCTAAAAAAAATTCGACATAAATTCAACTAAATTAAAGCGTAACAATTAAGATGGAAAAGATAAGTTTAATTTGCGAGTTTTATATTAATAAATGCTATGTTTTTCAAACTCGAATAATAAGGAAACATTTGCTGTGATTAATCCAAACAGGAACATGAAATTTACGTAAAAACGGGTATTCTTTAGTTCGTTGATCAAAGAAAGAGACATATGATATGAAATAGTATGGGAGAAAGAAGAGTTCAATCTAGCTACATCCCTTCTGATTTCGATCCATCAAAAGTTGGCAGACGAAGCAAGCCACAACATGGCCAACATGATGTACGGTTCATGCTCCCAATGTCTATTCAATGTAAGAATTGTGGTGATTATATGTTTCAAGGAACAAAAGCTAACGCACGAAAAGAGTTATGTTATGATGAATTTTATTTAGATATTCCTGTTTATCGTATTTATTTCCATTGCAAAAATTGTTATTCAGAAATCACAATCAAAACAGATCCAAAAAACTGTGATTACATTGTTGAACAGGGTGCCTCTAGGCATTTTGAGCCATGGAGGAAGGTTCAATTAGAAAATGCAGAAGAGGCCAAAATGAAAATTCAGAAAAGCACAATAGAAGTTCTTGAATCAAACTTCAAAGTCAAAAACAGAGAAATACTTCAAGCTCAGGAAATTGAGCGCCTCAGTTTACAAGCTCACAAAAGGAAAAAGGTAAAACCAAAAGATCTAATTAAAATTCATGAAGCAGAAGCAAAGACAAAGAACTTAACTGATAGTGATATTAAACTTATAGAAGAGTTTGAAGAGAAGCCTACTAATAATGTGAACAAGAAAGAGAAGGTAAAAACGTTTTTTAAATTTGGAGCTGGTCATTTTGCAAAAAATTCAAACTTTGGTGTAATAGATGATTAAAGCGTTTGTTGTTTGTTTAATAAAAATATTTCATGCTTTTTATTATAATTAATGATACGAGCTTTAATTTTTGCGCTTAAATTGAATAGTTAATTTCGGTTTGCATATCAAACGGTTGTTTTGAAAAAGTTTGTAACGCATAATTCAATAAGAAAAATTGTTTCCGTCTGAAAAATCAGCCGATAACCTTTGAAAAATTGTATTCGTTGACCAACGACGTGTTAACACCGGTTTGGTGTTAAAAATCAATAAAAATTTGTTTTTTACGAGCTTAAAATATTTAATCACCTAACACTCTTGGATTATTATTTTTGAGTCATCATTCTCTGATTATCGCTGATATATGAAGTGAACACTGGGATTTATTAAAGAATAAGTTTTTTGTTCACCGGTGAACCTTCGGAAATTGAAAATTCTGTATCAATCTGGACGACATTTCAATATAGTTTGTGATAAAGAGAGTCGCTTCGGAATTCAATATTTGTGCGGCAACTTGATTGAATTTTCAATAGAAATAAAATTTTTATATCTATGAAAAAGTTGGATGGGGAAACCCATTCAATCCATTCAAAATTTTCTTCCAACATGGCTTTCGTATGAAATTGAATAGCTAACGCTCCCGTTGTAAGTTTATAACAATATGAAAAATCCTACCGCAGAAAACTCCCAATATCTCTTCATTATTTTTAATGGGTTTCTTCAATAAGTATCTTGGTTTCGTATGCATCATATCCTTAGGGTCATTCCTTTGTGGTCAAGCCATTGGATATTATTCTCCAGTTGGAACACCTTTCCAAGTCGAAATGCAAATCTCGAGCGAGCTTTCTAATTGGTTCAATACATTACATTCTCTTTGCGCTATTCTTGGTGGTCCAATTAATCAGTTATTGATTCCAAAAATTGGATGCAAAAAGATGACATTTTCAACTTCAGTTGTTTGTGGTGTTGCTTGGGTTCTTCTTTCAATTACCAAAAGATCTTTTTATTGGCTAGGTTTTGTTGCAAGATGTATTCTTGGTTTATGCACAGGTTCATTTTCGGGAGTTTGTTCCATGTACATAGTTGAAATATCACCAGATGAATATCGTGGAGCATATGGAGTTGTTCATCAATTAATGATTACTATTGGTATTGCATGGGCTTATTTACTTGGTATTTTCTGTACATGGCGTTTACTTACTTATCTTTGCATCATTTTCCCATGTATTCTCTGTGTATTGATTTGGTTTGTTCCAGAAAGTCCACGTAGCAATTTGAATGAAGACAATGACGTTGAAAAAGAAAGTCTTTTCCAAAAGAAATTTGTTTATGCAATTGTTTCGTCGATTTGTCTTATTGTCTTCCAACAATTCTCAGGTATTAATCCGATTTTAACAAACCTTCAACCAATCTTTACTGCATCAGGAATTGATTTAGAACCATCAATTTGTTCATTTATTACGGGTATTGCACAGGTTATTTCAACCTGCGTTGCATCATTCTTTGTGCAAAAATTGGGTCGTAGACCTTCATGGATTGTGTCAGCCATTGGACAAGCGGTCGGTCTATACTTAATGTGGGCACAAGAAACATGGAAAATCAGCCCTTATCTTGCGCTCGTTTCATTGTTCATTGATGTTTTCTGCTTCGGATTAGCTTATGGACCTATTCCATGGTTAATTGTTCCAGAATTATTCCCTGATAGCGTTAGGACACTTGCGGTTTCACTTGGTACTGCATTGAACTGGTTAATGAGCTCAATTACTATATACATATGGCCGCCAATGTCTACATCTATGGGAAGTTGGGGATTCTTCTTCTTCGGAGCAATATGCACCATTTCTGTTGTATATGGATTCGTTTTCATGCCTGAAACTAAAGGAAAAGAAATTGGTGAAATAGAGGAAAAGAATACCGACGATGAAGTTTAGTGAATGAATTATTATTAAAATTAAGTTATGAATATATTAAATTTTGGTTTTTGTAATTTTTTAGTAATTTTGCGAATTCTTTCTGTTTATGTAAAGAATTTTTGTGATATGTTCTTAATTAATTTCCCGAGTAAAATTTTTATAGATTTTGCATATCTGATTCAATATGATATATGAAATTTTATAATTGTAATATTATATTCATATTTTTGATGTTTATAATATTAATGATAATTGATCTCATATTATTTCAATATTTAAAATAAAGCGAAAATTTCAACATAAATACCATGTAATGAATTACTGTAACATAATATTACTAAATATTTAACTTTATTTATATTAATAATCGGAATAGTTTGCATCGAGAATATTTGCCAAATTTTGAATGAATGACAGATGTAAACTTTTTGAAAAGTATCGAACACCGTTCGACACTTTTAAAATTTGGCTAGTTGAATTGCTACACAAAATTAAAAAATGAACGAATCAGCTCAAGGAAAAGTAATTCAAAATTACATTCTTATTAAGTGCCTAAAAGAAAATACTGAAGGATCAACGTGGCTTGCACAGCATAAAATATGTCATAATAATGTTCTCATCAAAATTATTCCAAAAATTACTCTTGAAACAGAAACCATGAAGACTCAATTTAACCGTGAAGTAAACATGGCCAAACAGCTTAGGCATCCATTTATTTCAGAATTTTATGAATGTTTTTCTGATGATAATTACTATTATTTGGTGGAAGAGTATGCTGAGAATGGAAGTATTCATGATTACATCACTGCTAATGGTCGTCTTACAGAAATTCAAGCTCGACGATATTTTTCTCAAATCATTCTTGTATTAGAATATCTTCATAATGATAAATACATAGCACACCGTGATCTTAATACCAACAACATTCTCCTTGATCGAAATTGTAATGTTCGTGTAACAAGTTTTGGATTCAGTAATATCTTTACCAATCAAACTCCCGATTTAAAGACCGTATGTGGTCTCCCAGCGTATGCATCTCCTGAGATGATCAAAGGGAACTCGTACACCAAATCCACGGACATATGGAGTTCGGGAATAATATTATATTTTTTAGTCACCGGAAATTTACCTTTTGAAGACGAAAACACGCAGCGCTTACTCCAAAAAATTGTTTATACTGACATACGTTATCCCTCATTTTTATCGATACCATTAGTTGATCTTCTCAAGAAGCTTTTACTTAAAGATCCCGAAAAGCGCCTAACACTTGAAGGGATCAAAGAGCACATCTGGTTCAGTCAATGTGAGTATAATGTCATTGAGCAATTTAAGGCCAATTACGATTCACAAAGTAATGTCATCGACAAAGAAATTGTACAAAAAATGTCGGAAGATGGCGTCGACTGCAGTTTATTCAACGAAACATTAAATGAAATCGACGAAAGCAACGAATATTTGATATTATACAAACAATTACTAAGGCAAAAGATGACGGACTCAATGAACGACTTAACTGCGCAGCTCGTCAGCTACAAAAGGCAAATGCCGCAAAGAAGGCTCTTGTTTTCTAACGCAAGCAATAGTAATAACAACGCGAAGAACATTCGCGGCTCGATGCTATCAGATAAAAGCGCCGGCTTGCTCGGATTCCCTTCAGCAAATCCGCAGCAGCAGCAAATGAAGGAAATGTTCCCCGGATCGCTGAGCCCACCGCGAATGGTGAAGACTTTGCCACTACAGAGCCACGTGACTGCGCCGCCAAGAAGGTTGTCGAGGCCGGTGGCGGTGAGAAGGCCTATAAGTGGAATGCCGGACTTAATGCACAAAAGTCAAGAAATGTAAAGTAAATTAATGTATTCTTTAAACGTTTATAAGCATTAGGAAACGAAATAAATGTTGTTACTTAGTAAATTGCGTTGTGCAAAACATTATCAACTTTGCATTCATTGTATTGGTGATTATATAGTTTGAAAATGCAATGAAACGATTAGATAAATTAATAAATTGAGATGGGGAATCGTATGTATCGATCTTGTTACGTTAGGTGTTGAAATGGTAGAGTAGCCAATTTTGGATTTCAACGCATCTAAAAAGATCTTGCTTTAATAGTTTTTAAAAAAATTTAGTACAATGCTTTCATTTATTTATGCTTTAAAGGTTTCTTTCTATGATTACTGTACAGTTTTTATTAGAATTTAAGAGTAAAATTGATCTTTAAAATAAAATTAGCATGAGAAAAGAAGAAATACTTACACCAAATACAAGTGCTTTTGTTATTGAAGAAGACTTTGGCTGAAATGAATTTGATGATGTATTTGATTGTGTGTATGATTTGGAATATATGTTAGAATTTGTTTTTGTTGAAGAGAATGTATGTGTTGGGGAAAATGTATTCGATTTTGTAAATGATTTTGTTGGCCACGGATTACAATTTTCTATTGTTGTTCCAATTGATACATTAAGTTTACCAAATGTTGTTGAATTATAAGTCTCTAATGTCATTACGCATTTTATAGGGAGAACCTTTAAATGCATCTTTATTAACATTAGGTTCTGAGTGACCATAATAATAAACACAAGTAAGAGAAATACAATTTTCAAATGCTTGACTTTCAATTGATTTTACACTTCCACTTATTATAACTACTGATAAATTAGTGCAATTTCCAAAGGTTTTCCCACTAATTAAAGTCAATGAATTTGGAATTTCAATTTTTTTAAGAGAAACACATAAATAAAATGCACCATAATCAATTTTAGTTAAGTTGTTTCCAAAAATAACATTTGTCAATTTACTACAAATAGCAAATGCATTCTCTCCAATTACATGAAGTGAATTTGGTAATTTAATTTCTTTAAGTGAAATACAACAAGCAAATGAATTTGAACCAATTTCTGTTAATTTTTCATTAAAAATTACTTCTGATAATGCACTGCGACTTTGAAATGCATGAATTCCAATTATAGAAAATGATTTAGGGAATATAATTCTTTTAAGTAAATAGCAATCAAGAAAGGCACTTCTAGAAATTTTGGTAAGCTTTTCTCCAAAAATAACTTCTGTTAATATCCGACATTTTTCAAATGCAGATTCTTCAATTATAAAAATTGAATTTGGTAATTTAATCTTTTCAAGTGAAAAGCATTCATAAAATGTATATTTGTTAATTACTGTTATATTTTCTCCTAAAATAACGTTTGATAATTTTGAGCAAAAAGAAAATGTATATTCCTCAATAGTTACCGAATTTGATAAATTAATGCTTTCAAGTAATGAACATCGACCGAATGCGTTTTTCTTGATTTTGATTAATTTTTCATTAAAAATAACTTTTGATAATTTTGTGCATTGATAAAATGCTGAACTACCAATTGAAGTAACTGAATTTCCAATTTTAACAGAGGCTAAATTAGTCCAACCTTTAAATTCATCAGAAGGTATTTCAATAACTCCATCAGCAATAACCAAAAATAATGCCTCTGTTTTATATTGTTTTGCTTTTTCAAAATCTTTTTGTGTTTGTATCGTAAGTGTTTTTGTATTATTATCAAATATATCAGTTTGAAATGCTCGAATTATAAGATTGCAAAATATAAGAGAAATCATTTATATTTATAATAAAACATAAATGAATATGAATTGTATAAACAAAAAATAAGACACAAAACTAAATTAAATTATATCAAGACATTAAAAATAAGTTCAGTCAAAATTTTCCCATTATTTATATTGTACACATCTTGAGCATGCGCTTTTTTATGTACTTTAATATATATACTTCAGAAAAAATGAAAAAATTGGACTCGCATTTTGTTAATTTCCAACCAGCAGCCTTTTAAATGAAATAAAAGGATAAATACAATATGTAATTAAAAAAGATTTAGGAAAATAATATTTATATACTTCATACAAAAACAATTTATTTTTAAATGTAACTATGAAATTGAAGACTTGATTACAGGATCATGATAAATATCTTCTTTGCTCTGTTCTTCCAAAAACTTTTTTGATTTTTTGAGAATTTTAATTACGTTGTTTGCTTCTTCAAAGGAGAAAAATTGCTTTGGTTCATATATTCTTGTATATGTATTATGTTTTGTTTGTTCATGTCTTCTTTTTGTTTCAGTGCTTTTGCATTTTAAGTAAGAAAACATTTCTTGATCTTCTTTTTGGGTGATGGAATCAAATGGTTTGTTTTTACTTTTTTCAACTTTGAGAATTTCTTCAATTTCATTAATGCTGCGATGGATTTCCATTGTTTGTGTGTCTTTAAAGTTTTCAATATGATGTTTTATCAAAGTTCTATTTTTTTTAACTTCTTTAAGGAGTTCTTTGCATTGATCTTTTATCACAACCAATCGTTCTTTGTCTCTTCTTCGTTTTTCTAATAATAAATTTTTTTCATTTGAGAATGTTTTACAATTTTCGCAAACATCTTGAATTATTGATAAAAGATAAACTTGTTGATGACTAATTTTTGAATATTCTTTTAATGGCTTTTGTATAACTGTTGATAAAATTCCTATGCTTTTTTTGTAAAAATCATTCCAGCCACTTATCTCATTTTTAATTATATGATATTTCTTTTGTAGCTCTCGTAATTCATTTGATAGCTTTGTCACTTGTTGTTGCTTACTGTCGATTTCTTTTTTATCTTCTTTGTTTTGTGGGTTTTCTTCTGTTTGCTGTAGTTCCATTGCCTTAACGTCTTTTTACCTATTGATTATTTCCAATAAAGCTATTCTTCATTATTATCAGTTAAAATCCTCCTTACATAAATCTGCTTATTAACCAGAGATTAAATGATCAACTTCAACCAAAAGCAGCATATATCATATTTCACTTTCAAAGATCAAAAACATATTTTTCATTCTTTTTTATTATCATTCAAACATATTATTAAACATAATTTTCATTTATTCTTGTAAAAGGTTTTGCTCAATCTTTTCTCTATTCTTCGTCATAACAGCGCTAATGCTTTGCAGCCCATCCATTGCACCATTATTTGGGTCAATCTTTAATGCTTCATGAAAAGCTTCTCTTGCTTTTTGGTATTCTTGTATCATGAAGTAGCAATAAGCCATACGTATGAAAGCTTTTGCATATTTTGGATTAATTTCAATTGCACGTTCGCAATCTTTTATAGCCAAAGGAATCTCTCCAAGTTTCGAATATGCCACTGCTCTACTTGTATATAATGAATGATTATTCGGAGCGCGTTTAATAGCTTCTGTATAACATTTTATTGCTTCGGGATATTGGCCTTTTTCGAAGAATTCATTTCCTTCTTTTTTGGCTTTAATAGAAAGCTCTGGATCTAAATATTGTTCTGTTTTACGCTTCATAAGAAGGTCTTCAAGACGCTTCTTTTCGCGACTTATTTGCGGATCTTGTTTTTCAATAAGTGCAAAGTTTAATGCTTCGACACCTTTCTCAAGATTTCCAAGAGCAACATAATTAACAGATATCTTTTGATATGCACGTGAAATATGTTCATATGGTGCAGAATTATCACGGCCAATTTTAATGGATTCTTTACAGATATCTATGGCTTCTTGATATTTCTTTTGTCGTGAAAGAACTGTAGATTTGTTGGTGTGATAAAGAACATTGGTTGGATCAAGTTTAATGGCAGCTTCATAATGTGAAAGAGCTGATTCTAAATTACCATTCTTGAAATATAGATTACCAGCATTTTTCTCTTCTTCAGCTTTTTCCTTTTGTTCTTTTGTCGGCTTTGGGAATTCTTTTTTATGGTTTAAATGAGGTTTAAATGATTCTAATTGAATCTCTTTTTCAAATGGTTTGATAAGAACTTCAAGAACTTTCATTAAGTTTGCATCATTTTGATACTTGAAGGCATTTTCTGGACTGGTTTTGAGATCATCGATAATTTGGATAAATGAAGGATCACTAATTATATGAGCAATACTTGGAATCATTTTAAGAATGTCAAGTACTTGTGGAGCAAAGAGTTGATCCATTCCAAATCCTATCTGTGATTGAATTTTTTGAGTTTTTTTAAGGAATTTGTTTTCCCTTTCTTTTACTGATTCATAATTAATTGTACTCTGTAGTTCTAAACTTTCTTGTGTTTGTGATGAAGACATAAAAAATTGTGGATGTTTCCCAAACCGCTGGCTGATTATATTTTCGAATGAAAAATTCAAACTTATTATTTTTCATTCTATTTTTGTGAGAAATTTGTTTGTTAACAGAAATCAGATACAATCCTCAGAATTTTGAATTGAGACAACAGTAATAAAATTCTGACTCCAGAAAGTCACACTAAGAAAGTTAAACGGTATTTCTCACCAGCGGCAAACTTTATTTCATTAACTTGTTAAAGCTATAAATATAAAAATATTTTGATCACAAGGAAACAAAAGAATTCCATCATTTCGATGCATAAAAATTGCATCATAAAATGACTAACGGCTTAATTCGGGTTGCCCCATGCTTAAGGGCTGTTACTGTTCGTATTGACAAGCGAAGATGCTAAAAATGATATCATTTTGTTTGTGTTCACCAAAAATAAAAATTTTTATTCATTTTAATTTTTTCCTTTAAAATCTTTTTATCACATTTTAACTTTATTCGTCTCTCATAATATATATTAATATAAATTCAGCCAATAACATTATTACTGCAAAGAAAACCATTGCCATCTCTGTCACTTTCTTCTCTTTAGCTCTTCTTATTGAGTCCATTCGTATTTCGGATAGTCTTTTGTTTGTCTTGTCAATTCTCTCATTAATTTCATTGTCATTTATGTTTGGATTATTTTCGAGCCATTTTCTTGCATCATTTAATTCATTAATCATTTCGTCCGCGTACTTTTTCTTTAGATTCATATAGCTTGGAATTTCCTCAATTGAGTTATCAATGCTCGAAAGCGCGTGATCATAACGATCTTTGTTGCGAAGAATATTGGCTACTTTCTCATCACTATCTTCACGTTTTTGATTGATTACTTGAGCATCGTTACATGTGTCGACATTATCTTTGAACCAATTTTCGGTATAATAAATTTCTTGAAGTGCTTTTTTGATTTTAGGGTTCGTTTGATCATATGAATCTGATAAAAGTAGTTCTCGTGTTAATGTTATGTATTCTTTCATATCTTTGATTGCATATTCAAGTTGTTCTTGTTTTAGAATGGAATTTTGCACATTTCTTTTTGTTTCTTCTAATTTGTTTTTGATTTGGTCAAGATCAGGATCAATGTTTTTTTGAAGCCATTCATTGGATTCTTTAATTATATTGATTGCATTTTGGATATGTTTTTTAGTTGTGTCGTATTTATTTTTAATTATTTCATTCGTTTCTTGATTATAATCGTTTAACTCTTGTTTTATACGTTCAATATGATTTTGTTCTTCAAGTAATTCTTCGATATTTTGTTTCGTTTCTTCAAATTTGTTGTTGATTAATTCAAGATCGGAAATTTCGTTTTCTTGAATCCATTTTTTGGTTTCATCAATTATTTTAATTACATTTTTGACATTCTTTTTAGTATCATCATATTGATCTTCGATTCTATTAGTTACTTCATAAATATATTCATTAATTCCCAAAATTGCTAAGTCAATTGGATCATTTGTCTCGAATAAATGTTGTACTCTTTTTTGCGTTTCATCAAATTTATCATTTATCTCTTCAAGACTAGGATCAGAATTTTCAAGCCAAACTTTCGCATTTTGAAGTTCACCAAGCGCTTTTTGTATGTTGCGTTTACTTTTGTCTTCTTCGTTGACTGAATTTGATTTTTCTTCTATATAACTAATGAATTTTTTAATTGTTTCTTCAATTTGTTGTTGATTTCCGAATAAATCTTTGAGTTTTAATTCAATTTCATTAAATTCATTATCAATTTGTTCATAATTTGGATCATTGTTTTCTTGAATCCATTTTTCTAAGTCATTTATTAATTCGCATACTTTTTTAATGTTATTTTTATTTTTGTTATAATTCGTTTCAATTAATTCTCGTTTTTCAGTGATATAATTTTTAATTTCATTTATTGAATTATCGATTTTCTTTTGATCATCAAATAAATTTTGGATTTTTTCTTTATTTTCATTGATTTTAGATTCGATTGTTTCCGTCTTTATATTAGTATCTGGATAACTTTCATTAATCCATTTTTTAGTTTGATCAAGGACACTAATTATATTTTTGATGTTTTTCTTATTTTTGTCATAATCATTCTCAATTAATTCAATAATTTGAGATTCATATTGATTAAATGCATCAATTGGATCATCCTTATTAAGTAATTCATTCATTTGTTCTTTGATTTCAATTATTTTATTTTTGATTTCAGTTATTTCATCATTTACATCAGATGTATTAAGTAACTTTTGTTTTTGAATCCAATTTTCAACTTCATCTAATTTTTGAAATGCATCTTTGATATATCTTTTATTTTGGTCACATTTCTTTAAATTTGAGACTTCATTTTGGATATATTCCATTAAAATTTTCTTCACACTTAAAAATTCCATAAGTTGTTCATCTTCTTCTTTTAATTTATCAATTTCTTCATCATTAAGTCTTCCTTTATTACTTGTAATTGTAATTCCATTTGATTGTTTAGTTGCTTCGGATTCAGCTTTAACAGTAAGAATACCATTTTCATCAACATTGAAAGTAACAGAAATATCATTATTGGTATTATTAGCATCATAAGTTTCATTCTCAAGTCTAAATTTCCCAAGTTCAAAGTTATTTGCAAGCACAGGATCTTCTCCTTGATAAATATTAATTATTATATTTTTTGATTTTTTGAATTCATATTCTTTTTTCTGAGATGTTGGAATTGTTGTGCCACGTTTTAGTATAATATCCATAAAATAATCACCATTTTGTTTCTTAGCTTTAATGCCAAGTGAATGTGGAATTACATCTCGTATAATTAATTTTTCTTTTTCGTCGGGATTCGTAAGATTTGCTGCTATTAGTGCTGCGCCTTGTGCAACTGCTGTTTCTGGATCAATGCCTCGAAGTGGGTCTTTTCCAAAGTATTCCCAAAGCATTTCACGTACATATGGGATTTTGGATGAACCACCAACAAGGACAATATCATCAATGTCTTCAGGTTCCATATTAATCTCATTAATGAGATTTTTAATAGTGGCTAATGTTGTTTGAAATAGAACCTTATTCATATTTTCGAATTCTTCGCGTGTTATAGATTCTTTGAAATCAATTCCATGATATAAATTTGGACAATACAAATCGGTTTTGTTCATTTGCGATAAATTAATTTTTCCCTTTTCGCATTCACCCTTTAATATACTTCTCGCTCGTAAATCTTTGCTGATGTCGCAATTATTTTTTTCGTTGAAGATTTTGATGAAATGCTCAACCATGTTGTTATCAAAATCTTGACCACCAAGATGCATATTACCATCTGTCGCTAAGACTGTGTAACAATTGTCTTCGGCTTCAAGAATTGAAACATCAAATGTACCACCACCAAGGTCATACACGAGAACATGTTTCTTTCCTGGTGACTTGTTATTGTAACAATATGCAATAGCTGCAGCCGTTGGTTCATTGATAATTCGGATGACATTTAAACCTGCAAGTTTGCCTGCATCTTTTGTTGCTTGACGTTGACCGTCATTAAATGATGCTGGAACTGTAATGACCGCATCAACAACTTCATAGCCAAGATATTCCTCAGAAGCTTCTTTTGATTTCTTTAAGATTTGTGCTGAAATTTGTTCTGGATATAAATATATGTTTCCCCATTTAATGATGGGACGACCATATGGCCCTGGCTTTACCTTAAATGGCCAAGTATGAAGAGCTTCTATATTTGAAATATTTGAGTATTGAAGACCAATCAAGCGCTTAATATCAAAAAATGTATATTCAGGATTCATAGGCGCTCCGTCTTTTGCAGGATCACCAACAAGCACTTCATCATCTGTATAAGAAACTATTGATGGAATTGCGTATTTATCATTAAACTTTATATTCTCGACTCCATTTCCGTTGTTTTTATAAGCAGCACTAGTGTATGTGGTACCAAGATCTATTCCAATTGCAGTGCACTTCTTTGGTTGCATGCAAAAATAATGGTAAAATATGCCAAATACAAAAAACTGACGTAACCGTAACACTTTTCAATTTCTTTGTTAAAATGAGATCTAGATTCTCTTACATATTTAATATAAATGAATATATATTCTCACATTATGATATATATACTTTAAATTATCACATAGATTTAAAATCAATTTCGTCATAAGAAATTCATATTTTGACATTAGAAAATCAATAACTTTTTGATCTAAAATTTTAGATCGAATGGCAGCTGATCAAATATCATTCATTCAAACACGATATAGTGTCAAATATATTTGACAAAAAGTGTACTTAACTTGAAAAATAAATAAAAATCATTTTTTTACGAAATTCGCTCCTTAGATATTTTTAATCCTAGTACTTACATTTACATACTTATTTCAATGAAGTATGTCAATTAAAATATCTTTTATCGGCTTATATTTAAGACATCATATTTTTAAAATTCAATATATATTTGGTGGAATCGTCCATTTTTTTCAATAAATTTGAATGAAGCAAACAATATTTAAAGGTATGATGGAATACCTAATGAATATATTTTTTAGCCTTTCTGTTCGTTATTTTTGTTAATTATGCTTTTTGATATAAATTGGCAAAAATTAATTGAGTAGTTTATTCAAATTATCCCTTCAATCGTTCTCATTCAAATCCGATTGCCCCCCTTATCAAACGTTCTACCGAATTGAAATGAAACTAGAGACATTTTAATAAGTGACATGATTATCAAATCCCCAGTAAAATTTTTATTTATATCTGCAAAACATTATTTCGCATTTCTTCGTTAACTGGTTCAAATTCTTCTGTTGATGTAATATTTTTGTTTGAACTTTTCACATTGTTTCGCATTTTACTTCTTCGAATTAATGTTATAACAAATCCTGTAATTAAAAGAACAATAGTAATTGAGCCACAGATAATACCAAACAATCCTAACGATGGTATTTTTGCATTTTGTGTTTCTGTTTGTTTAACTGCATATAATTTATTATAAGAAAATGCGATATTTGAAGTATTTGCAGTTATAAATTTATTCGAATTTGTAAATGTATTTGATTTAGTAAATGTATTCGAAAATGTATTTGTTGGTGGAAGACATTCATTGACAGTTTTATCACTGAATGTAAATGATGTTATCATATTAGATCTCACTTGTATATTCTGAAATGCATTTTCACCAATAATTGGTGAGCTTTCTCCATTATAACATTTAAGTTGATCGTAATCTTGAAATGTTTCATCTCCAATTGTCTTTAAATTCTCTCCCAATGTGACCCATTCTAAATTAGTACATGTACAAAATGCACGATATTCATTCGTTGTAATTAATGTTGGAATTGTAACTGTATCACTAATTTGCACCGTTTCAAGCATTCAATTTTGGAATTGATGTGACTCCACTTGAAACAATAATATTTAATGCGTTCGTATTATAACTTTATAAATTGGCTATATTATCAGACCTTGTAATTGCAATTGTTTGTGTATTATAATTTCATGATACTGAATGTGAATATTAGAAAAACCATAAGCAACGAATTAATTAAAATTTCGTATACTTCAATCTTATATTTTATTATATTATTTCTTAATAAATTTAAAATAAAAGTTAAAAGAAAAACTATAACTATTGAGCAAATTATATAATTTAGATTATAACTATCAGAAATATGTATCAATAATGTCTGAATTTGCATAAACAATTTCACGTCATTAGGAGAGAGCTTATGACCTGTTGGTCTTATTTTTGATATAATAAATGATTCATCAATGCGCCTTCTATCGTTCCTGTATTACTCAGAAATTATTTAACCGTCAATTTCAACGTTCACCTCAACTCGAGTTTGGCATATTTTGCTTTTGCGGTTTTAGAATGCAGTTTGGCATTTTTAATTGAATCATTTTTTAATTTGCTAGGATGAAAAATAACAAACGACATACAACTGTAGGTATTGATCTTGGTACCACATACTCCTCTATTTCTTTATGTATTGATGGACAAACTACAATAATTGCTGATAATTCGGGAAATTCTGCAATACCTTCATATGTTACTTTTTACAAAGATGGTATATTAGTTGGCTCTTCCGCAAAGAACTACGCGCCTATATGTCCACAAAACACAATTTTTGATTCAAAGCGTATGATTGGGCTAAAATACAAAGATATTGTAGAAGAAAAAATGTATTGGCCATTCGAAGTTGTTGAAAGAGAAAACGGACTTCCAAAAATTAAGGTTAATTGGTGCGATAAAATTCGCTTCTTCTATCCAGAACAGATTTCAGCACAAATCTTAAAACAACTTAAAACAAATGCTGAGGAATATCTTGGCTATGAAGTTGTTGATGCGGTCATTACAGTTCCAGCATCATTTAATGACGGTCAACGTCAAGCAACAAAAGATGCAGGCAAACTTGCAGGTTTAAATGTCATCCGAATTATCAATGAACCAACGGCTGCAGCTATTGCATATGGTGTTCATAACAATTCACCAGAAAAGAAGCTTGTTCTCGTGTATGACCTTGGTGGTGGTACATTTGATGTTTCAATTCTTGAAGCCGAAGACAATTGTTACACAGTCTTAGCGACAGATGGTAATATGCATCTTGGTGGTCAAGATTTTGATAACAACATGGTTAAGCATTTCATCAAAATCTTCAACGAAAAAAATAATTGCGACATCAGCAAAGATTTACGAGCGAGAAGTATATTAAAAGGTGAATGCGAAAAGGGAAAAATTAATTTAACAGGTCTTAAAACTGTACCAATCAAATGTCCAAAACTTTATAATGGAATTGATCTTGAAGCTGTTATAACACGCGAAGAATTCGAAGATATGAATAAGGATCTATTTCAAACAACATTAACCACAATTAAAAACGTTCTTATACGCATTGGAAAGACCCCTAAAGACATTGATGATATTGTCCTTGTTGGTGGTTCATCCAAAATCCCATATGTACGTAAAATGCTTAAAGCATACTTTGGAAAAGACCCACTTCGAGGCATTGATCCAGAAACAGCAGTTGCACAAGGCGCAGCACTTATAGCAGCAAATATAGCAGAAGGCGAAGAAAAGAAGTTTAAATTTAAAGATATTCTTCATCATTCTTTAGGTCTCAAAGTTGGAAGGGATCAAATGGATTTTGTATTAAAAGCAGGCAGAGATATTCCATGTAATGAAACAGCAACATATCGTACAATAGATACTAATCAAAATAGAATGGATTTAGACGTTTATGAAGGCGAAAATGTGAGTGTAACCAAAAATCAATTTCTTGGAAAAATAATGATTGAAGGTATTCCACCTGGTCCACCTGGATCACAAAAAATTGATGTTAATTTTCAAATTGATGAAAATAACATTTTGATTATTAATGGAAAATTACAAAATTCGGATCAAAATAATTTACTTGAAATTATGTTAAATAAGTCGAATCTTACTGAACAAGAAGTAATTGAAATTTCCGAACAAGAAAAAATAGATAATGAATACTTTGAGAAACTTGAAAAGACAAAAGATGATTTAATGAATTATATTAGTGAAATTAAGAATGAAATTAATAATTATGATGATAAAGACAATCAAAATATTAGAGATGCTGAAGATAAGATTAATGAACTTGAAATATGGTTTGAAAATACTGATAATGAATATACTCTTAAATCAATTAATGAAAAATTAAATCAAACGAAAGAAGTAATTCAACAATTACTTATACCAAAACCAACATATAAATTGAATATGTATATTAAACAAATAAATGGTAATGAATTAACAATTCCTTTAAGTAAACAACTTCAAAATATAAAAGCAGATATAGAAAATTGGATCAATGATAACAAAGATGTTGGCGAAGATGAAGTTACAATTAAACATAACGAAACTAAAGACAAAATCGATGATTTGTTTAACATACAAAATCAAATTAATGAATCGATTAAAGAATTCAATGAATACATTCAAAAAGAAAAAGATTCAATTGAAGAAAATCAAGAATTATATCATTATATTAAATTAGAATTACAAAAAGTAATTAATGAATCCGAAGATTTTATTGACCATGAAAAAGATAACTTCGACAATTCAAATGAAATTTCATCAAAATATAATGAAATCAAAGATAAAATCAAACATTTATATGATCAACAAGACAAATTAAAAGATTTAATTAATGAATTTAATGATTATCTTCAAAAGACAAAAGATGAAAATAACGAATTAACAAATAACATTAAACAAAAACTTGAACGATTAATTGAAGAAGGAGAAAATTATCTAAATTATGAAAAAGATAATTATAATTTGGATGATGTTAATAAGAAATATAATGAAATCAAAGATAAAGTGAATAAATTATTAAACAAAGATAAAGAAATCAAAGGAAAAATTCAACAATTTAATGAATATATCCAAAACACAAAAGATCAAATCAAAGACAATAAACAAAAGATAATCAACGAAGTTAAAGTAGAAGTTGAAAGTAAAATCGAAAATGTCGAAAATTGGTTACAAGAAGAACATAAATTAAAAGAAATCAATTCGGAATTCGATAAATTCACGCAAGATATCAAACTTTTAATTGGGGAACTTATTATTTACCCTGAGCCAACACCAACGCCAACGCCCGATAACAACGAAGAAAAGTCAGAAATCGAGATTGTAAAATCATGTTTCAATGATTACATTCAAGAAACATTGGATGACATCGATAGTGGCTGTTATAATCGCGCAGAAGTGGAGAAACAAAAAGAAGCAAAGAACGTACTGACTGAAGCGAAGAATTGGGTTAATAATGATGAGCTGTCTGTCAAAGAAGTGAACGAAAAATTGGATCAAATCAAAAAAGAAGTCCTCGATTTGATTGGAAAGCCAGACAAAAATCCACCGTATCCAAAGATGAGGCGTTTGCCAATTGTGAAAGTGACAATCGGAGCTATTTCACTTCTGGTAATCATCGAATTTATCTTCGCTTTCTTCTGTAAGTGATCCATCTGATTGGATTCATCTTTAAAAGTAAAAGATCAATAATTTTGGAAGGTGTTATTTTGTTTTTGAGATAAATAAAACATTAGAACATTGGAATTACGCAAGCAGTCGAAATGAATGAAACATTTGCTGAAGTTCTGAATAAATGGGAACAAAAGTGCAAATGTTTTTAATACATAAATAGAAAAAAAAAACTTTCGATTTCTGCAATTTGTATATAGCGATCTTCCTACGATCTTGATATCATGAATATATAATATATATACATAGTTGCATCTATGATTAAATAAATCTAAGAATAATATCACAATTAGCACAAGATAAATTTATTCTTTCATGAAAGTGACAAAAATCGACTTTTGCATGGTTTATATCGAACGATAAAGGCAACGATAAGTGATGATAGAAGCGAATTTGAAATTCAAATATTATCAAATTTTATATATAGAAATTATTCATGTCGGTTCAAATGTGACAAATATCAATTTAAGCGCACTCAAATTTTTAGCGACAACTGGTTTATAAAACATGAATTTTACATCAAAAATAAAAATATTTTTATATTATGAATTTTGTTTCGTCACCAAAGAATTTGAAGATTGTCCATAAAAGACTTCAAATTCCTTTTCGTCCTTTCCGACTATCATGATTGCCTTATCTGAAGCGCCATAAGCTCTGTCAATTCCACATTGTGGGTTTGTCTTCAAAAATACAGTACCATTCACAGAACACAAAAACAAAGTATTTTCACTCCAACACCACAAATATCCATTATCCTCATCGAACGCACAGCCATTTATTATTTCATCGAATTCTATAACTTTAATTATAACTGATCTTATGAAATCCCATAACACAACTTTTTTCTCAAATGACGTAGCACACAAATAATCCGTTTCATCAATAGCACTTGATGGTTTTGTATTAGCTACAAAGTAATTCAAGAACATTATATCAAATGGTTTCTTTTTCTTCTTATACAAAACTCTATACACAGACGACACTCCAAAGTCATGATCTATAACCAAATAATTACCATTCATTGAAGAATTGATTGAAACAGCAGACAAAAACGAAGAATCCTCGAGGATCAGGGGCACCCCTCCAATTTGAATACGTAAAACCGTTGATTTTGGCAAAATCTGTGATTTGAATTGGCAAATGAACGTTGAGCAATTTTCGGTTTTATAAACCTTAGAAATCTGCTTTTTGAATGGTTGATTTAACGGTATTTTCTTACCTGTCAACAAGTTTTTGAATGTGTTTGATATCCATCTGTTTAAGTTTATATTTGTTTTAGTGATTTCATCTCTGTTTTCTATGATTGCTTGATAAGCCTCATTCCCTTTAAATACCTCAGGTATTGTGAAATGAGCGAAAGTAAAAGAAAGAACAAATTCTTCATTACAAATATTAAAAGGATAAATCTTTTCGAAGTTTAACAAAGTTTCGGTGTACAACGAAGGGAATATAATACCATTTTCATCATCGATTAAGTTCGACGAATATCTTCCATCGATATAATTAAGTTTTAATAAGAAATCATATGAAGATATTTCGCCATTTAACCATTCTTGAAGGAAGTTTTGTAGGTTTAAATCATCGAACAAGAACTTTGTTTTAGGCGAATAATCAATTGGCTTCTTGTTCTTAAAGAATGCAAATGCATCTTTAGGTAAATCTAAAAGGGAAAACTCAGCTGTATGTTGTATGATTAAATGAAGCATGTTTTCATGTATAGAACTATGAAGGATTTCATTAGTGTTATATTTAAGTATTGGATGTCCACAAAAGAATGAATATTTTCCATATTCTTTAAGGAAAAGCGATTTAAGAAAGTCATCAAATTCTTTGGTAGGTTCATAATCATTTAATATTAAATGATGTTCTGTTTCATTATATGTGGCTAACAATAATATACAGATTTTGGTATTAAATATAAATAAAACACATTCAAACACTTGTGAATATCGTGAAAATTTGGTATTAAATGCTTTCTTAAAGATACTTTGTTTTTGATGGAAATTTATAAATGTATATAATGGTATCGTTTTAGATGTAGAGATTATTGAATTATAATAAGAAGGATTTACAAAGTCTATTAATGGTAAAAGTGGTGTTTTAGTTTTGATTTTCTCATATGGAAGTAAAGTTGCCAATTTTGTCCTATCGTCGTTCATCGGCATTTTTTCAATTAAATTCGGTTGTAAAATTCGAGAAGGATACATCGGCTGAGATAAACCTGCCAATCTTCTTTCTTGTTCTATTGAATATACATTATAATCAGAGAGGACACAAGATAACTCAGAAATCCATACATTAGAAGCAAGACTTTCACATACTCTAATTGAAGCTGTAATTGTAAAATCAAACATAAATTGTATAATTTCTTTAATTTCTTTTTCATGATAATTAATTAACTTTTTAATTATAGTTTGCTTAACATAAGGTATTGAATATTGTAAATAAATAACAAAATCATTATAATAACTATCAACATTAAAGTTAATAATATTTTGGAATTTTGATGTGAAATTATGATATAGCGGAACGATAAGCGTATTTAAATAGTTTACAAACTCATCGTCTATGTCAATTGTATTTGAAAAGAATTGTTCTTGACCGTTTTTGACGAATTGAGAAATCACATCATAAACGATTTGAGCTTGAGGATGTTTAATTTCTTTCACAAAGAACATAGCAAACGATTTTTGGGAGAAATATTCATTATATAATAACCCGAATAAATAAGAAGCATTTGGAGAGAATGAAGTAATATGAGGATATAATAATATAAACAAAAACAAAGAAAATTTCTTTTTACGATTTAATTGTTGATCGCCCAAAATATTAATTGATCTTCCAAGTGTTGATAACGAATTAATGTTAACGAATTGGAATAATATTCCAAATAATACACGTATTGATCTAATAACAATTTTTTGATTAAATTTCGATAAAACTTTTTCGATGAAATCAAACAAAGTAGAAATTAAATTCTGTTTAAAGTGATTTGAAACACTTAAAACTTTTGATATAATACATAAAACACAAGAAATCGATTCAGGTTTAATATCCTTTAAGTATAATGTAAGAGATTCTAATAAATCTGGTAAAATTTTCATCATCAATTGAAAAGGAATTTCTTCGTATTGAAAAGGCGAAAAAAATAAAATGGAATTTAACATATTAACTAAATGATTTAATTGTTGATTAATATTACTTGTGATGAAAGAAAGCATAAATTGATGATAATTCATTTTACATAACAAGATAATTTTATCTTCAATAGTTATTTCATTATTTTGATTTAATTTTACATTACATTTAATGATACAATTATTAATTTGTTTAATTATTTCATTTATTGATTTGGTCTCTAAAAAGTTTTGATCATTAAAATTTGTTGTTAATGAATATAATTTATTATCAATATTAAAATCATTAATTAATATTTGACAAAAACGATTATATATAATATCTTTCTCTTCAATATTTATATTATCTTCTAAATTCGTTGGGATTTCGATTTGATCAATCGATAATATAAATGGACAATAAATGACTATCGGATTAATTATATCATTTGAAGGAATTGTTTTTATTGGAATTGACTTAAATAATGACGAAAGAATATTAAATCCATCGATAACAAATTTTTCTAAAAATGGAATTAAATCTTTTTCTTGTTTAGTAGAATAACTATACGATAATATAATCGAACCACATAAAACTAATGAAATTGTTGGTACTAAAGCTTTTTCATATGAAATTCTTGAATTAGAAAACAAGTTTAATAATGAAATTTCATTATCATCGAAACTATTTGATTTATTATTCATTGTTAATAATGAAAATAGACCAATCCAAATTGATTTTTGATCAATAACTCGATCTATTTGTAATGGTATATCATATTCGAAATTAGGAAAAGCTGATTTTAAGTCAAACAAAATTTGGAATAATATAAATATTTCATCAGATGTACCATATGATAATATATGATCAATTAATTCTTGACTAAAATAATTAGTCTCAAGTAATGATCGATGTTTTTCAATTGATTTTAATAATAAAGTTCGTTGTAATGAAGTAAAATAATTCATAGATTCATTCTGTGATTTTATTGAGAATACATATAATAAAACAAATTTAATTTTATCTTCCATTTTATATTTAAAGAATATATTTATCATAAATTCAAAAAATTCTTCAACTGGATATGTCTTAGGATAAACAGTTGATATTAATACTAAATAAAATAAACATGTTTTCCTTATGAAATATTTGTTAGCTAATTCTTTTGTCTTTAAGTTCTTTGTAATTAAAAATAAAATTGTTTTAACAGAATCAGGTAAAATTTTCATCCATAATTCAACATCAAGTGTTAATGAATATATTCGTTTTATTATTTCATCTTCTGGTAAATTTTGGAATATGAAATCAATAATTAAAGTGAAATGTTGTGTATTTAAATTAGAACTTAATATCTTTATTGTATATATGAAATAATCCCAAAAATTCGGGACTTTAAAGTTATTAATTTTCAAAAAGTTTAATGATATATTTATTAATTTATATAATGTGTTAGAATCATTAGTTTTAGATATTAATTTAAAAAATCTTGATAAAAAAATTGGTATTTTTAAAAAGTATAAAAATCCTTGATAAGGTACTAATGTAGTATTTTTACCAATTTGAAATTCTTTTAAATGTGAACCTAATAAAATACAATTTTTAAATTTTCCTATATTACCAGGACCATTTTTAATGATATCATCAATTATTTTATTTGGAGTTTTAACTTGTTCCATAAAACATTGGATATTTGATGATAAAAACCATGGAGAATCAACAAACTCATCTTTAACACCAAATATTGTTGTTGAAATTTTGATTTCATTTGATATATGAAATTTTTGATCATCAATTAATATATTTAATGTTTCTCCATGATAATTTATCGGATTTGTTGTAACAAATATTAAATGCCATTGATTAACTTTAAAGTTTTGAATAACTTTTTGTATTTTTTTGTATTTTATTGTTAAAGTTTCATTCTCTATTTCAATTAATATTGAACCTGCTTGAAACATATTTAAAGGTTTTATAAAATTCGAAGATGATTTAAACCAAAAATATATCGAATAATATGGAATATTAATTTCGATATAAGAAAATTGTTTATTTGGAAAGAATTCATATAAAGGGAAATGATCAGAATTAACATCAACGAATTCGGAAATGTTTTCAGGATTTTTTAACATTGAAGAAGCAGTTTCTAAAGTTAAATATCTATTTGCTATTTTTGATAAATTAATTTGTGTATTATTAATCTTTTGATACATTGGTATTGCATATTTACCAATATTTACATAATCGAATTGAGATCGAGTATCTATAGGTTGATTTAAGAATGGTATTAATGCTGGTAATGTAAATGGTTCTTTTTTATTATTACCATTAAACATTTGTAAATATAATTGATTACTCATATGGAATAAAGGATGTTCTATATTTAACTTTAATAACATTTCATTTAACTTCTTTTTAAATCCATTCGTTGCTAAAAATATAACAAAATTTGTTAAATCTTGATCAGTAAATTCAGGATTTCCAAATAATGGCTCAAGTAATAAAAGTCCATTAATTTTTATAATCAATGATATCATAAAAGAATTACCTACAACTAAAGACATAACAGATGCAAATAATTCTCGTGAATAAGCTTCGGGTAACTTCTTAAAAAACATTATGAATTGTGCTTCTTCTGGATTTATAGTTAACATATTAGTAATAAGTTTTATAAATAAATCTATTGGTATTATATATTTCGATGTTGACATTAATTTCGATATTAAAATAGGCTTTTGATCAATACTTTTTGTATAAATAAATATTAAAAGGTTTTGAAATGAGATAAATTTGCTTAAAATTGTTCCTAATTCTTCAGATGTTAAATCAGCTAAATAAAAGTTAATTAATGAATTTATGGATTCTTCATCTGTTGATATTAAATTGTCTGTAAGCATCTTTTGTAAGATTGGATCAAGTAATTCAAATTCAGGCTTTAAAAAATTTAATAATTTCAAAAAAATGGTTGTAACGGATTCAAAATTACAATTAACTAATCCTGAAAATAATTGTATTAACATCGGCTTAAAGCCATCTATCCTAAAATGTGTATATGAAAAAATATCAACAAAATGGAAATAACGGTTCATCTTTTTGATGTTGATCGTATCGTCGTTTACCAATTCAATTAAAACCGAAAACATGAAATTATAAACGGATTTGGAAGAATATGAATTATTAAGCTGAAGAGAGATGAATTGGGAAACAGGTTGATTTGGTAAACATGATTCTTTATAGTCATGACTCTTCATAAGCCTTATAAAGATTATTTTAAAATCATCAGTATCTGTTGAAATAGATTGGAAAATAGTAAAAATTCCATTGACTTTAAGAAGATTATTCATAATTGGACAATAAAATGAAAACTTTTGAATGAAAATGGAGAAAAAATTTAAGACATTAAGAAGTGGTTGTTTGTTTAATACTTTTTGTTTTATAAAGTCATGAATATTGGTTACTATTTCCGATGCATGTTGAAGATTAGAATTGTTTTTGAATTGAATAAGATCAAATGAATTATTAAACATTTCAATATATGCTTGATATTTTTCATCTATGAATACTGTTGTAACTAGTTCAACAATACATGGATCAAGAACATAATCAAATAAAAAGTCTGGTAAATTTATTAAATGAGAAAAAAGTTTAAGAGCATTAGCTTTTATGTCTTGATTTTCGGTTTCTTCCATTATGTACTTAAAGAGCATAGTTGTTTTTGGTGTAATAGGTAATTTCTTATGAACAAATGAAAATACTAAAAAAGAAGAATAAATTTCATTAATAACATCTGGGTTTGTTATATATGTTTGAAATTTGTTTGTTATCTTTTCACATAAAATCCAACTAGCTTTTTTGTAATCTTGATTTTCAAGATCGTCTTCAATTATTCGAGAAAACATCTTTATAAATCGAATAAGGGAAACATCGTTGAGATTAATATCATTGTTTTGGAGAAGTTGATTTATTGTCGAAGTAAAAAAAGTGATATCGCTATTTCCCTCTTCCATTTCAACGTTAAGATTAAACGGCTAAAAGACGATAGACTCAATTGTAAAGCATTCAAAGGTGTATTTCATAAAGATTTTATTGTAAATAAGACATTAAAGGAATAACTGCAACATTCGAATCTTCAAAACAAGCAGCAACATAATTTCCAGATGGGTCCCATTTTATATCAAAAAGAGGACTTGACCCTTGGAAAGAAGCGACCAAATTTCCCGTTTCTAGATCGGAAACAACAATAAGCCCACTATTTCCACCAGAAACCAAGAATTTTCCATTTGAAGTCATTGACAAAGAAATCACATTTCCTAAATGATGATAAATTTCTCTAATCAATTCTCCAGATATAGCATCACACATATAAACAAATCCGTCATGTGACGATGATATAACCAAATTACTGTAAACAGGTGACCATTTCAAACAAGTAATACCACTTTGATGGTATTGCAAAACGGTTATTGTTGTAAATTGTGGGGTGACCCAAATTCGTATCGTATTATCTTCACTTCCAGATGCAAGTAAAGAAGAATCACAATTCCATGCTACAACACTAACATGATTTGTATGTCCTCCTAATAAAAAATGGTCTCCTTTTACCGAGCAAATTCCAACTGTTCTATCGCCTGAACCTGCTGCAAATGTTGTGTTATCTTTCCACGCAATATCTAAAATTGCTTCTTCTGAATTAAAAACATGTTCAACTGATAATGTATTAACATTCCATAGAACAGTTGTTTTATCTGCACTCCAGGAAACTAAATATGTGCCTGCTGGATTAAATTTTATATTAAAAACGCTTTTTGTATGTTCGCGAAATTCGCCAATTAATGTTCCGCTACCTTTATATATACGTACAAAATAATCAAAAGAACCAGCTGCAAATAAATCGCTGTTGGAACTCCAATCAATGGAAGAGATTCCATGTTCTTCTGGATTCTGATTTGATGTTTGAATGATTTGATTTCCTGTGTATTTACCATCTCCTAGATACCAGATAATAATAGAACCATCTTCACTTCCAGAAGCAAGACTTTTGCCATCTGAAGACCAATCACAAGCATAAACTATCTTTTTGTGACCGTGAAGAATTAATGAATTTGAGGCATCTAGTTTTAAAAATGAACGGATATGTGGATTATAATTTGATGAAAAGATATGCGCATCATCTGCAAACATTTCTTCGATTTCATTGATAGATTTATGTAATGGATGTTCGGGATTTGATTTAGCTTCTTTAATGATTTTTTCAAGTCTGTTAAATAAAAGCGCTTTTTGAAGTAAAGTTATAAGAGTATTTGATGGAATCTGTGAATCTGTAGAATCAAAACTATCTAACATAGATTCTTTCTTAAAAATAAAGGCCGAATGTTGAAAGCCATTTTCGTTCATGTAACGCCATATGATTTTATTGATTTCTTGTGGAAGCGCCATCCGAACCTGGATTTTGACAAACGTTCTCGAAAAATAAAGTATACAAACATGACATCACAAAACTGTCCAACACTTCACCCCAATTTGAGAGTTCGCACAATTTAGTTTAAAATTAGTTTGTTTATTCTAAAGATAAAAATAACACACTTTAAATGCGCACATAAAAATTAATATATGAAATTAATTTGCATCGAAATGATATCATAAAATTTTTGCATTTTATCAAGAGTGGAATGATGTTAAAATAATACTATTTTTCATGCATTAGAAATTTTTGTTGATAAAATTTATTTAATGTAAAGTGATGCAGAAAGGTTTCCCAAACAGATCTTCAGTTTTTGAATATAAATCCGATGATTTTTCATTCATTCGATTCTATCGTTGGGAAATTTTTTTCAAATTTGGGGTTAACAAAGAATAGGAAACACTTTTTTAGTACTATTGTTTGATATAAATCAATACTGATACAGAATTAATTAATATTCTAATTTATGAATTCATTATTTTTATTTGTTATTTTTAGTCTAAGTCAATTTACATAAAAAAGAAAAATATGATAAATTCATGAAGAAATCACATGAAATATTAAAGCATTATGAAGAACTACTTAAATAAAATGTTAAATCATTAACAGGACAAGTCAATAAAAATCCAAAAAATGATTAAATATTGCTAAATTGAACTAATTTGAATGTACAAATAAAATGTTGATTTTGCCTTCCTTATATATCCTTAGTATAAGTTCTGATAGAACATCTCAGGTTCTTCTATTTCTTCATATTTTCCGAAGAACTAATACTGAATGCAAAATACAATACAACATATGCAAATGGGGCTGGTGGAGTTTATCTCAATTGGACAATTAATGATCAAGAAAAAAATCAAACTGATTCTTATAAAATATTTTTGGAAACGAAAAGCGGCTGGGAACCAGTTAGCACGCACAAATGGGGAACTACTATAAATGTTTTGAATATTTATCCATCATATAGTATCACTGGTACAGCTTTGATTAACATTGATGAATGCTATCCTTTTTTAACAAATGAAGAAGTATATATGAGCTTTACGTCTGGTTCTATATCAAATTATCCCAAATCAGCTTCTTTAAAAGTTTGGATGGAAGGTGGCTATATTGAAAACGATAATTACGATGCTTGTGGTGCTGATTCTAATGGTGAACAAATTATTGATGTAACACTCAAATCTATAGATGATTTTGAAAAAGAGTTGGAAAACTCCAATCAAACATGGTTGTACCATTTTGATGTAACTGCTTTTGGATTTTGGGATTATAGTGACTGCTACTCAATCAAAACAGAAACAGCAGAAGGAGTTATCAGTGATTACATTAAAAAAGGATATGGCTTTATTACTGGACATGATTCGATCACCTCTGGTTTTGAAGATGATAAAGGTAATGCCGAAGGTATCGTTGCTATTCGAAAGTTGTTCAATATTACAGTTAAAGAACATGATAAAGATTATTTCAATTACATACAGTCTGACAAAATAGAAGTTCACAAGCAAGGATTACTATTAATGTACCCATGGAACCTCATTAATAGGGAAGAAGAAGATGAATCAAATAATTTTTCTCACACTTCGCATCATAAAGCTCATGGTGATATTTGGTTTTCATTTGCTAGTACCCCCGAATATGATACAACCAAGTGCAATGAAACAGATAATTTCTATCTTATCACATTTGGAAACACAGCAATGGTTCAAACAGGTCACACTGGTTCGGCAACATCTTTTGAACGAAAAATCCTTGCCAACACTATATTTTATCTTAAGCAAAGAACTAATGAAACTGAGTTTGAAGATCATTATCTTAATTTGCCTGACACATAGCAACCAGAAATTAATGACATAGTAATAGATCAAGCAAATTATTTAATAACAATTGAAGCAAATGTTGGTACACAATATACATTTAAAGTTGTTGCATATAATAGTACAGGCCAAAGCATCAATGAGTCAGAAGTTGTTGTTAATGTTACAAAAGGAATCGCTTATTATAATTATACATATAGCGCTAATGCTAATTGTGAGTTACATGATTTAACAAATATAACTTATGATAATACTATTAAATTTACAACTAATGATGTTGTGGATCAAATGTATCTTCATGTTGCTTAAACAGATAATAAAAATATCACAGGAAATATTACTACAGTTCGACTAAATTTCTCCACGAATACATTTTCCCAATCGAATACATATTCACAGTCGAATACATTTACTCAATCAAATTCATTTTCAGAGTCAAACACGTTTACACAGTCCAACACATTTTCTGAATCAAATACATATACGAAGTCGAATTCATTTACAAATTCTAATTCATTTTCAGAGTCCAATTCTTTCACTTCTTCATTTCCATTTGGTGCGTCACTCAGTTTTTCGTTTATTCTCACAATATATTCGTCTGACATAAGTTCATTTACCCAAATTATCCGCACTCAGTATTTATCCGATTCGACATTAATATTTTATGAATATTCAATTATTCACATGACTACAATCATTAGTTTTTATTCAGATTATTATACATTTGTATTTCAATCTTTATATCGTATTAGTGATGAACCTGTTTTAAACAGTGTATCTCTTATTGGGATTATATGTGGATCTATAGCTTTAGTGTTAATCATCATTGGTGTTATGGTTTGGTTATTTAGAATTAGTAAAAAAGATAAATCAGATTCGGAACTTAATGGAAAGTTTAGTGATTCGTTAAGTTCCAATTTAGAAAAAGAACAGCAATATGAAATGATACAAACAATAGGAGAAATGGCAAAAGAAGATGATGATCAATGGATGTAATGTTTGAATAAAGTATAGATATCGTTTATTCCTAATATTAAATTTTCAAAATTATTCGTTGTACTAAAACTTTATCCATCTATAAAAAGTTTAGAACAGCATTTGTTTGAACTCAATTACATAATTAATGTTCCATGGAATCATGATTTTAAAATTCATTTTATATCAATGTCGGAGTAAAAAATGTAAGTAATTTTGAATATGATAATTACCTACAGTTGAAGATTTCTAGTGACTTCGTAAAAATGCCAAAATAAAATCAAGGTTCCAATTCTATTTCAAAATAAAATCATTTGTTCTTCAATATATGTTTAATATATTTTTATATAAAAAATACACAATGTAGATTTGCTGTATTAAGAACGAACTAATTCAAAATGAAATTTCTCCCTAAAGTGTATTATCAAAATGGTTGCAACTGCTACATAACACAAAATATTTAATGTTTTTTTGTTTTCTGTGCATATTCTTGTGCTGACACAATTTTCTTCTGGATTTTCAAGGGGCATTGGAATTTTCGGAAGTTGACCGTAGCGTGTGAGTTTAAACTGAAATTTCTTATTTGGTTTTTTTGGTGAATAAAACCCAATTTTCTTTACTTTACAGAAAAAATTTCAGTTCGAAGTCCAATTATTCAATAACTGTACAATCATGTTTTTTGATGGTTTCTCTCAATTTCTCGCCTGAGGCGAATCATTGACGAAATAATTCAAAGGAAATAAGAAATGCCATATTATTTGAAATCATTTTACACTTTTTCAAAAGTGCTATGGTTTCGAACGATCAATATTGGTTAAAATCAATTTTTCAACAGGTTTAAAATCAAACCGTTGTTGGCTGCATTCAAAATTCAATGATTTGTTAATTGTATTGAAATTAACTTTTTGTATGTTTTAATTCATCGTGTTTTCTTGGTTGCGGACGATGTCTTCTTCTTTCTTTTATTTTTTGACAGGATTTTAATACAATTTAATTATGGAACTATCTGTCACTTTTTATTAGAAAACATTGAGTTTCAGCTTTGTGAACATCTTCCGATCGCAAAAATCATAAAACATGCATCAGCAAAAGTTTAACCAATGAAATAATCAAAAGGCGAAGCGGTTGAAGCTCTCTGTATCGTTTTTGACTGATTTATCAATAAGTTTCTCAAGTTTTCTCACGAATGTGTTATTTCTTCTTGGCTTTCCCCGTGCATTTCTTTTGCTCGTTACAAATCTCTCCACAAAATTCAGGTTTAAAGATTTTTGATGATCAATTATTCATTTCTCAAACTTTCAAACATTACACTTGCCTTACTTCGAAATCCAAAGAGGACATATACTTTACATCCTCATCCCATGAAAAAGCGAATATATCCATTAAAGTAACAAATTTTATTATTCTAAAAGATAATGAAACCTATACATTCAATATCAGTGCAGGAAAATATCATTGGCATTTCCCTTCATTAGAATTACCAATTTCATATGTTAAACATTATTTCAAATTCTTTTCTTTTGTACTTAATCATTTTACATTAAAAGAACACTTAGCATTTTCAATGAATAATATTTTCATAAAGAAAATGTTCAAATTCATTCAAGTTATTCAAGTTCTGATGCATAACATTTTTATTTTGGGATTTTTATTATTTTTTGAAATTAAACTTTTAATGAACAAATTGAAAACATGCGAAAAGAAAAAACAAAAAAATATTTTAATTTTTGTTATATTTTTCATAAATTCATTTCAAATATTATATGATAATAACTCAACATTAATAATAACAAATTTAAATGATTTTGAACAAATTGATCAATATAAAAACGTCACGAAATTTGTAAACATTAGTGAAGGAATTTATTCGATTCCAGGTGATGTATTTTCAGGATGGCCATTAGTTATTTCAGTTAATTTTGGTAATTCTATATCAGATATTGGTGGTTATGTGTTTTTGTCATGTTCTAATTTAGAAAGGATAATATTTGGCGGAAATGTTACAACGATTGGTGGTTCAGCATTTTCATTGTGTTCATCCATCAAAAGCATTACAATTCCAAATTCAGTCACAAAAATTGGAAGTTCAGCATTTTCATTATGTTCTAATTTAAGAATATTAACACTTGGGTCTGGAATAAGAGAAATTGGAGAATCAGCATTTGGTAATTGTAATTCACTTGAATGCATTTATTATTATGGAGATACAGAACCAAATATTGGAGAAGGTGCATTTTATAATGTTACAACAAGTGTTATCACATATCCAACATATGTAGGAAGTAAATTTGGAAATTTAGATGTTGACAAAGACAACGCAGAAGGAAACTGCAGCCCGATTGCAACAATTTCATTTTCTTCATCACACACATTCAGTCGAAGTAATACATTCACTGGATCATATCAAAGTGATTTAACATTTTCATTTTCATATACATTAACATATACATTGACAATTACAAATTCATTTACTTATTCTGAAACGAAAACAAGATCACTTTCATTGTCCATATTTAATTCAACATTTTCTTATGTTGAAACAGAATTTATTTATTATGATTACACAGTTATTATGTATTCGACATATTATAATTATTATTCAAATTTCATTACAATGTTTCACACGAACATTTTACAAACAAATGGACTTACAACTAATGCATTGATTGGAATTATTTGCGGATCAATTGCATTTGTGTTAATAATTGTTGGAATTGTTATATTCTTAATAAAAAGTAATAACAAAAAAGTAAAATCGACATCGAAATTACAATTTAAGGATACAACTACATCAAGTACAAAACAAATGGAGGACGTAAATACTTTAGTTGAAGATATTGTTCAAGAAGATGAAGACAATTGGCTATAATTTGATGTAAAATAAAATATATTTTTTATTTGATATATCGTAATATAAAAAAATATGAAATGATTCGTAATGAGAAATGATAATATTTGAAATGTTAATCGATTAACAATTTGTTTATATATATTAATATTGTTTTGAGGTAAAAATGTGATTATATTAAAGCAGACACTTTTCATTGATAAATGATTTATAGTTTGTAATAGAAATTTAAATTTAAGTACTCCCTTTTGGTATCATTGGTTATTAGTTAATTATCAATTTTTTAAATATAACAATAATTATAAATATTAATATTATAATTACATTGGGAATTTTTATTTTTTTCAAAATATTTTGAATCATCCAAATTCGATTGTTTACAATTATCTAACAGCGGTTTATATCAAATAGTTTCTTCGGAAAAAAATCGATTTTAGTTCAGGGCTTAGGTTGAAAATCAAAGGAAACAAAGCCAAAAATGCTGTTGCTGTTGCTCTATTTTTCATGAATTCTTTTCAAATATTTTTCGATGATTGTAATTTTACACTTTTAATAGTTAATTCATATGAATTCATTTGCAAAATCAGTTACATATATTCATTTTTGTAACACTGTAAATCATATCGGAAATTCAGTATTTTTATCATACTCATATTTTGGAGGAAATGTTACAACAATTCGTAATTCAGCATTTTCATTTTGTCCATCACTAATAAATGCTACACTTCCGAATTCGGTTCAAAACATTGAGATTCAGCGTTTTCTAATTGTTATAATTTAACAATATTAACACTTGGAACATAACTAAAAGAAGCCAGCGACACCGAATGACGTAACCTTTTATAATTTTGGCAATTCAGAACCGTATATTGTCATCAGTTATTACATATTTAACAATATTTGGACATTTCCAGTGAATAATGAATATGCTGTGGTGCGTGTTCACCAATTTCAACACATTCATTTACAAAATCGAATACATTTTCAATTTCTAATTCATTTACACGACAACGCACAGTCACAAAATTTAATACTTTTTATGAGCTGAAGTATTTTTTCTTCTCTTTGTTTTCTATAATATTAATTGACATTCTTCACATTATTATATTAAAAGCATTATTAAAGAATTAGACTAATTTTTAGTTATTCAAAAATATATTTCGAAATTTATGGAATCCCATCAAAAGCTAAAGAGAATAACTTTACAAAGCGAAGTATTGCTCCTGACCAAAACGATCGATATCGTCCACACAATAGTCGTCATTAAGGTAATAAACTCAATAAATGTTTTTAGCAAAACGTGATTTATAAAGACAAAGAACCAAATCTAAACAATACCTAAATTTGGCGAGCGAGTCTTGCAGTTTCGTAGCAACGCTTTTCGAAATCATCTTTATCAACAAACACCCTTGTATGTTTTGCTGTTCCCACAATCCCTTTTTCGTCCGATGCTTCAATTTCAAAATGAATACCATCTTTATCAATATCAACAATTCTTGATATAACAGAAACATTAGAGCCTAACCTTGAAGGTCTTTGATAAAACAATTTCATTTTTGCGCTTATCGATGTTTGTCCACTAATAAGGCATGCAATCTCTACTGCTTTGCACGATGCTTCCTCCATCAACGATGAACGCACAGCAGTTGATAAAGCGTTTACAAAGCCGGCCTTTAGGTTTGTTGCAAGGTGTTCGTTTTTCACCTGAATTGTTACTTTTCCTGTAGAATCAGCCATATTTTAACGATATGCGTCAATATAATATAATTACAATTAATTTAGAAGTATTTAGATATGGACCTTAATACTTACACACATACATTAATATATTTCATTTAAAAATATGATAAATCTTGAAGGAAATGTTTAATATGTCATTAAAAATTCATATCTCTTGAAATTAATGAAATTTAATAACTTAAAACATGTTTACCACCAACAAAGATGTATCATTACGACCACCAGACTCAGTTTTATCGCGTGCATTCATTATATTATTTAAAAGTGACTTTATAATCATTTCAAGCGCCACCTTTTGTAGGAGCCTTTAATTATTGAAATAAAATTTCAGGTTAAATTGAAAAACTTCAAAAAAAACAACAACAAATTTCTTATATGTTAACCGTATGATTTTTAACTTTTGTATTAGCCGATGTGTATTTGGTTAAGGCCTTCGACTATATCAGGTCTTGAATCATGAGAATTCTTCATTTGCTGCTCGTTTCGTCCATTACAAAGCAATTTAGTAACAGTATTATACCAGAAAGCCCATTCCTTACGACTATAAAAATATCAAATATGAAAAAGAGCCTTTGCAAAGAAGGACTTGCGCATGGGCACAGTGCAGAAGATCCATTCGTTGAGATTCATTACCAGAATTTTGATATATTTAACAAGAATTCTATTTTCTTTAAAACCAGTTTATTTCCAGATTTCTTGGCTCGTACAGAGAACACATTAGTTGTGCTTCAAATATTTAATGACAAATTAAAATTATCAGTATCATATTTTACAATTACCCAAAATAAATCATTTATAGCCAGTATGCTGACTGAAGGTAATACATCAATGCAAACCATGAAAAGATGTTATGAGAATCTATCTTTGACCCAGAGTAAATTTCTTTGTTTTTCATTGATGCAAAACGATAAAAAAGACCGACCACTTAAATTCAATGCTTTTGCTCGTTTAACCGCCGTTTTTTCAATGATATTAGTGGTTTATGTCAATATTTTTCAGAAAAAACCACTTTTTCTTCAGAAATTTTTGTTGACCAATTACAAATTGAAAACATGCGAAAAGAAAAAACAAAAAAATATTTTAATTTTTGTTATATTTTTCATAAATTCATTTCAAATATTATATGATAATAACTCAACATTAATAATAACAAATTTAAATGATTTTTGAACAAATTGATCAATATAAAAACGTCACGAAATTTGTAAACATTAGTGAAGGAATTTATTCGATTCCAGGTGATGTATTTTCAGGATGGCCATTAGTTATTTCAGTTAATTTTGGTAATTCTATATCAGATATTGGTGGTTATGTGTTTTTGTCATGTTCTAATTTAGAAACGATTATATTTGGCGGAAATGTTACAACGATTGGTGGTTCAGCATTTTCATTGTGTTCATCCATCAAAAGCATTACAATTCCAAATTCAGTCACAAAAATTGGAAGTTCAGCATTTTCATTATGTTCTAATTTAAGAATATTAACACTTGGGTCTGGAATAAGAGAAATTGGAGAATCAGCATTTGGTAATTGTAATTCACTTGAATGCATTTATTATTATGGAGATACAGAACCAAATATTGGAGAAGGTGCATTTTATAATGTTACAACAAGTGTTATCACATATCCAACATATGTAGGAAGTAAATTTGGAAATTTAGATGTTGACAAAGACAACGCAGAAGGAAACTGCAGCCCGATTGCAACAATTTCATTTTCTTCATCACGCACATTCAGTCGAAGTGATACATATTCTGATTCAAATACATTTTCAGCGCCGCATTCATTCACTAGTAATAATACATATTCAAAATCGAATGCATTTACTGAATCATTTCAAAATGATTTAACGAAATCTTTTTCATACTTATTAACGGTCACATTATCGTTTACACATTCGTTTACTTGTTATGAAATGCAAACGAAATCACTTTCACTATTTACAATTAATTCGTCGTATATTTATATTGAAACAGAATTTATTTATTATGATTACACAGTTATTATTTATTCGACATATTATATTTATTATTCGAACTTCTTTACATTTATTTATAATAACGAATTTCAAACAAAAGATAATAAAACAACAATTATCATAATAATCGTTTGCGTTATTGTTGTTGTTATTATTATAATTTCATTACTAATTATATTATTGATACGAATTAAAAATAAAAAAGAAGAAATTGCTGAAAATGAAATTTCAGAACAACAAAATGATAATAACCAAACAACAAACACATTCACAACAGGAATATCTATATCAAATATTGAAGAAGACCCATTTGCAGATGATTTCAAAGAAGACAAATTCATTGTGCAAATGTAATTAAGATAATAAATAATAAAATATAGTATGTTCTAAAGTAAATCATTTTTAGTTTCGTGTTTTTTGTTTTTAAAAAACTTCTGAAATCAGATGGTGAGTACCAACAAGCAAAAATTATGAAATCATAAGTGAAATATTTATTTTTTCAGTCAAAACCGATCAAGCTGCAAGACGATACGACTTATTTTGACAATAATTTGCCATAAACTGTTATTAGGGGCGCCCTGTAAATTTCATTTAAAGTAAACTATATAAATCGGAGTTTGTAAATCTATATAAATGGCCAGTTGGTTGTAACATCATGTTTGAAAATCATAAAAATTATAGATAAATATTATGAATATATTCATTCACCATATTTTATCTCAATCAAAATTTTCTTATTGAATTTAATGATTATGATTTCATAAGAAGATGATCATTTGTGATTGATTTCATATACCATTTTTTCTAATTTAAATTTAACATGATAATTCAAGCGGAAATTATATAATAAATTATTATAATATACGGAAAATTTTTTTCTCCCTTTTTTCGGAAACAACATAATAAACTTGAAGTTTATGTAGTGTTATTTTATGTATCAACAAGAAATTATTAAATTTATTATATACATAGAGATATATGAAAAACAAAATCATGTTTTTTCGAAAGTATTGAAAAAATTGATTTTGATCTTACCCCTTAAGAATCCCAAAACATATGTTATTTTTAGAAAATTTAAGTTTATTTAACAAAATTCGTGTATTAAATACTCAATTAAGATAATAATTACAGGTATAACCAGCACTATAGATAGTCGACTAATAAATCAATTCCAAGACCCAAAGAAGCTTTTGTTGCAGAACAATCAGGAATTAATGTCTTGTCACATTTAGGGTTGACTGAAAAGTTTATCAGTACGGAAGCAACACATATTTCAGCAATTTTTGAAACGCCAAAAATAATAAGAAAAATAATAAGAACCCTATCATCTTCATCAGCAACAGCAAAAATTACAAAAAGAATTATGGTGGCAAATATTGAAGCTGCGGGTAATATTGTATTTGTAAGTGATAATTGATAAGGAGTATTTTCAACTTTTAAGTTATTTTTTGAAATAATCACGCTACCATAAATTGAATTATGGGAGCTAATTCAGTAACTTGAAATATACCTAAAAATATGACGAAAGCTCTCCAACTGTTTCCATTTTGCAGAAACAAATTAATTTTATAACAATTCTAAAATTTTTGATAAGGTTATCAAACGACTTCTGAAAAATTGTTATGCCTTTGGAGAAAAACCCACTAATAAAAGGTTGTCATCCCTTATCGGCGACGTAAAGTAGTAAATACAGAGCCCCCGGAATGATTTATGCCAAAAAAATTGAATAAAAATATTACAGCCAGCTTATTCAATGAGTTTAAATGTCAGAAGTAAATGAAGACGAACTTTTATCAGATTTTCCATCAGACCGCACTAAGAATGAATGCATATTACTGGTTGTTTGTTTTACTTCACTATTCATATCTTTCATCATTTCATTTTATGTTGAATTTTGCTACATTGCGAAAGCAGATCAAATAACTATGTTTTAATCCTGTACCATTGAATCCATAGTTAAAAAAGTTTTTAATTTGATTCATTGTTCCTTCTACAGTGAAGTGTGTATAATACATTTTCCTGATTCTATTTCTCATATTTTCTAATTCACTTTCATTCATTTTATCTATTTTATCAAGTATTACCTCTAATCCGTCATTTTTTGTTATGAATCCGAAATCATTCCATCCAATAGAATCATAATAAGGAACCCAAGGAATATCATTATACACATAAATTGGTATTAAGCCCATTTGAAGTGTTTCTGTTAGTCGAAAAGAATTTCTTCCATTTCCACGCGGACATAAAACAGATTTCGAATTTTTATATATTTCAGTCCATGAACGATTTTCGGTCTGTCCATAATAGAATCTGTCGCCAAGTTTTTCGGTTGCGATTTTTATCATTTCTTTTCTCACTGGATGTGTAACCACTCGACCCATAAATACTGCAGTATATTTTGGGTTAGGATTAGGTTTAACTATGTTATAATCTTGCAAAAATAAATTTATTGGAATGTGGCCAATGCCGCCCGGTGCTAAAATTAGTACATTTTCTGGAACTTTTATGTTTCTATCACTTGTTTCAAGGCCTTCATCTAAACTACTTAAAGTTACATATAAGAAATCTTTATTAATAAGTTCCCATAGCCCTTTGACAAAGTCACAATATGCATCTAGTCCTTGATTAAAATATAAATCAACATACTTAACGAAAATTGGAACGAAAATACCAAAGTCTTCAATAGGTTTGTCGTGGAATTCATCATACCAATATTCTTCTACTTGTCGACCACAATACCCTGAATAACATGTTCCACCAACAGGTGGATAATGGGTTTTGATATAGTTTTGAATGATATCATATTGTTCTTTTCTTGATTTGGAATCTGTGATATAATGTGAATTTTGTGAAATGTTCATACATTGTAATACAGAATGAATATGATATTGACCTAAAAGAATGTCACAATAAACGCTTGTAATTGTTGTCAAATTTAACTCCTTTTTCAAAAAAATGATCGATATAATTGCATTAATAATTATGGTGAACACGAAAGTGATAACTTCATTCATAAAGGGTTCAAAAAGTCCAAAGACGATACGTTCAAAAACCACCGAAACTCGTGTGTACGATGTACTCGGAATTTATTCCATGATGGAAAGTACCTTATGTGCAATATAGATGGATTAAGGCCTCATCTGTTGAACTATTCTATGATTTTCGCACATGGAAGGAGGCTCCTCCACATATAAAGTGATATTTAAATTAATGGAAATTTATTACTCTTTATTTAATTGTAAAATTTATGTTTTTTTTAATTCAATGTAATAATCTTTGCTCCTCTAGTACCACCAGAAGCAGCTATTGATTTCTTTACTTTCTTATTTACAGCCACAAATTTCTGTTTCATTAATTTCTTTTCCGCTCTTCTTTGTCTGTTATATTCTTTTACTGCCTTTTTTCTAGCTTTAGCTTCTTCTTTAGTTTCATTTTGTTTTGGCATTACATTAGGCTGTACTATTTTAGGTTTTTCTTCTTCATCTTCTTTTTTAACTTTATTTTGTTTCTTCTTTATTTGGATTCCTTCTTCACGTAACTTAACTGGACGATTTTCAAGATTAGACATTGTTTCTAATATTGACTGGCAATCCCATTTTTCTTTTTTCTTTTCATTTTCTTCTTCTTCCTCATATTCTTCTTCTTCATTTTCTATGTTTTCTTCATTTGGTACAAGTATTGAATCGTCTGTCACTTTTTGTGCTGATGTGGATTTTCCGCTTGGAACATATTTCTCGTGCGGGTTTTGGAATTGTTTGAAGTCTTCGATGATATCATCCCATGAAAAGTTTCCGCCATCTTCTTCTTCTTCATTTAAAAGATCTTCTTCTTCATCATTATATACAGTATTTAGAAGATATTCAACTTTTTCTTCAACCATATCCATGGCTTCAGAACGGTGTGATATATGACTTGAATGTGATGTGGCTGCACTCATACGGGAACGAGCTATAGAACGCTTTGTTCCAAGTTCTTGATCAACAACTTCTTTCTCATCAGCATCCTCTGTATCATCTTCTTCGGCTTCAGCATCAAGACATTTAGCTATGAAATCATCATCAAGTACATCAGCATTGGGATCATCCATAGCAAGAAGAACATCTGGATCAATTTCTCCACCAAGAAGATTTTCTGTATCATTAACAAGCTTAGGCATGGATGGGTCAGCTTCGGTTCCAAAAAGTTCTTTGTCAAAACCAAGGGTTTGAACATATTCATCAACATTACTTATTTCGCGAGTTTTGAGATCATGAATGGAACCATCTGGTGCTACAAAAATACCGTCATCTGTTTCTTCATCAATACATTTGAAATATTGGGAATAATCGTGTCCATCATCTGGCATTCCAAATATTGAATTGTAACGAGATCCAATTCCTTTCTTTGACTTTTTCTTTTGAATTGCCTTCTTTTGTTGGTCAGGAGTCATTTGTTTAGCTAACTCATCTACAATACTTGAATCTACATCAGCACCAATATATATTGGAACAAGAACGTGACTCGGTGCATTTGGATCTGCACTAAGTGGATCATCGAGAGACCTTTGAACGAGCTGAAAAGTAACTGTCTTCCTTTTAGCTGCCTTTGACATAAGATTTTAGGCTGATTTTGGTCAACCTCTGGTCATTCTTTAACGGTCTCTATTTGAGAAACTTTGTTTGAATAAAAAACGAATAAAAAAATTGGATTTCTAGTATGATGTTCATTGTTTAAGAATTTTTCAACCCAAAAAGATTTTAGCACTTGGATTACTAAGCTCTACCCAAATGATAGGAATAAAACTTTAAAAATTTTGAGAAAAATATAATTTTAACAAGCTACTACAATTGGTATAATAACAAATTTTACAAAGTTTTCTTTGAGATTAAGATTTATTAAGATGCATAAGTGTTCTTACATATGTACATCATATGACAAAGGTTAATTAATCGCCAATTATTCCTGAACAAGAAAGAATTGAAGTTAAAGCAAAGGATATTTTATTATTATATTTAATATTTATTTTAATATTTTGGTATTTCGAAATAATATTTGGAATTTATGTAAATTATTTTTGACATCATTTTTTCATGCAGTAGATAAATAAAAGACTTACTTCTGGAAAAGCAAAAGAATCTTTTCATTTCAACATAAATACAAATTTTGTGATATACCATCAATTAAAAAAATGTTTGAAAGACATATTATTTTATTTATAAAACATTTTTAATATTATTTTCAGATTTCCATTAGCGTCAACAACTTTATTATAAGTCATCTCTTTCTCTAAACCCGCGACTATCGAGCGATCTTACTACGTTATTATCAATCTTCTTCTTATGTGTTTCACTATAAATTCCATCTTTATCACCGAACGTGTTACCATTTGCATCTCTTGTGAACTGTTTACTTCTTCCAACATCCATAATGCCCCAGTCGCGTTGCTTTTCCCATCTATCGTTCCCGCCCCACCTTTCGAATACTTTATCTTCGAGCGGTTTCACATCAAAGTAAACCTCTTTCGCCATTTCCTGCGCATATGTAAAGTTATCGGTGACAAGGAAATTGTCGAAAATGGTACCTGCGTTATCTTGCAATATATCAATGCCAAGATAACATAAGTCATCGAATTTGCCGAAGTCTTCATCAGGTGAATAATCTGGATTAAGAATCTTACGTGGACGCCATATACCCATATAATTAGGGTTTTGAACCTCCCGTGGTTTCCAAATACCCATATAATGTGGATTGGGTATCATAGGAGGAGTCCATGTCCCATCAATTTCGTCATTCCACAATGACGGTTTTTCGGCATTTGTGTCTGGAATAAGTTTACGGTCATCCCAATTATCAGGCTTCTTGTCTTCTTGATCAATAACCCATTCTCGGTCATCCCAGTCTGATGGCTTACGATCATATGGATCTAAAATGTATTTGGGTCCTTCATAATCGAAATCTTCCTTGAAGGTAGAATGGTGAATTTCATTGCCATCTTTGTAAATGGTAAATGAACCATCGCCAAAGAGACGAAGTGTGAATAAATGAGTATGACCATCACGATCTGGATCAAGATTAGCATTCATGTTAAAGTTGGTGCCATTCCGATTAATGAGGAGTTTAATGTTGTGAGTATGTGCGTGGCAAATATCGGGACCGAACATTAAAGAATATGGTGTACCACCTGTAAAGCGTTTTTGATCAAAACCATCAGGAAACAGCTTCAAGTAAAGGCCACCACAGATTACTGGTTTATCTTGCTTGTTTGTATATTGTACAATTAATTCATGATCTTTTTCATTTTTTCCCCAACATTTTTGGAAACGAGCGCTAATACAATAATGCTTATAGTTATCAAGGGTTTTAATCCCGCGCTGAATATTTGGATCTCCTGGTGTCGATCCAGATGTAATTTGCCATCTACCAAAAGGTTTGCCGGGTGGATGTTTTTCTGATTTCACCCACCTTCGTTCCCATCCTCTGTCAAATCTTTCTTCAAAAAAAACCTCGCAAATTGTGGAGAAAAAAATCGCGAAAATCATTTGTCACTTTTTCCTTCTGGTCGGAGGTTTTTTTCTTTCATTTCTTGCAATAAACACCTTCCAAAGAATTTTTTATTTTTCATTAATTTCATCTTCTTAATATTCACTTCAAATTGTAAATAGATTGTACATATAAAATGTTTAAAATTATACATAAAATTATTATTTTTGATGTTTATTTTTTTAATGTTTTTATCAGCCCAAGATCCTCACAATCTATAAAATCCAGATGATTAACTTGTATTAAAGTTTTATAACTTCACATTTATATAATGATGCAAATTATCTTATTAGCCTTTCTTTCTGTTCATGCACATCAACGATATTTTGCAAATAACAAAACACTTCAAATTCTTCACCCAAACAAGTTTAGAAGGTCGTTTCCTTTTGAAGTGAATCATTTAATTGTAGATGGTAATGTTGAGAAAATACCAAAAAATGCATTTTTCTTTTGGCTTTCTCTTTTAACAGTATACATTGGTGATTCAGTCACTAAAATTGGTACTGGTGCATTTGGGATGTGTTTAAATCTACAAAGAATTATTGTTGGGAAACAATTAAAATTTATTGATGATTACTCATTTTATCATTGTGTTAGTTTAGATTATACGGTTTTCCCAAACACTCTAGTTAAAATTGGACGTAACTCATTCACTAAATGCAAAAGTTTAGAAAATATTTCGCTTGGAAATGTAAAAGCAATTGGAATATATGCATTTTATTCATGTATTAAATTAAAGGAAATTATTATTCCTAATGATGTTATTAAAATCAATGATTTTGTATTTTGTGATTGTAATAATCTTGAATCAGTTTTATTTGGAGAAAATCTCGAAACTATTGGATTATGGACATTTGGTAATTGTGAGAATTTGTTAAATATTACAATTCCTAATTCTGTAAAAAGTATTGGCGATTATTCATTTTACAATTGTAATAATTTAATAGAAGTAATCATTGGAAAAAATGTGGGTTCTTTTGGTGATTTTGCTTTTAATGGTTGTAGCAAATTAAAACATATATATTATTGTGGAATAAATGAACCTAAGTTTGGTAATGATGTATTTGGAGGCGTCCCTGAATCAACTGTTGTTATTACACCAGTTTTATACCCAAAAAATTCATTTGATACCCTTGAAGCGAGAAGTGACGACGGAGCGAATAAGTGTGGACCTGAGCCATTTCCAGTTTCACTAAATGATGAAAATATGAAAAGTTAAATCAGTAATTATTAGTCAAGGTTTCAAATAAAATTGAAATCAAGTTTTGAATTTACCAAAAATCGACTTTATTTCTATTGTGTAATTAGAGCTATTCCTGAGCGATTTTTTTTGTTATGTGAAAAAAACGAAAGTCATTTATAAAAAAGTGACGTTTTTTATAAAATCTTTTTTATAAATGGGGGAAATGCAAGATATACCGTTCTTAATATCAGCTGACTTAGGAGAGTGTCTTGCAAACATGGAATTGCTTGATGCAGTTGTTTGTGAAAATGTACAATTAAATGATTATATCCCAAAAAATTCAGTAACAGCGCCACCAATTAAAACACGTGCAGGAAAAAGAACGTATTTAGATCCAGAAACATTAACAAAGGCTTCTATAAATTCTGGAGTTCAGCGAATTAGAAGATCTTCCGCAAATGTAAATAATTCTTCTCCAGGAAAAGAAAAAGAATATTTGAGATCACGAGCTGCTGAACTAGAGTCAACAATAGAACAACAAATGAAACAAATTGCAACTTTAAACAGAAGAAAAGCACAATTAGAACGTCAGTTATCTGACCAAAGAGCACGAGGTCGGATAAGTTCTAATTTGGGCGTTCCTACAGAGCATTCAAAAAAGCAAACACATGATTCAACAGATAACGATGCAAACATTGCATATTGGAAAGAGCTTTACGAAGAAATGGAAAAGAAATATCAAGCACTGCATGACACCTTGTCGTCTAAAGGTGTTATTTTGAGGGTTTCAGCAAGGAAATCGAGAGCAATTCCACCACCAAAAGGTGCACCTCAATTTGATTAATTATGCGAAATATTCTTGTCATTTTATATTAAACATGTTTTTAGTGTTCTTTTCTACATAATTATTATCTAATTTAAAATGATCATTTTAAATTTATTTAATATTAAATCAATTAGAAACAATTAATTTGACTTTCATTTTCATGTATTAAACAGATTGGTAAATTTGGATGTAATTTATTCATGCATTATTAATAAGTTCAAATGACAAATTAATTTAATTATTCAATAAATTATCAAATAAGTTCTGAACTGTTATTTCAAAACACGTATTAATTTGGCAATAAAAAATGAAATAATCATCTTTCAAATTGATTTCTTTTAACTTAATGAGGAAATAATTTATTTCTGCTCAACCATTTTCATAAACAAAAAAAGTATTAATCCAAGTAATTTGCATAATTTTCAAATAGTTATTAAAAAAAACTTTAGATCTCTATTAAGATCGTAAATCAAATGATTATTTTTAACGATACATTTAAAGAGGTCGTTTATTTAAGTGACCAATTATTTTTATGACCGCTAGACAGCCGTTAAATTTAACTCAAACCAGAATGATCAGCCACAAAAATTAACGAATCCGACCATTTAGTACACAATTTTTGAAATCATAACCGGCCTTTTTTTAACGAAAAAATTCAAAGTGTTCATATCACTTTGCAAAATGGTTAAAGTTGCCATTAATGGTTTCGGTCGTATCGGACGTCTTGTTTTCCGTGCATGCCGTCTTCTCTATCCAAACGAAGTTCAAGTTGTCGCCATCCACGATCTTTGCGATATGAAGACAAACGTTCATCTTCTCAAATACGATACAGCCCACAGAAAGTTCCCAGAAGAAATCAAGATCACTGGTGATGATACATTCCAAGTTGGTGAAGGCGAAAACGCCTGGACCGTCAAGAATCTTGGTGGCCGTCTTAACCCATCCCAACTCCCATGGAAGGAATTAGGTGTTGATGTTGTTCTTGAATCCACCGGTATCTTCCGTACAAAGGCTGTTGTTGAAGATGGCAAGGTTACAAAGGATGGCTATGATGGCCACATCATCGCTGGTGCCAAGAAGGTTGTTCTTTCTGTTCCATCCCAAGACCAAATCGAATGCACACTTGTTCTCGGTGTTAATGATGAAGATCTCAAACCAGAAACAAAGTGCATCTCCAACGCCTCATGCACAACCAACTGCCTTGCCCCAGTTGCTAAGACAATCAACGACGCCTTCGGCATCAAGAACGGTTTCATGACCACAGTCCACTCATACACAAACGATCAAGTCGTTACCGATGTTATGCACAAGGATCTCCGCCGTGCACGTGCCGCCTGCATGAACATCATCCCAACATCCACTGGTGCTGCCATCGCCCTCCCACGTGTCGTCAAGGCACTCCCACCAAAGTCCATGGACGGTCTCTCACTCCGTGCCCCAACAATCACTGGCTCACTCGTCGATGTCACAATGAATGTTAAGAAGGAAGTGACAAAGGAAGAAGTTAACGAAGTCCTCAAGAAGGCCTGCGAAACCGAACAACTTAAGGGAATCATGAAGTTCTCAATGGAACCACTCGTTTCATCCGATATCATCGATGACTCACACTCATCAATCGTTGATGGCCTCTCCACAATGGTCCTTCCAAACCCAGACGGTGGCTCACTCGTCAAGGTTCTCTCATGGTACGATAACGAATGGATGTACAGCTGCCGTTGCGCTGATATCTTCCACCGCCTCGGAAAGCTCTAAACAAATTACAGCAATAATTTTTTTTTTGAAATTCTCTGTTATTTATGTAAGGTTTTGTACTTCGCAGTGATGAATATTTTGATATTTACTCTCTTCCAAGAGTAATAAATATCTTCTATTATTAATGAAAAAGCGCAATTTCAATGTTTTAAAGAAGGGAAATGTGATATGAAATGCTTATTATTACAGGGATAATGTCTGGATGGAGGTTAATTATAAATATATATAAAAAATTATTAATATAAATAAATTATTTATTTTCATTAATTTTTTTCGAAAACCATGAAAATTAATTTTCGCTTAAAATATATTTATCTGGATTTTTGGTGTTGGAATTCTGTTTCGTATAAGAGACTTTTGTTTGTCGAAATATTTCCAGCTTTATTTTAATTAAGTTAACAAAAAAAATTCACTTTGATGAAATTCGTTATCCATAAATGATGAATTATTTTGTTCATATGTTTCCACCTGCAGTTGCATATTTAGATGTATTTTTAATATTATAACTATTTAATAACAAATATTTAAAACATTCAACCGAACTAAAAAAAAGTTACTTGTGGGAATGGTGGGGTAGATGTTACTAAATCTCATAAAATAATGGTTTAATCATTTGGACTAAAGTCAAAATCATTATATGTGATATTTCTTGAAGCTTTTCAAATTCATCACTTCGAGGTACTTTCGCAATTAACAAGCTTATATAAAATCAATTTGGGATAATGATTTCATTTATCTCTAAATACTCATTTGCTTTCAAAGCCAAATTAAAATAATAGTTAAAAGGAGTAAAAAACTGTTTAATTAAACGTGTGACATGAAAATTGCTAAAATTTTTCATATTTCTCATCAATTTTTGTAAATAATTTATCGCAGAAATACAAATTTTCATCATAACTATGTTGCACCATTACATTTTCAATTTTATTTTCACTTCCAAATACAAAATTATCTACAGGTCAACTATTACCATAATATTATATGCATTTTAAATTAATACAGTAAGAAAATGCACCATATCCAATCAAACGAACATTTCCTCTATTGATCAAATTAACGAATTTTCTTCAGACACTTATTATCAATTAGATAATAATATATTATTACATGATCTAAATGCATTGTTTTCAATTGTTGTTATATATGTTAAGTTGTTACATCTATAAAATGCTTCTTCACAAATAATTTCAACTTTTGATCCAAGTATTAATCTTTCGATGCTTTCACATTCGTAAAATGCTCTTTGATAAATAATTCGTACTTTTAGTTCAATGTTTAATTCTTTTATGCTCATGCAACCTTGAAATAAAGATTCTCCAATAGTTTGTACATTTTAGACCTAATGTTAAATCTTTTAAGATTTTCCAAAAGATAAATTCACATTGTTCAATTGAACTTTCTACAATAGTTTGTGCATTTTCACCTTTTGTAACTTTTTCTAAGTTATAGATATAACATCTATAAAATGAATATTCGCCAATTGTTTTAATATTATCACGAATTGTAATTTCCTTTAAACTTTCATAAAAACTAAATGCATTATTACCAATTGTTTCTATGCCTTTACCAAAATGAACTGTTTCTTAAAATCAAAATTACATAAAACTTAAACTACTAATTAATTTCTCAAATAATTGACAACAAACGTCATATAATTCATAAAAGAAAAATTCAGTTCAATTGGCTATTTATGCAATTGGGACGCAAGCCATTGATGCAACACCGCATTGGTTGTTCTTGTCTTTGACCATGCGGATGTAACCATCTTCACCCCATGATTTACCCCATGAGTTACGAACGATCCAATAGTTTGTTGTACCTTCTGTTCCATAACCAACGCAGCCAACGCCATGATCGAGTGATGTTGATGAGCAGCGTGATTCATCATAGATACCACTGGAATAAAGTTGGAAGCTAAAGTGGGAAGCATCGATAGCAATGCATGTTGGACCATAGTTTGTAACCTTAGCAGCGAGATCTTCTTCATCATATTCAGCAACTTCGACATAGCTTGAGATTGAACCAACAGCTTTTGATGCATCGAATTTGCATGTTCCTTGAACAGCCTTATATGGATAATCATCTTCAAGCATGAATTTACCATCTTGGTATTTGATAACATAATCATAAGCATATGTCATAAGACCACCATTGCATCCATAGCAAGTAGTAACACAATCAACAAGGTTTTGTTCGGATAAGGAAAGGAGTTTACCTGTCTTTAAGAAGTATGCACCTTCAGCACCTTGGATGGCAGAGAATGCCCAGCATGAACCACAGCTAGCTTGATCTTTGATATCATTAACAGCACCTTTTTCACGCCAGTCGAGGGAACCATTGGTCTTGAAGTTAGATTTCTTTCCGTTGCTAGCTTTGATTTGTGGAGCAAATCCAAGAAGTGATTTATATTCAGATGGTGTATAAGCAGAGAATTTGTTCATAGAAAGCTTGAAGGTAGATGCTTGGTTGTGTTCTTGAACGAGACGTTGGTTGGCCATCCATACACCGAAACGTGTTTGATATTCATCGCCAGTATAAATTTGGTTTGTTGAACGCATCCATGAAACAAAAGATTTTTCTTCGTGTTCTTGGTAATATGCTGAGAATGCAGCAGATAAGAGCAAAGTTAACATTTTGTGAAGTCAAAAAAAGCAATAATTGATGTTAACAAAAATTGAAGCAAGTGGTTAACTCCAGTTCATTGAAAATTGTATTTCAACCACATTTATAAACTCCTCAATATTCAAGATATTGATTGGGAATTTTCTATCAAAAAGGTCTGAATTGTGAGGTGTACAGTAGTACTTGGTTTTCGACAATAAGATTAGAAAATTTTCACAATTCAGTTCCTTAGGAGGGCAACAAATAAATTTAGATCAATTTTACATTAAATTAAATATGAGAAAAGATGATCTGCTTCATGATATTGAAGTCAATCTAATAGATCATGATGCTATCAGAAGATCGTATATATCAAAAATTATATATTAATTTAATGAATCACATTTGGAAAATAAGCACCAAAAGCTTTTTTTATCATATATCGATATATGATATTACAAATCATAATTATATCAAATATTGGTTCAAAAACCATCTTCTTGTTAATGTTTAGGAAAAAAATTTGTTATTATTTCATATATAAATTACCAAAATTACATTTTATAACACTATGATATAATTTTCAGAGTTTCTTTACTCTACAAAATACTGCATTCGTACTTTTCTTAAAACAATGGAATTTTAATATAAATTTAAAAGTTGTTATAAAATAAATTTTTTTACTTCTCTTACTATATTGTTTGATCTTATTTCCATGAACGTACACTCATTTTCAATCAAATATCTTATAACATTTATTTTCTTATATAATTTCCAAATTCTATGAAACTGAATAATTTGATGAACTAAGTATCAGTTTTACTTATCATAATATTGTTTTAAAATGGAACGTTATGGTGAAATTTTATCTAAAAATAAAATATTTTACAATAAAGAAGAGCATATTTATATAAACTTTTTTTTCTAAAGAAATTTTTATTATTATTTTATTACTAATTATTTACTAAATTATAATTATTTTTATTACAAACAAAAATATTAATTTAATAGTTTTTTCCTATTGCGGAAAGTATATTTCCTTAATTGATTCTGGAAAATCATCAAAGTATGGATGATTTAACGCATCTTTAGCATTTATTCTTTTATGTGGATTTAAGCATAACATTTTAGACACGAGATCTTTTAAGTTAAGATCATCTGTATCAATTATTTTTGGATTTTCTATTACTGGAATATCATTCAAAGGAAAAGCCGCTAATTTTGGATACATTTTCATTATTTCTTCACTTGGTTTACCAAATAATTTGAAAATTTCGATTACAATTCCTTCATATGAATCAGAATAAAATGTAATTTTTCGATTAACCATTTCTGCAATGACACAACCAGCACTCCAGATGTCAGCAGATATATCATAGTAATCATATTCAAGAAGAATTTCGGGTGGACGATATGATGGTGAAATAACATCAGCGGTCATATTTCCTACTGGTAAAGAAAATGCTCGAGCAAGACCAAAATCACATATCTTAAGATGGCCGTCGGCATCTAATAGAAGATTGTGTGGTTTTATATCTCGATGAATAATATGATGTGAATGAAGATAATAAAGTCCTGATAATAATTGATATGCATATGATTTAACTAATTGAGGGTGTATTGGTGGTAAACGTTGATTGAATATATATCGAAATAAATTTGTATTCATATACTCGATAATAATTACTAAACGCTTACCTTCAACTGAAGCACCTTCGAATGAGACTATAGCAGGATGGTCACATTGCCTAAGTACATCAAGTTCTCTAATTGTTGATGAAGATGGTCCTTCTTCTTCATGCTCTAATCGAATATATTTTATTGCAACAACTTTATTTGTTACAAGATGGACTGCTTTATATACATCACCATAGGTTCCTTCTCCAAGCTTGCCCTCTATTTTATATGACGCTGTTATATCAATCATGATTGTGCCAATTTGAAAAGATGACGTTTATAATTGTTCTTTTTTGAACACAAAAAAATTCTTTAGTTTACATGAGGTTCGTTGGTTTGTAAGGGAAAGAAACGTTTTCGACCGTTAAATACAACCGTCCATAAATCCACCGGATTTTTTTACAGAAAATTGTTTATGCTCAATTCCAATCAAACATGTGATTTTGAACCTAGATATTCATTAACACAACAAATTAGTTCTATGGAATCGGATGCTATTATAGAAAATTGTATTCAAGCATTCTCATGTAATTTACCAAAACAAGCAACACTTCTTCAATATGATGCACAGTTAATAAAAGAATTCTTGGACAGTAATCAATCCTTTTCAAAGATGACTTTACTTTCTATTTTTTTTGATTTTTATTCATTACTTCAAATTGACATTGAGTCAAATCCATTATACATATTAGCAATTCGAAAGCTATTTGCCATAGGATATTTTGCCAAACAACTTGATAAAGAAAATCAACTCGTGCAAATATCCAAAATACCAGATTTAATTAATCTCATAATTGAAAACTTTAATCAAAATCCCGAATTATCAACAGTTACATCAACAGCTGTTGCATATGTTTTATCATCCATTGCGTTTAAATATCGTGGAATTCATATTATTAAGCCACAATATCAAATATATTTTGAAATTCTTCAACTTTCTTTTATCTATTGTAAAGTTCCAAACACAATTTCATCAAGTAACATTGGCTTGTTTAATTATTTCTTTATGCATACAGTTTATTCATTTCATCCATTCGATCAACTTTCACAAAATTTTCTTGAAATTTTTTCGAATGTTTTACAAAATGTTTTATTATCATTTCGTTTTACACCAAAACAAAACTTTAACTTTTTTTCTTTATGTAGTCATTTATTAGTATTCTTAAAAAATGAATCTATTTCTGATATTCGATTTTATGTTTATTCGTTGATTGCAACAATTCTTTCACATGATGAATCATCAATAGAAATAATTTTTAATGATGTTAGTGTTGAAATTATATCAAATTATATATTATCAGTTATTAAACAAAATCCTTTAAATAAAGAAACAATTTATGTAAAACCAAATCCACCTATAGTTGTTGAAGCAGTAAATATTAAGAGAAATGAAATAATTAATGAAATAACATTCGAACATGAAATTAAAGCAATAGAAAAACCAATCACAAAAACATTTAATGAACCTCAACTTTATAAAGATTTAAATATACCAAAGAAGTTAACACAAATATTAAATATAACATTTAATATATGTAAAACATCAAATAAAATGTCTTTTTCAGAATATAATTCATTATTCCTTAATAAGATGATTCGAATTCATAATAAAAGTGAAGAAAATATTGATTTAATATATTTTATAATTCATTGGGTGAAAGAATTAAATAAATTTGATTTTAATAATTCGATAATTATATTAGCACGTGAGAAAATATTTAAATTTTTGATTGAATCGATTTTTAGAAAATATCGAACAAAAGATTTGATACAATATATTTGTGAATTTTATCCATATATATTAAATGAAAAACCGAATAACTTAGAGTTTATGAATGATTTTTGGTTATATTTTGTGAATTCGCTTTATTCTTCTAATTTTGATGAAGAGTTTATTAATAGTGCATGTGATTGTTTATTAGTTTCAATAACATTAATAAAACAATCATTTCAAATAGTATTATTTAACCAGTTATTATCCAATTTAATGACTTATATTCGGAATAAACATATAAATTCTATAATACAAAAGAATGAAAATGTTAAATTAATTGAATCTTCGCGTTTATCATTTCTTAAGTTTTTAGATGTGCTTTTTATGTTTCCTGCATATAGACAATATTTATTTAAATCAATTTCATTTGTTGAATCATTATTACAAATGTTATTTGAGAATAATTTAAGAAATTATACTTTTGAGAAAGTTAAATTTGCTATAACATCGTTAACAGCTGATTCTTCTACACTTGAATATATATTTGTATTCTTTCAAACTATTTTTAATAATAATGATGATTCTTATCTCGTATTAAAGGAATCAATTTTTAATTTGATTTTGAATTGTATACAATCAAATAGTATCGAAATTGCAAAAGTATTTTTGAAAATTAATTTCTTCGACACTTTAATTTCTTATGATGAATCGATGAAAGATAAAAAATCCGCTTTAAATCTGATTGAATTATTTAGAATATTTTCATTAATTAAAGGAGATATAAAACAATATATATCAGAAGCTGATTTGTTTTCGAAACTTTATATAGTCATCGATTCATTATTCAAGGATAAAATCGATGAAGAATTATTAAATAATTTATGGTCAATAGTTTTTGGTAATGAAAATCCGAAAACTACAAAATTAATAGTTAATGCTGCACCTTTACCATTAATATTTCATTTATTAGAAAAATATCCAAAAGAAAATTTGGAATTTTTAAACTTTTTAATAATTTGTTGTGAAAAGAATATAACTTCAACATTAGAAATTAATAGTAGTGATTTCCCATCACATTTAATCCAAAGTATATATAAATATCGTAAATCTTATGAAATTGATCCGATATTTAAAAGTATATTAAGTTTATTTACAACGTTATCAATATATTCAATGAAAGGTAAAGATATGCAATCATTAATACAAAACTTTAGTTCATTACCTGGTAATTATAAACCAACGTTTTATTTAGATTTAATACCTTCTTTATTATCTATATTCCAAACTCCTTATGATGGACCTTCTTCTTTTATTAATTTTAATAATGATAATTATGAATTAAAATGTAAACCATTTAATATCGATACTTTGGATTTTTCATTTGGTATTGATATTGAATTTAAAGAAAATAGTAAATTACCAAAAACAATTTTATTTATTCAAATGGATAATAGTTGTTATTTAAAGATAAATTATTTTGAACAAAAAATTACTGTTCAAATGCAAAGTAAAAATCAAATTAATAAAATTCCTTTTAATTATATATTTCCTTTAAATAATTGGTATCAAATCATTATCCAATATAATAATTATAAGAAATTTATGCAATTATATGTAAATGGTCAAGAAATTGAAACCGTTCCAATAAAAAATGGTTATGATTTTAAACTAAAAAATATCGCATTACAAACTTTAATTGCTAAAAACTTAATATGTAATATTGGTTATTTCTTTTTATCTAAAAATAACTTAAATTTAGATACTATACAACTTTTAAATCAATTTCCTCGTTCATATGTAACAACATTTAATAAAATTGAAAAAAAAGAATTTCCTTCTGAATATAAAAACTTGTTTAATTTAGATAGAAATATGATATTTTTATGTAATCCAGCAATATCTTATCAAGGGAATTTAGTTAACTTGAAATCAAAAGGAATATTTATAACTAAAGGAACAATTTTTGGTTATTCACCATTAGCTAAAGATATAATGTATTGTGCAGGTGGTGTTGAATCTATATTACCATTATTTGCGCAACTTGATATGCCAATATTACCTAAACCTGGTGAACAAGTACAATATAAATTTAATAATTCATTATTACCTTTCTTATTAGAAATTTTAAGAAGTATGTTATTTAATTCTTCGAAAAATCAAGAAGAATTTTATCAAAGAAAAGGATTTTTCGTTTTGGGTTATTTATTAAGTAAAGCTACAAATCAACATTTTTCGTTACATTCTGTTTCTGTTTTATCTAAATTGTTATATAACTTGGAATATTCCCCTTTAACTCAACAAATGATTAATAACATTTTATTAAATGCTAAAATTTGGGTTTATTTACCTGAAGAAATTCAATTAGAATTATATTCTATATTACCCGAATATTTTAAAACTTTAAATATTAATCAAAAAGATTTATTTCTAAAGTTTTTACCATTTTCGAAATTATTACATATAATAAAAATTAATTTTTGGAGTATTTTTGATAATAAACAAATTTCATTAAATGATTCACCAAAAATTGATCAAATAACTAAAGAAGAAATTCCACGGAATTTCCAATCAATAGAATTAAGAAATTCATTTTGGGATTTAGCATATCAAATTTCATTACATTATTTCACTGACATTGATGCGAAAACATTATTTTTGTTTTCATTTGATGTTAATGATTATATATTAGAGTTTGAAACATTAAAATTATTATTAAAAATGTTATATTCAAAGAATCAAGTTTTAATTGATTGTATTAAGCGTGAATTTAAATTTATTTCATTTTTCTCATTAATAATTTCTACAAATGAATATATATGTTCATGTTGTATACATCTTTTTGTATATTTCTTAAAACTTCCTGAAGATCAATCATCACAAATCTTATATCCTTATAGTATAAATGAATGGATAACAGCAATTATAAAGACAATATCAATGAATAATCCAACAACAATTTTTTCTGATATAATTTTTGGTTATTTGTTTGGATTTTTTAATGAGAACATTCATAATAAATCGTTTGAGTTTTTGCCTTCAATTCGTATATCTAAAGATGAATCATTAAATGATTATGAGATTAAAATGCCCGAATTTTTACCATTAGCTTTATTATCTATTACTGATTTAAGTGATGGTGATTCATTCATTTATTTGTCTGCTTTAGATCGTTCATTTACTAAAAATAATAAAATTATTCCGACAATTAAAGATTTTGATCATCCATTTTTAATGTATATTATCCATAAACATCAAAATGAAGGAATTAATCATTTTGAACATTTAAGGATTTGTGTATATATTTTATCTAATTATTATTTTAAATATAATCAACCATTTACATTAAATGAATATATTTCATTGTTTTCTATTAGAACTGGAATAGATTTTACTTATATATTAAGATATATTTTATTATATTTAACTGATTTACTTAATAGTATACAATATTCTGTACCGAAACAAACATATTATAACTTTTATAAAACAGTTTTTGAATTTTTATTTATAATTCCAAGTTATGATAAATATTATAAAGTTTCATTTAATGAAAATGTAACTAATAATAATCATAAAGAAAAAATTACATTCCAAAATTTACATCAATTAAAATATTTAAATGATCGAACTCAAATAAATTATACTTATGGTACAAGAACGACTAAAGAAGGAGATTGGATTGATTATGAATTAGCGCATAAATTTTTACAATATATGCAAATTAATGAAATATTATTTAAAGTTAAACCTTCATTTATATCAATACCAGAAAAATGTTTTCATCCATTATATATGTATACATTTACTTTATCGATTGGAATTCATCATATAAAATATTTTAATAATCTTTCGAAATATATTAAACCTTTATTACATTTAATTAAAATACCAAATAAGAAAGATTATGATATATTTCAATATATTGTAAATATTATTGTAGGTTTAATTAAATATATACAAATTACTAAAAACGAACAAGAATTACAAAACTTATTTTCATTGATAAAACAATTTGATACAATTATAAATTATCAATTTCATATTCATATCGAAAATTATTATGATCTCTTTAAAACGACAATATTTACATCTGATATAACAATACAACAATTTCTTAAGAAATATTCGCAAAACGAAAATAACTTAATACAATATGCAAAACGATTATCAAAATCTGAAACGAAATCATTACAAAACATATCATTTAATAATGAAAAGTTTGCAGAACATTTTCAAGAGTTAAATATCTTTAATTCACAAGACAAAATATTAACATTAAATAAATTAAGTCGATATAAATTAATTGATTTAGCATCATCATTTCGAAATGATAATTTACAAGGTTCTAAAACGTATAAATCAATATGGAGAACTTTATCAAGTGAAGGAGGACCTTGGTATCAACCAGAACAAAGTAATAATCAACATCATTATAAACTTGATAATATAATATTAAAAACTTTTAAGCGCCCAAGACTTAAAGAGAATTTCTCATATAATGATCATAAAGATGCTTCTTTATTAAGAGATACTGGCGATTTAAACATAGCTAATGAGAAATATAATGAACATTTGAAACAATTAAGAATTATTAATTTTGGTAACTTAGATCAAAGTGTTATCCAAATGATTTCGAATGATGATGAAGAAAATAATCAAATTGCAAATATAGATATCGAAGAAATTATTATTAGCGCGACTGTTAAAAGAGTTACAATGAAAGAAACTGTATCAGGAACATTAATTATTAGTCGAAGAAACTTAAGTTTTAATAATGAAAATAAATATTTAAGAATTCCATTATCAAAAATTCGTTATATATATTTAAGAAAATATTTACATATTTCAGATTCAATCGAAATATTTACTGTAAATAAAGTGTATTTCTTCGCATTCGTTGATGGTGATCAAAGACATCAAGTTCTTCAAAAAATTAAAAACTTGAAATTGAAAAATTTGAAGTTTTTACAAATGAATCCTTCCGATATAAATAAAGAATTAAAGAACTTAATGGATAAATGGTGTAATGGAAAAATATCTAACTTTGATTACCTAATGAAATTAAATGTTTTGTCTGGTCGAAGTTATAATGATATTTCTCAATATCCTGTTTTCCCATGGGTTTTAAGTGATTATTATTCAGATAAGCTTGATTTATCAAAAGAATCTATTTATAGAGATTTAACTAAGCCTATTGGCGCTTTAAATCAAGAAAGATTAAATTCTTTATTAGACAGAATCGAACCTTCTTTTGAAAATTCGCCAAATTATTTGTATTCAACTTTTTATTCATCGTCGGCGGTTATCATCGGCTATTTAATTAGACTGGAGCCGTTTACTTCCCTTCATATTGAATTGCAAAATGGTCGATTCGATACGACAAGTCGATTATTTAACTCAATCCCTGGAGCTTGGGAATCTGTTAATAGAGAAAGCGATTTTAGAGAATTAATTCCCGAGTTCTTTTATTTGCCAGAATTTTTAATAAATAGAAATGAATTTGATCTTGGAAAAGGCGTATCTGACGTTATATTACCAAAATGGGCTTCATCACCCGCAGATTTCATTGAAAAACATAGAGCTTCATTAGAATCTCCATTTGTTTCTGTAATGTTGCCTGCATGGATTGATATGATTTTCGGAGTTACTTCACGTGGAATTAAAGCACAAAAGATTTACAATGTTTTCCATCCTCTATTCTTTGAAGAATGTATTACACCTGAATTAGCAAAAAATCCTCAAGAATTTTTAATAGCTCAAGAATATGCTGCTTGTTTTGGTCAAGCCCCAACTCAAATTTTCAATGAACCACATAAACAAATTATTGTTGTTCATCCTAACCTAACAATTTCTAAAGCCATATTCCCAATTATTCTAAAAGAACCAATTTTCAAATTTAACGAAAAAATTTTATTGGCCGATACCTATCGTGGCGGTTATTTGGCGGTTACCCAAAAATATGAAACGGTTTTCATAAAACATGGAAAAGAATCAAAAAGATTTAGCTTAGAAATGAGTTCACCAGGTGATAATCAATTTGATTTAGAGTTTTCTGGTGCAAGGAAAACTGTTGCTGTGTATAATGGAATTATTGTTTCATCTGTTCCATGGGATTGTTCATTTCTTGTAACTTCATTTGATTATTCTAAACCATTATCAGTAAAGCGATTGCATACTAAATCATTAAGAGCAATTGCAATGACAAAAAAATTTACTGCAACTGCATCAAATGATTGTACAATTGTTGTTTGGAAAAAACAAGCACAAAAACAACATGTAATTATATCAAAGCATAGAAGTAGTATTGAAGATGTTGCAATTGATGAAGATTTGGATGTAATAGTTTCTTGTTCAATAGATGGAACAATAATTACATCATCATTATCAAATGGGGTACACCTAAAGACGTTAAAGATATCTGACATTGGGGTGCCCAAAGAATTAAAGGTGACTTCCTCCGGAAAAGTGGCAGTTCTATTTGAATTAGCTGGAAAAAGTACAATCAAAATATTCGATCAAAACTTGGAATTAATTAATGAAAGTGAGTTTGAGGACTTAATCGAATCTTGGTGTATGTTTGATTATCCTGATTTTAGACAATATATGGCAATCATGTTTAATTCAGATAAATTTGTGATTTTTGGAATTCCTTATTTCGAAGTTATGTTCGAAACAAAATGTAAAAAACATATAATGACAATGAAATACATTAAAAAGACATCTGTATTATTAATGACAAATGAAGATGGCAATTTAATGCAATTACAATTATAAAATGTTTGAATAAAAATATTATGTTTTATCTTTTTGCAATGTTAAATTGTTGTGTATGAAGAAACAAAAAATTGGAAAAATAATAATAATGTACGTTAAAGAGTGATTCAAAGCCGTTTCTATTTGTGGGATATTTACGGTTATAATTGAAAAAGTTATCTTCACAAAACCGGAAAAGAAACAAACAAAATCTTGGTAAATCATATTTTTATATGTATTATCTCTTTAAAATAAAATCATCCAACTCTTTAGCTAACATTAAAACCTTCTTCCACATTGATTTTGATGAAAGATGAATTAATTTTTTGCACATTTTTAGGGAAAAGTGCCAATGATCCAACAAACGGTTTTAAAGAAAAACTAGTTTTCCAAATTTTAATGATGAATCGCCCAGAGCTAAAAGCAATATGTATCACGGCTAAAAGTGGTATATCTTTATTCTCAGCCGACTTTGAAGGTAATTCTCGAAATCTTAGATCTTTTGGTGGTCTTATTACAGCAATGAACGATCTTTCAAATCGATCTGTGGGTGCACCAGTCTCATACATGGTAATGCTTACTACAGCCATTACAATTGTTCAATCTGAAGAAACAGGAATTAAAGTCATTCTTTTCCATGACGCAACATTTTACAGATCTTTAGCACATTGTATTGCTACACAAGTTTTACGTGCGTTCCTTGAACGCTTTAATCCAGAAACATTGAACGTGACTGATTCCTCTAATTTCAGAAGATTTAATTCAGGTCTAGGACCTGCTATCCGGTCTGCATCAAACATCATTTTACATAACCTAATAGACAAGCTCAGAGGCGCTATACAATTTGCCGTTATTTTCAGTGATGGCGACGCTATATATACATATCCATCAAATGCAGATTCCATTTCAGTTGCGGCAAATCTTCAACAGCTTCAATTTGCTCTACAGGAAGTTGCTAATTTGACACAAGATGTGCCATACGAACTTGTTATTGAAGGCGGACAAATCTTTTCACATATTGTTCTGTTCGGCGCAACGACAGTGGTCCTTCAGATTCGAGCAGCGTCACACTCTCCGAGTGTGATTGCACAGGTGAAGGAAACACTGTCAATGCTTAGTCTTTGTTTCCAAACAGCAGAAAGCCTCATGGCTTAAGATTCTTTCTATAATAAATACAAAAATTCTTATAAAATTGTTTTAGAAATTGCAACTCTTTTGATGTTTTTGTTGTTATTTTTTTTATTTTGCGAAAAAGTACGTTAATTTCGGGGTGTCCCATTATGCAAGCAAAGAAGAAAAATCAACAGCAAACCCAGAAATTATTAGAAAAGAGAAAGAAAACAAAATCTATTTTCGAAACAGAAGAAGTTGTTGAAAGGCAAAGAGTTCAAAGAGCAAAACAAAGAAATCAAAAAATTTTTTCTTATAAACAGCATTTAAGAGAAACATTCCATAAAATAGATAATGTTCCATATAGTTATAATGCATCATCGATTTACCAAAATAATGGACATAGTATAGCATTCATTGGTTCAAATCATCAACCAAAAAATTATAATAAATTCACGCCAAAAAGAACAAACGAAAGTAACAACCAAAAGAAAAGAAATGCGAATATAAATCAAAAATATTTAGAAAAAAGTCGTACAATTCCAAAAGAAGGTAAAATCGATTATAAAGAAAAAGAAAAACGGTATAAAAAATTATTTGATAGCGATAGTGACAGTAGCTATGAAGAAGAAAATGAGATATTAGAGCACATTGAGGAGGAAGAAGAAGAGCAAAAAGCGTTGAAATCAACAGATGAAGAAATTAAATTAGAAAAAGTATCTGATAATGATAATGATAATGATAATGATCATCATGAAGAAGAAAATGATGCACCAGAGCACACTGAGGAAGAAGAGCAAAAAATGTCAAAATTAACAGATGAAGAAATTAAATTAAATAAAGTATCTGATAATGATAATGATGAAGAAATTAAAAAATTAGAAGACATGGAAAAAGAAGAGCAAAAATTATTAGAATTGATTCTTGAAGAAATCAAATTAGAAAAAGAATTTGATAATGATGATGACAATATCCATGAAGAAGAGGAATTAATCGAATCAGAAAAATCTATCAATAGTGATGTTAACGATGATCATGATGAAGAAATCACAACACTGGAACACATGGAGGAAGAAGAGCAAAAAGTATTAAAATTAGCAGAGGAAGAAGACGAATTAGATAAAGTATCTGATAATGGTAATCATGAAGAAATCACAACACTGGAACACATGGAGGAAGAAGAGCAAAAAGTATTAAAATTAGCAAAGGAAGAAAACGAATTAGATAAAAATGATATCAAAAAAATCGAGCAAATGCTAAACGAAGAAACCAAAAATTTAGATGAAACTAGTTCTACAAAAGAAGAAAAAAATTTAGGACAAATTATTGAAGAAAATGTTAATGAAAACTAAGAAAAAAAATAAACATGTGATATATGTTGTAATATAAGCTGTTAAAAATGTTTTTTTACTAAGACTTTATTCACTTTATCTATAAATTTATTTAATTACGAAAAATTTTAATGTATAAAATATATTTTCACCTGCTCAGACTCTATTCTTAAGAATAAATTAATTAAGCATGAATATCTTACATTCACCTGTTAAACTTTCACCAAAATTTAAATTTAAATCTCGAAAGATAACAACCTTGCGAATAATTTTATATTCGAGGTGGAAATTTGAATCTGACATATGTGAACTTATTCTAGCTGAAGTTTAACATAATCTTCAAAGCCTATCGCACTGCGTCATGAAATCGATTAGACAATCATTGATTATGAATTAATTTTTGTAATGTACACATTTCCCATTCAATTTCCAAATGTACTCAAATCGCATACGAAGCGGACTCTCAATCATTCTCTAGTATAGTTGCTCAGGAGTTTATTATGCCAATCCAAATCACTAATTGCCACATTTCCCATTCAATTTCCAAATGTACGCAAATCACATACGAAAGCGGACTCACTATCATTCTCTAGTATAGTTGCTCAGGAGTTTATTATGCCAATCCAAATCACTAATTGCCACATTGCTCATTCACATTTCCAAATGTACGCAAATCGCATACGAAAGCGGACTCACAATCATTCTCTAGTATAGTTGCTCAGGAGTTTATTATGCCAATCCAAATCACTAATTGTCACATTGCTCATTCACATTTCCAAACGCACGCAAATCGCATACGAAAGCGGACTCACAATCATTCTCTAGTATAGTTGCTCAGGAGTTACATTGTTATGCAATCCAAAGCGCAAATCATTTCTACTTAGTTTACTACGCATCAGCACCACACCTTCACTACTCCGCCCTTGTCGCCCGACACTGCAATTCTCGCGTTGCTGTCGTACTCCACGCATATGCACGGGTGCGTGTGCGCGTTCTTTGCCTCCAAGAAGTTCCTATTCTTCAGGTCGTACTTGTATATTCTTCCGTCTGTTCCACCGCAGTATATAACCATTTCGTCGTTCATCGACATCTGCATCTTCTCTGACGGCAGCCCGGACTTCCTGAAGCTCAACTTCTGCACGACGTTCTTTGCCCTGATGTCGGTCATCACCATATTGTAGTCCAATCCGAACGACACCACGTTTGGCGAGTCCTTTTTCCCGATGACTTGGAACACCTTACTCTTGTGCGCCTTGATTTCGAACACCGCATCTTTGTTCGCTCTGAAGTCGAAGCAGCGCAACTTCCCGTCGTGGTGCGCAGTGATTACTGTCGACTCGCCAATGACGTGTATCGAGTGCGGAGTACTTCCAGTCTTGATCTCGTTCAACTGCTTCGACTTGTTGACGTCAAATAAGCGGAGATGTCCATCGCGCGAACATGTGACGAGTTTGGAGTCATAGAGAAAACAAACGTCATTGACGCACTCCTTGTTGCTGCTGATTGTCGAAACTTGTTTAAAGGCGGGAACTGAGTAAAGACGAACTGATGAATCATATGACGCGGTGCAAAAGATGTTATCACTCGGAGAAAAGCGGAGCGCCATCGTACTTCGCTTGCTGTCGTGAAGCGTGGCAAGTAACGAATACGATGTTAAGTCATAGATGTTAACAAGTGAATCATCATCACCTGTGGCAATAAAGCCGGGAGTGTTGGAGGTGGTAATGTATGATATAGGTCCAGAATGCCCAGAAAGTTGATTGCTGTTGGTAAATGACGTCGCTGTGTTTTGTTGTTCATCTGATGATAATTCGGAGTCTTTGGATTTGGGTGTCAATGATGGAATGTATATCTCGTTCTTGGGACCGCTGTTCGCATTGGTTGCGCTCTTCTTAACTTGGACTTCACGGCTGGAGAGATGATCAACTTCAACACGAAGTTTCTCAAGATCTTTGTTCTGAAGTGAAAGATCAGACTCAATACGTCGGAGTTTGCTAAGTAATGCTTCTTGCTGCTGCTTTTGCTCATCATGATCTTTACGAATTTGATCTAATGATTCTTGTTCCTTAATTTGGGTAAGACGAAGTCGTTCGATTTTCTTCGTGAGTGACTTTGTTTTCGAATGGTTAACTTTGATGTTATGTGTGATTTCAGATTTCTTATTATTAATTTCTTCAAGTTTTTGCTTCTTTTCTTCGACTATTGCATTGACATCTTCGGGTTCACTCTCTTGGATACGATTATTAGCCTTCATAAGTTTTTTAACGGATGATCTTAATGATGAATATTGAGGTAAACTATTAATATATTTATCTGTTAGTGAAATACATTTTGCCCATTCTTCATTTTGGTCACGTAGCTTCTGCGTTTCTTCAAGTTTCTTGAGGATATCTTTGTTTGTGATCATCCTTTTTCTCAAATGGCTCAATAAAATGTTTCCAGCCATTCAAAAATTCAATGCCACCCGAAAATTGAATCGCCTGACCAAAACTGTCGTGGCCGATAAAAAAAATTGTACCATAAAGAACAAATAACGGAAATGGTTCAATACCCTACAGAAATTGTATTCAAAAAGTCGGATCGTTATTTTTAGCCAGAATGTCTTTGAGCATTGTTAACTTTTCATCAATCTCTGGACATTCGATATCTATAATATCTTCTAAATAGTCACTCGATATAGGAACGTTATGATTGGATAGAAATATTAACGAATCAATTGAAACACTCATCAAATCAAGATCAGACGAATCAAGTAATTCAAAATATCCAGCAACAAATGAACTGCCAATCTCAAGAATTAGTGGCGGAGGTGAATGCCTTAAATAGGCAAATATGAAATATGATATTGCTTTTTTTTGTTGGAATGATTTATCACTAAAAATGTTTTCATCAAACTCAGAACGGTCATAGTTCTCTATGATGAAATCTGAGACTGGTTGTGAAACATCAAATAACTTTGTAAGTAAATTATAAATTGGAATCATCAAATCTTTGTTTTTAAGTAGAACTAAAAGTTTGTTGAAATATCCGGATTCAATGTATTGCTGGGCAATGAAATCATCGCAGATAAGAAAAGATGTAATTTTGCATAAATGTGGCCAAATCGAAAAGAATTGAGGAGAAAGAGTCGACGCATATCGAAGAATAAGTTGACTTTCATTTAGAATTGGAATAGCGTTTGGCTGTTTTTGAAGGATTGTTAAATAACAATAAATAACTTCATATTGATTGGTCCATGAATTTCCAAATAGAAAACTTTCAGATAAGTGAAGATATTCGATAAATTGTTGTTCATTAATGTTATTAATGAATTTGAAAATACATGAAAAAAGACTTATCATCGATGAAAATGGAAATAAGCTGATTAGAGAAGCTTTAGGTGTAAATGAAATGAAAAAGTGATATATTGAGAATAAAATTGATTCTTCAGAAAATGGCACTAAAAGAGAGAGAAGGCTAAAAGTAGTTTCAATAAGGCAAATGCTTTGCATTATATTTGGAAATATTCTGACCAAAGATTCGATAAACATCAAACTGATATCTTTTCCGATACCAAAATGTTTAAGAACAATTTCAAATGACTTAAGACAGAAGATACTTAAATTAGCATTTGTCTTAATTTGTTGAAATGTTAATTCTCCAATAACCAAATTTTGTTTTATTGTTAATAATTTCCATAAGCCTTGTGAAAGCAGTTCATACAAGATCTTCCAATTTGCTTCATTTGGTTCATTTGCGCAAAGATTAATTTGAATCTGGAGATCATTATAATCTTTTTGGGTGTATTCATATAACACTACATTGGTATCAGGACTGTCTAGTGTAAATTCGCGTGGAAAGTTGAACTTAATTGGGCTCTTGTACACGATCATTTGTCACAACATCAAAGAACCACTTCAAAGGGGTATCGGGGGTAATTATCACAAAAGTCGCGAGCGGTTACCAATTGTTTTGCGATTGGGCGGATTTGAATAAGAAAAATAACGGTTAGTTTTTGGATGAAATTCTGAACGTCGACACTTTTTTGAATGAGAAAAGTATTGTTGGAAACCATGCGTTTTTCTTAGGTTTATATGAACGATAAGTGTCAAATAGTTAACGTCCTCTAATTGCAATGTACAAATAACTTTTTCAGTCGAAATATTGAATACAAGGAGTTTGAGCAACTTCTTCATCTTTAATAAAGTATACAAAAAGTCGGTTTCGATAAGAAATAGTAGAAAAAATTAAAGTTTGATCAGAGGAATCAAAATTAATTGAAATATTTCCCGATTAATAGAAAAAAAAATGTTATATGAAATTGAATCATTTTAATATTATATATAGGACATGAAATGTAATGATTGTTAATCCCGGCGTGATGATTTAAATCCAATTTATGCAGAAGTTATGAGCAATCGAAATTCATATGAAATTTTTTTGTATCCTTAAATTAAATTTAATTCACATATAAAATTATATTGGATCAGAATACGTGAATGTGGTTTTATTAGTATTATGATTATATTTCTGAAGCATATTAAAAAAATCAAAAATATTGCTGAGAAATATTAAACGACCGTTTATTAATTGGCAGGTACTTTTGGTAATGCATGATTTTATTATTATTATAAATAAAACAACCAAAAATGTATTTACACCCAATACCTTGCATGAACTCAACATGGTTATAAAGTTAAATTATAAATTTAAAGCAAATAAAAATAGCATGCTTTCATTATTTATATCATTTTGATCTCCATTACCAATTTAAAAAAATGGTCCAATTAGTTGATGTAATAATTTGAGTTTCCTTACATTCATTTAAAAAAAATTGTTCTAACTGCAGAAATAATCAATTTTTTATTCAAATAGTCATGTTTTACTAGAAATTTAAGGTATGTTTTAATGGTTTCCTCGAAATAAAAATTATATAAATAACTTATGAAGGGAAATTTCTATTAAGTCTTCAATATTAAATTAGCTGGAATTATTTACGAATTGTAATTTAAAAAATGAATGTTAATTTTTTTCTGAAAATGATGTAGGAATTCTTGGTGTTTTATTTTAAAATATTTATAATTGTTAAAATTCATAACATAATTTGGTGAAATTTAAATTATAATTTAAATCTTTTACTGTATAAAAAATGAATCCATTTAATATATTTTTGTTAAAATTCTTCAAAAATAATATATATAATAATATTTATATTTATATAATAAATATAATTTCTCTAATTATAATTTGGTGTATCATTAAATGAATGAGAATTGCATTTGAAATTAATCAATATTTTTGATATAAATACGGAATCATCAAGATGAATCACTAATGAAAATATTTTAAAATACAATCATTTTCGGCGATAAATCACTTGGTTTTGACAAATTACAATCAGCGTCTAAAACGCATTCAACACGATTAGCCGAACAATTTTTGTTCATTCAATTTTCTGTAAATGAACAATTTTGAATAAATTTGATCCAAAAAATTGAAAGATAAGCCATTGAAAATTAACCGCTCACAGAAAGAATCACTTCATTTTTTAATCATGAAAGTTGCTGTTATTGGTGCTACAGGCTTCATTGGCGCTAAGATATTCGAAGAGGCTGTTTCAAGAGGCTATGATACAATCGCTATTAGCAGGAATCCACCAAAAGAATTACCAAAAGGAAAATGTACACATGTTTCAGTAGACATTTTTAATTTACAAGAACTTGAAAATGCATTAAAAGGAGCAGAAATTGTTATCCATGCTTACTGTCCACCAAAAGATTCAACATTTGAAAAAATGGAAGAACTTCAAGTTAATGCGACAAAGAATATAATCGAAGCAGCTAAAAAAGTTGGAGCACGTCGTCTTCTTGCTGTTGGTGGTGCAGGTACACTCATAACGAATGGTGCTCGAAATATGGATTCACCAGGATTCCCACCAGCTTACATGCCATTAGCTAACGCTACTGCTAAACTTCTTACACTTGTTTTGGAGCAAAAGGATGTTCCAGGAACAGTGTTATGCCCATCAATGGAAATTTATCCAGGTGAAAAACAAGGTAAGTTTAGGTTAAGTGGTGACGAAACAATATTCAATGAAAAAGGTGAAAGCAAAATATCAAATTCTGATTATGCTGTTGCAATGATCGATGAAATAGCCAATGGCAATTACATTGGAAAACGCTTCACAGTTGGTTACTAAACAACTAACTCAACAATTTTTTTTTATAATAACTAGTATAATGTATATAATAATATAACAATAATAATATATAACAATAATAATATATAACAATAATAATATATAACAATAATAATATATATAATATAACAAAATCAATTTCATTTTTAAAAAATGTAAAAACCACAAACAAAAAATTTATTAATCAACACATATTTAAACAACGAACATTTTATCTTTGATTAATTGCAGTTTCTTCGCCAAATGAGGGAAATCATATTCCAAAGTATCAATAAGTAATTTAATATGATCTTCTTGTTTCTTCAAATTATCGTATTGACCATTAAACGCCTCATCGGACTTTAAATTAACTTTCTGTATTTGGAACAATCTATTTTTCGCCTGTAATCTTTCAAGTTTTGTCTGCGACAAATATTTACTTTTTTGTAAATCGTTTAAATCTTCCTGAATTTCGGTATATTGACATTGCAAATCTTTAATTACTTGTGTTAATTGTTCTATTTCATTTGTTAATTCCTTTTGTAGTTCCACGCCGCTCATTATATTCATTTCATGTTTTTTAGTTTCATTATTAATTTTTTTGACTTCTTTTCTTAATTCATTAATTTCAGACTTTTCATTTACAATTTTATCTTTGTTAACTCTTTTCTTAATATTTCCTCTGTTTGCTATAGTTTCTCTTCTTTTTAAAGCATATTCCATTTCTTGTATGATAACTTGTTGTTGCTTTTTAATTTGCTTAAGTCTTAATTCCATTCGTGATATTTCTTTCTTCATAGAGTTTAATTCGGATGACCCATAGTTTGGATCAAGTGCTTCTTTCATTTCGTTCGCGAGTTCGATTTTTTTCTCGAGCATTAAAATTGATTTTTCTGTTTCCATTAAATCATCAGCCAAATCTTCACGTACATTAACAATTTGTTCGATTTGTGATTCTAATTTTATAGCTTCCATTTCTTTCTTTTGTAATGATTCCAAAATATCAGCTTCGAAATTAATATTCGTTTCAAGTAAATTATTATTATTCGAATTAGAATTCGATAGTTGTTCACCAAGTCGTGAAATTTCACGTTGATATTTATCGATTTGGATTTGATATTTATTAATTTCTTTTTCTGTCGATTGAAGTTGGTTTTTAATACGATCTCTTTTACGTGTTAACACTGCAATATTCGCTTGAATAGTTTTGTTTTCTTTTTCGATGTTTTCACATGTACGTTCAAGTTGTACAAGTTCATTTTGTTTCTTTATCCATTCCGCTTGATTTTCTTGCACGATTTTATCACTTTGTATTATTCTGTTTTGGATTTGACGAATTTTTCGTTCAAGTGGTCCATGTTCTTCACCATTTTGTATATCTTTAAGTGATTCATATTTACGATTTAGTTTATCAACTTCATTTTGTTTCTTTTCGATTTCATTATTGTTACGACGTCGTTGGATTTCATATTGATTAATTAAATTATCTTTTTGTCGTAATTCTTCAACAATTTCATTTAATCCACGCTCAAGTTTCTCAGCTTGTGTTAATATATTTATTTTGTCGATTTTCATTCGAACAATTTCATTTCGTATATTGTTCAGTTCTTTATCTTTTTCATTGATTTTTTCGCGCGTTTGTTCGATAATGCGTTGTGTTGATACAGCATCTTTCTTTAAATTCGATTGATCTGTTAAATGTTTTATTATTTTATCTTCGATTTCATGGATTTGATTACTAATTTCATTTGTACCTTTTAATGATGACTTAAATTGCGCTTTGGAATTATTCCGCTCTATAATTAAACGCGATATTTCTTGTTCCTTTTCTTCACATAGTTTATAAAATTGTTGAAGTTGTTCTTGAAGTTTTTCTCGTTCCGTTTCAACTTCAAAGATTTTATTATCTAAATATTTAACGCGATTTTGTACTTTGTTAATTAAGCTCGTGTTACGTTCTTGTAATTCTTGTTGCTCTTGAATTTGTAATTTAAGTCCTTTTTCTTCATTTTGCAATGTATGGATTTCTTCTTCTTGTTTAACATATGCAGCTTCGACTTGACTTAATGTTTCATTACGCTTTTTGACTCCAGTAAGTGCTGAGTTCCAATCTTGAATTAAACGGTTTCGCTCAAAATTAATTTTCTCCATTTCAAGTGATGCTTGAAGAAGTGCTTCTCTGGCAGTTGTGGTTTCATTTCGTTGAGCTTCGATTTGTGCTTCTATGTCAGATAATTGTGATGTAATATCGTTTAATTGTTGCGTAAGACGATTAATATAAAGATCTTGGTCTTGCTTGGAGACTTCAGTTTCGTTGGTTGACTGTTCTGATTTATAAGTTTCACGTTTGGTGACTTGAACTTGATTGATGATTTCTTGATTATGTTGTTCGAGTCTTTGTACAACTTCATTTAACTTGTCAAGTTCTGTACGTTGTTTTTCATAGTCTTTTGTTTTTTGAATAAGATCTTGTTGTAATTGTTTGTAGGATTCTTTTTCTTGTTCTAATTGTTTTTCTTGTTCAAGACGAGCTGATTCAAGAGTAGTTCTTTTCTCATTGGTTTGTGTTAGATTTGCTTGAAGTTTTGCTAATTGTTGTTGAAATGAATATAATTCAACACCAACTTGTTCTCTTTCATTTGTCAACTTTGCTTTTAAAGTTGATTTATCTTTAATTTCTACATCAAGATTATCTTGTAGAGAAGTAAGCTGTTTTTTTAAATCTTCTTGTAATTTTTTAAATAATGGATGATCTGGATCAAGATCTTCAACAAGGTCCTCTTCTTCTAATAGTTCGTTTTCAAAATCTAATGGACCAATTTCTTCTTCTTCTTCAATTTTTTCATTCATCACATAAATAACGTTTTCGAGACCGTTAAAAGTTTAGATGACCGTTTATTTAATAGAACATGTTTAACAAAAGAAACTGGACTTTAACACTAAAAGATAAAGAACCTCAATATTTACCAGTTCCTAATGGTTGTACTTGTATTATTACAGGTATTCATTGTTCTGATATTACACTTAAAAAAGTAGTACTTGAAGGAATTATCCAGATAATCAGAATTGATAAACTAGGCGAAGAAAGTGATACCGCTCAAACAGAATTTAGATCAACTGTTATTGCTTCTTTGTTCCCACAACAAAATCCAAGTGTTTCTGTAATAATTCCATTTTCACAATTTAATATTCCAACGGTTCGATCAAGTGGTGGTAGTTTAACACTTACTGGAATATATTATGCTAACTCTGATATAAATGAACTTGATGATTAATTTTTTTTTTTTTGTTATTTTTAACGGTCGTCTATGAGTTAACGGTTTCATATCCGTTACAAAAATTTAATGAGCTCGGATCCAAATCTAGAATCACTCATTGAATCAACAATTGCAGTGTTTAAACCATATGGAAAGTTAATGCCTTCACTAGACCCAAAATATTTTAAGAGACCACCAATCAAATTTCTTGCATTAACAGTTAACGCACTTCATCGAAAAACCAAATTTGCTGATGGTTTATTTACAGATGATCAATTCAAAGGCACTCTTCCAGAGCGTGATGACAAACTTAATTTCTTCAAACAATTAAAAGAATATACTCAAATCGTTCTTGATCAACCCATTGATGTCGATCCCAAAGCAATTGCTAGTGGTAAAGAAGTTGAGAAAACCCTACTTTTTATGCAAAGCTTTGCACGTGCTGCCGAAAATCCAGTTGTTAGTTTCGATGTAGCACTTGCAAAAATGAAAGGAGGCTCTGCTCCACCAAAAGAATCACAGCCATCAAAGCGTCCACACAAAGAAGAACATCATAAGTCCACTGAAGAATCATCCAAACCTAAAGAAGAAGACAAACATAAGCACCGACCAAAAGAAAGCGAAAAGCCCAAAGAAGATGATAAACATCGACACCGTTCTAAAGAAGATGATAAACCTAAAGAAGAAGATAAGCAAAGACGTCGACCTAAAGAAGACGAAAAGCCTAAAGAAGAAAAGCCGCAAAGCAAAGAAGAAGACAAACATAAGCACCGCCCAAAGGAAGACGAAAAGCCCAAAGAGGAAGAGCGAAAGCGTCGCGAAGAGAAGCCTAAAGAAGAAGAAAAGCCAAGAAAGCCAAAGGAAGAAGAGAAGCCAAAAGAAGCCGAAAAGCCGAAAGAAGAAGAGCGAAAACGACGTGAAGAAAAGCCTAAAGAAGAAGAGAAGCAAAGAAAACCAGCGCCAAAAGAAGATGAGAAGCCGAAAGAAGAAGAAAAGCAAAAGCAGAAACCCGCAAAAGAAGAAGAGCCACCAAAGCAACAACAAAAAACTGATGAAGAAGTTAACAAGCGTAAAGAAGAAGAACGAAACAAACGCAAAGCTCGAGAAGAAGAAAAGCAAAAGCGAAAAGCGTCGAAAGAAGAAAAACCACGTTCCAAACCAAAGCCACAACAAGAAGAAATCGAAGACATTACTGAAGAAGCATCCGGTCCGTCAATTACAGCACGTAAAGCGCCTCCGAAAGTCCGAAACGAAAGTAATGTAATTGTTGATGCCGTTGCGCCACAAATTATACATGAAGATGACATTGATGATGATGTCGATGATATATTTGTTGAAGACGATGGACGTAACACGACAATTAATGGCGGACAAGAGAACGGAAAACTTGTTAAAGATATTTTGGACGCGTGCAAACAAATCGGACCTGACTCAGCTAAGAAAGGAGATAACTTAGCTGACGAAGATCGATTTAGACAAGGGATTGAACTAGCGAAAGGTTTGTTGCAGCATTTAGCGAGAAGTGCACAGCCTTTAGATATATTAATCCAATTCTCACAAGAAGATTTGGGTAATATGGAAAACGAATATAAGAGATGGGCCGAGGAATGCGATAAACAACAAAAAATTCTCGATCAAGAAAGATTAACAACAGAACAACAGTTAAGAGAACTTAACGCGAAAATCGATGAGTTGGATAAGGATATTGTAAGACAAGAGGCAAGATTAAGGAGTATTAAAGCGGCGGCGTTCTTAAAGGAAAATAATTTGATGAAACAATTCACCACAATGTGTGGAAACTAAAAAATTATTTTAAGAAATTTGTGATAAATTTTTTTTATTATCTGAAACAGAACTTATAATAAAATAGTTAAATTACTTCTTAAAAATAAAGTAATATATGCTAATGCTAAAAATATTAGATTGTGATATTTAGAAATTATGATATTAATTCATGTTTTTTATAAACGGTCAAAAATATTGTTCAATTTGAATGTATGAACATGGAAAGAAAGATAAATGTTTCAAATGAATGGGAAAAACTTCAACTAATATATCAAGCTGTATTTAATTTGAATAAGGGGAACATTTCTCAAACAGTACAATCAATTATTGATATATTTGATGAAAATTATTCGTTCTCATATAATATAATTATTAGTCAATTAATATATTTATTGATTGTAACAAAGATGTTTGATATGAATCTATCTTTTGATTTTTTAAGGGAAATCGAAGCATTTGAGAGAAAAAACAATATCAAATTTAAAATATTCGATGTTTTTTCAAATTACCTTTATTATAAATTCTCACAAGAGTCAATTTATCTTCTTGAAAATATGTTAAAGCAAAATTTAATTGGACCTGAAATTGTCAAAAAAACAGAAAATATCTTATTTGAAGATCTTTCGAATGATGATTGGGAAGTTTCAAAGAAGTTAATTTTAGAAGGAATTAATCCAAATGAAATTGTTATAATAATTCGAAATGATGATGTTGAAAAACTTCAAGAAATATCAACACAAAGCGATTTTGATTTTAATCAAACAATTGAACCATCACTTTATGAAAGATGCACATTTGTTAATCAAGAAGATGTTACAATAATTGATTATGCAGCATTTTTTTCAGCAGTTAAATGCTTTAAATATTTACTTATAAATGGAGCAAAAGTAGAAAATACAGGTAAATATGCAATTGCAGGCGGAAATGAAGAAATCATTCATTTATGCGAACAAAATCATTCAACATTTTTCGGTGCATATGAAACAGCAATTGCATTTCATCGAAATGATATCTTTCATTATTTTTATGATAATAAAATATTTGAAATTAATAAATTGGAAAAATTCGGAAAGAAATGTATTTCACATCATAACTACGAAATTTTTAAATTTTTGCAGGAAAAAGGAATGAAAATAAATAAAGCTATTATTAATAAATCTGCAAAAATTGGAAATTTTTTTCTTATGAAATATTTTCTTGAATTCAATCAAGTCCCTAAAAAAATTTTAATTTTCTTATCTGAATCAGGAAACATTGAGATTATTAATTATATTTTACAACAAAAGGTAATCGATATCAATGCGAAAGGTATTTGTTTCTTTTATATATAATTTATTTAATTAATTTTTAATCTTGATTTAATATTTGGAAATTATTTGTTTTATTTAGAACTGCACTTTTTATTGCAGCTTTGTTTGATCATACAGAAATAGTTAAATTACTTCTTGAACAAGAAGGAATTGATATTAATGCTAAAGATATTTAGTTGTTTTATTTGATATTTATTCTTATTATTTGATATTTGAAAATAATATTTGGAAATTATTTAAATTATTTGATACAGCACTTATTTATGCATCTTTTAATGGTTATACAGAAATAGTTAAATTACTTCTTGAACAAGAAGGAATTAATATAAATGATACAGATATTTATTCTATTTAAATGATTTTGATTTTAATGATTTTCTATTTCAAAATAATATTTGGAAATTATTTAAATTATTTCAAACAGCACTTATTTGGGCATCTTCAAAAAATAATGTGGAAATAATAAAATTACTTCTTAAACAAGAAGGAATTAATATAAATGATACAGATATTTATTCTATTTAAATGATTTTGATTTTAATGATTTTCTATTTCAAAATAATATTTGGAAATTATTTAAATTATTTAAAACGGCACTTATTCATGCATCTGGAAATGGTTATATAAAAATAGTCAAATTACTTCTTGAACAAAAAGGAATTAATATTAATGCTAAAGATATTTGTATGTTTCGTTTAAAATTAAATTTAAATACTTTATGATTCATAATAATATTTGGAAATTGTTTAAAATTCTTGAAACAGCACTTAATCATGCTTCTATAGAAGGTCATATAGAAATTGTGAAATTACTTCTTGAACAGAACGGAATTGAAATTAATGTAAAAGATATTTGTTTTTTCTTACCACTATTCATTTCAATAATTTTGGACTATTTCATAATGAAACATGGAAATTAATCAAAATATTTTGTACAGCACTTTTACTTGCAATTTCAAAAGGTTTTAAAGAAATAGTTAAATTACTTATTGAACAAGAAGGAATTAATATAAATATTGCAGATATTTATTTTATTTATTCGATAATTATTTTAATAATTCTTAATATCTTGATAATTTTTGGAAATCATTTAAATTATTTTGCACACCTCTTATATTAGCAACTAAAAAGAATCATATTGAAATCGTAAAATTGCTTTTGAAAAATAAAGAAATTGATATTAATGCTAAAAATATTTATTTGCATTAAAAAATGCTTCTTACAATTATTTGAAATTCCATAATTTGATTTGGGAATTGCTCAAAATATTTAAAACTGCCCTTATGATTGCATCTCAGAATAGTAACATCGAAATAGTCAATTTACTTAATAGCAAGAAATGATTCGTTAGCTTCTAGACATCAATTTAATTTATAGAATTTTTAAAAACATTGCATCATAAAGATAATTTTTAACGAATGTTTGATGTGTTTTATTATAAATTCTTTTGTAAACTTTTTTTATTGAAATCTCATTTTCATGAGATAAATATCGAAATATACAAATTGTATTTCATTTACATATATCATCATATAATTCAATCAAAAAAAAAGTTTTGAATTTATATTTATATTTAATAAGAAACACAAATATTTATTCAATAGATACACCTAAACCAACAGAATATATTTGGTTAATGTGATCAGCAAAAGATGACACAGAGAGCACCATTCCTTGTTTTATATTTCTTTGGAACATTGATTGCACAATTCCGTTACTTGAAACGTTTGTGCATATCCGCGAAAGTTTAAATCCTTTTTGGAACCCAAATTTGAATTCGGATTCGAAATCAGAAAAGTTTATACTCAATGTAACACCCGCAATAGTATTCGGATGTATTTCATGCGTTACTCCAAGATTTAATGAGCTTCTCTCATTAAGATTTAATAGGCCACAATACGTTTTATTTTTAATTTGTTTTTGTGTTAAAAGAATTATTTCAGATTTCTTTTGGTCTAAGCTTTTCGATAAACTGGCACCGACTATCAACGAGGGATTAAAAAGAATAGTAGTGTCAATGGTTATTGTTGATTTAAGTTGGAAATCTGTTTGTAAATCAATTTTAATGTTCCTTTTTTGTGTTGAATTTTGTGCAGATATAGAAATACCAGATGTGCCAAAAGATCCGGATGTAAATGTTGAATCATTTAGTGGAATTGAAAGTTGACATTGGAAAGGATTAATATTGCTTATGGAAATTTGTAGTGGTAATTCATAGAAGTCAGAAAGTATAATTGTTTGAAAGGCAGCTGTATGCTTTGGTTCGTTCATTTGTTCTGATATTTCATATGGATATACTCGTGGACGCATGGAAAATGATTGAATTATATGATATTTCGATTTAATTTTCTTTGCTATTGACACCTGAAATCCGTGAAAAAAATCGCAGCGCGTAACATTAAACACATTTGCAGCTACATCCGAGAAACTTGGTGCAAGCTGCTGGTGCATTTATGTGACAAAAATATTTGAAACCAAATATTTTGTCAAAGCAAATTACTTTGAATGGAATGTAATAAAAAGTGGAGCCGCGAAAGAAAAATGAAAAAGCTCCTTATCCAAAAGTATATATTTAATAATACCATATATTCCTTAACTTAAGGAAAGCTTTACTTTGTTATTGAGTCTTTCAACTTATAAATAGTTTTTGTAATCAACTTATTGAAAATTACGAATTTTTTTTTTACCTTAAACAAAAATAAGTAAAACAAAAATTCGAAAGAATAATTTTATTGAATCTGCGCAAAATCAGCTTCAACTGCCGCTCCAGGATGCATCATCTTGTTGCTGCATCCTTCTGCTGCTTTATTCAATGCATTTTGTATATCAAATCCAAGTATAAAATGCAAAAGAATGAACGCTGCTGAAACAGTGTCGCCGCGACCTGTTCTGCCTTCGAGAGTCCACTTTCCGAAGTCGGACCAGTATTTTTCATCGCCGTGATAGATTGCAACACCTGTACTTTGTGTACAAATGATATATTTAGGACCTTTGGTGAGGAGATATCCACATGCAGCATCTGTGTTGTCGGTGATTCCTGATAAAGAAGAGGCTTCTTCAGCATCTACTTTTAGGATATCGACGTATTTGAGTACGGATTCGAGATTTTCTGGCGTTTGATGATATAGTTCATTTCCATTTCGCCTACGAAGAAGCCCTTGTGAATCAACAGAAATTAAGTCACAATTATTTTTCATGAGTTCGAAAAGAGATGGATCAACTTCGCCATAGAAAAGTGGATTAACATAAAATATGCGAGCATGATAATCAGCAATGTCTTTCCATTCAAATGATCGAGCAACATCACGAACAGAGGAAATACGTTTGTCTGGTTGTTCATCTTTGAAAGAATGAACAAAAGTGGTAGTACAATCATTTTCGATAAGTGATAACTTTATGCCAGATTCTTCGAACTCTTTTTTTATTACTATGAAATCTTCTGGATCACCTATGGTTAAAACACGAAGTTCTTTTGCTTCTGTTGGAGAAAATCTTTTTAGACACCAACCTGCACTAATAGCACCAAAATAAACACCACCACCTGGAAGCTTATCAAGCTTTGATTTTATAGTTATTTCGTCACGTGTGCAATGACCTATAAAAAGAATATCACAGTTTTGCTTCATAAAAAATTGTCTGTTCAGATGGAACGGTTTTTTTGCCTCACCGGGACCGTTTGGAAAGAATTTTGAATGCGACCGTTCAATTCAATGCGACTTTTTGTGTGGGTTTCTCGTGGCACTTTTTTCCGAATTAAACGAATTAGTGCAAAGACGTTAAAATAGCAAGAAAAAATGGAAAAGGATGATTCTAAAAGTATTTCTTCATTAAATCTAGGAAATGAATTATATGACCCAAGCCTAAGGGATGGAGGAAAAATTGTTTTCAACAAAGAAGTACCAGTAGAATTTCGATCAGATGAAACAAAACGATCGGAAATGGTAATTCTAAGAATCAAGATCATTGAAATAGAAGACAAAGACGAACTCTCACTTTTGGTCATTGAAATTACTTCAGAAGCAGATATTTTCTTTTTATATGAATTATCACTTAATTCTGATGATTTCGATCAATTCAAACAAGAACAAAAAATGGAAACTGAGTTTGAAGATTTCCCACAAATTTTGATTGAAATTTTAACAGAGGTCGCAAAACAGACGGAAGTCTTTAATGTCAATTTTACAGTTTCAAAAGATACTGGATCGCTGAATGTTCAGCAAACATTGAAATTCAAAACTGTTGACATCTTTTCACTTGGTTTTATTCCTGCTTCTGATGATTATATCAGGGATCAAATTCAATACCGATACAATACGATTCGAATGGAGGCTGTTAAGGCAAAAACTGAGCTTAACAATTTGTACTCTATGTTAAAAATTAGGAATCCTGGCGTTCTTAAGCAAATGAAAAATCACAGATCTTTTAAATGAAAATATTATATCAATAAATTTAAATTTTTGAAATTTTAAGGATATGGGTATTGAATTAAATATAGTTTCTGATTTGCAATTCAAGGAAAATGGCCAAATGAAAATTATTGCCAAAAAACGGTAAAAATCTTGGAATTCAAAAAATTGAAATTATATTCTGCCGGCAAAATTTTCGTTCAAAAAGAAATTTTAAATTTTTTATTTTACATGAAGCAAGAAAACAACCTAGTGATCTCTTGTAGCAATACATCAGACTTAATACTAAAATGCACCAGTAGCAATATTGTTTTGGAGCAACTCAAATTAACAACTGATATCAATGAATTAACTCTTCGAATTAAAAGTTTTATAATAAAAAACAAAATAACCAAATGCACTTTCAATGTACAAAATTTAAAGATGGATTTCATCCAAAAAATATTAAATACAGTTTTGGGAACTGGGAAATGTTCCATTGAATTTAATACACCAAAAAAGATTCAAATAGATTCTTTAAATCCAATTATGTCATTCACGTCAACTGGAAAAAAGAATGGTAAGTCACATGTATTTTTTCACATCCTTCAAAATATTTCTCATGCTTATAACAAAATTTGTGTAATTATACCAACAAGCAAAGAATGTTTCGAAGAAATTTCCCTTAACAGCATATCATCAGTTTCGTTAAATACAAAAGAGAGAAATTTTATACTAAAACTACAGAAGCTTGGATTAGTTCAAAATGTTATAATTTCCAATGATATCAAAAAGGCAATTTACAAATCTGATGATATTGCGGACTTAACTATTTTATATACACCTCAATGTGAGTCTCCATCTATAGACAGTACAATCTTTTGTGTTGTTTCTTATGATACATTGTTTGGCAATGTTCGTGACACAACACTATGGCCTGGTCTTATAAACTTACATAAAGATTATAATTTTATTGTAACAAAAAAGGAATTTACTCAAGAAGAAAGCGAAAGGTGTAAATACTTGTTTAAGGATAATAATGTTTTTCTTGCAAGTATTAATGATGATGAAGTTAACATTGATGATAACTTCGATTTTGTTATACAAAATTATGATACAAAAAACATAATACAGTTTCATATTTATCATTTTTAAATATAAATGACATAATCAGTGCTGATCAAATGTCATTAGGTAGCTTATGAATATTGAATTTTTATAAATACTATCATTAAAATAAAAATTTATAAAATTTAAAATTTTATTTTTTAATGAAATATTATTTCATTTGTTGGAAATTGAAATCTTCAATATTTGGAATTCTGGATTTTTTTCCATAATAATCAAACCATCCTTGGAAAAAGATGCACCTTTTATTATTTAAGGGATCTCTTGACATCATTCCATATTTTTTCATGGTTAAATAACGTGCATTCAAACAATTATGTGTATATGTGTTAAATTTTTTCTCTTTCATTATTTTTGCCATAGATATAGCAAAATCACCTACTGTAAAATTAATCGAAGAGAACTTTTGATCTGGATCATCATGGATCCAAATTCTTTTTTGAAATTTAAAATTTTCTTCCTGGAATATAATTATTACACCTTGTTACATGAACAAAATTGTCATTCATATATTCGATCATATAATATCCAGTAACTGATGTGATGACAGTTGCTGAATGACAGAGAACAACACCATAACAATCAATACATGATGGAATTGACAAAGGTCTTCTTACAGCAACTCCTGAAATGACTTTGGAATTCATTTCAAAGGAAGATATATTACATTTTATCTGAGGGATTAAATTAGACGCGTGAACCTTAATTGGAAATATATTTTATATGATAAAATTTTAACTTTAACTCAAAAGCTTTAGTTTTTTCTTTTCGTTTACCCTTCTGTCTTTCCAATCAGCGATTTTTACGACCGGTAAAAACCGTTTCTCTCAATATGAATTCTTTGTCTAAAGAAAAAAAATGAATAAATGTTTTATTCATAGATTGACCAAGATTCTTGGATTATATTGGGTTGCAGGTGTTCCCATGCCCAAACCATGCATTGTGCTGTTGTAATTTAGTAAATTTTTTTTTATTGTTTTGATTGTACCCTATTCGAAACAGATAACGTGCTGTAGTCTTCAAACACCCGATGGCCCTTCGATTTAATGGTTGAAATTCATCAGTCATACCTGGTGGTATGAAATATAATTTAATCTTCAGAGTTTCTGCCAAAGTTACCATACCATTCAAAAACATAACCAGCATGTTTCATCCACATTGACAATTGTACTATTCAACAGAAATTAGTAGGTTTGGTATTGTTTCGATTCAATTAGATTTTTCTTAACAGTCACATTTGGTCTCCTTTTAGGATGTAAAACTCTAGAAAAAAGATGATTTCTCTTTTTTATAATCTGCGATATATTGGTGTGAAACTAAAAAATCTTTCGTTTTTTCAAAATTTGTTATATCTTGATATTTTGTTAAATATGCATTAATGGCGATTACTATGAAGTCTTCATTGGTAAACACATAACCTGGTTGTAAAAAACAACTGACAATAAAATTTATAATTGATTGTTCTTCTATGTCTGTAAATATCCTATGATCACCACCATGATCATTATTCCATGGTCTCCAAGCAGGATTATGCTTCAATTTATTTTTCCAGGATCTTCGTGTGGAATCAGGAATTCCCTTGTTTGTGCAATTTTAGAAATTCTTGGGTATCCTCTTGAAATTTGAGTTATAACACATTCGAGAATTGGCCTTTTTTTGTAATTCGTGTAGTCTTTATTAGGTTTTCTAGTCAATATATTGTTGTGCATTGTGGCCACGCTAGGCCGTTTACTATTTTTTGAATACTATAAACGGTCGGAAAAATCGCGAATTGGAGAGACATCAGGGTAAATTTTTCGGAACAAAAATATAAATGATATCAAAGATTTCAAAATCTTTTACTAAATTTTACACACCTACACATGAATAGAATATCAATGGACGTGTGGGAACAATTGGAATTAAAGTTCATGCAGGGAAACATCATGGTGAAATTTATAGGTTTAAACACCCGAATGGAAAATAAGTATTAATAACTCTGGTACTCATGGAAGTGCTATTTGCTGTTTTGATTACTATTACACGTTCAGACAAAAAACTTTTTATATAAGAAATCAATAACCAAATCAAACAGCAATATTCACACCTACATAGGTGGAACATGAACCATTAAAACCACCTTCACCAACAAAAACACATATGACTACAGAAGCACCCACCCTGTTGCATTATATGCTATTTGGGGAAGCTCTTGAAGAATTCCAGCGCTAGCACATAAATATTTGATAATAATGGCGGAACAAGAATAATAATATGCATTATATGTTATGCTGCTAATATATTATACTGAAAAATTCAGTTTTTTATAAAAAAGTATCAACAAAAATCATATGCAAATATTAATAAATCATCAATATCGCCAAAAATTTGCTTCAATTAAAAATTGTTTGCAAATAAAACAAAAAATTTTTGATTACTGACAATAAATATTTGTCTTAAAGGTGTAGTTTCTTTGATAATCTTTAATAAATATGATATAAATAAATATATTAAAACTTCACATTAAAATCCGCATCTCTGTTTTTTCTTGCATGTGTTGTACTAACAACAGAAAATTTTGTTTTTACTATAAATATTTATAAACATTTTGTAAAAATTATTTTCTTTTTTATCATATGATTCATTTATCGGTATGAATTAACCGTTATAAATTTATAAGATTTTTGCAAAGAAATTTAATGTCAAGCAAGAAAATGACAAATCAAACTAAAAATGAATGGAAATTCCTTACATCAATTGAAAAGATAATTTTTAATTTGAACAAGAAAACGGAATGAAAATTAATGATTTCATTATTAATCAAGCAACTGAAATCGGTAATATATTTCTTGTAAAATATTTCCTTGAAACCAATCAGCGTCCTAAAGATATTTTGGTATATGCAGCTATATCAAATAATCTTGAACTTATTTATTATTTTTTAGATCAAAAAGGAATTGATGTTAATGTAAAAGATCAAACTCTTTTCAATATTTTGATGTATAATATGATATATTAATATTTTCATCTGGATTAGGAAATATTGAACTTGTTGAATACGTTTTAAAACAAGAAGGAATTGATATTAATGCTAAAAATATTTATATGTTTTATTTTATATTTATTTTAATAATTTTATATTTCAAAATAATATTTGGAAATTATTTAAATTATTTCTAACAGCACTTATATGGGCATCTAAAAATGGTTATACAGAAATAGTTAAATTACTTCTTGAACAAGAAGGAATTGATATTAATGCTAAAGATATTTATTTGTTTTATTTAGAATTTAGTTTAATAATTTTGGATTTCAAAATAATATTTGGAAATTATTTAAATTATTTAAAACATCACTTATATTAGCATCTTCAAATGGTTATACAGAAATAGTTAAATTACTTCTTGAACAAAAAGGAATTGATATTAATGCTAAAGATATTTATTTGTTTTATTTAATATTTATTTTAATAATTTGATATTTCAAAATAATATTTGGAAATTATTTAAATTATTTAAAACATCACTTATTTATGCATCTTCAAATGGTTACATAGAAATAGTTAAATTACTTATTGAACATAATAATGCGAACAAAGTCGTGTAAGCGAAAAATGCTCACCAAAATAAACCTTATCCTTAAATAAAATAAGATAAACTTTTCCTATTTCACGTACAACTTTTAGGGTACCCTTAAGGCAGGAGCCCGTTTATGAATTAGTGATTTTTTCCCACGTTAAAATTTCAGAAATTTTGTTTCTTTCACATGATCCCAGAAGATGCAGGTGGATTTCCACCAAGAGTTACTCCATTTACGATTTTTATTTCCAGAAATAGAGAACGTACTGCAATTGAAAACCCAAACTTAACACCAGTAATGATATCACAAAAATTAGCAGCAGAATGGGCTTCATACACTCCTGAACAACGAGCTTTGTATAACGAAGAATCTAGTTACTCATTTGAGGAACCTTACAAGCAAAAACAAAATGAATATAACCCATTATGTGAAGCAGTTATCAACGCTGCAAATGACATATCAACACTCCCACAACCAACGGATATGGCATCATATGTAAATTGGTTAGGCGCTCAAATTGTTAGTCAATATTATTCAACTCATGGATGCCTCCCACCCGAATTAATAGAAAACCTTCAAAAAGGAACATTTATGTCACAGCCTCCATCAGACCTTATGAAAAATATTATAAATCAAGCGTCCCAAAATCAATAAATATAATTAATTATCAAAATCACAATACCTGAATATACTCTAATTCATTGCATATTCATGATTTTCCCATATTTTGAAAAAAATCTCTTTGAGAAATTTGTTACATTTTTTTCAAGTATTTTTATTATTAAAGTTGTACATAAAAATGAAAAAATCATCAAACAAACAAAACAAAGGATGGAACCAATTACATTTTATATCAGAAAATTATTAAATTATTAAGTGAAATATGTGGATTTAACGTCAAGATAAAGACGCATTCATATGATTAAATTATAAACCTTTAATAGGACATAAATAGGTGCAGTGAAAAACCTGTAGATCCACACCTTGATATAATCCACGCCTACAGTCTAGCATTATTCATAGAGAATGATAATAAATATTTTTGATGATTTTGAAATTTTCACTAAGGAGAACGTTAACATAAAAAATACTTTTTTCTCGATTTTCGGATCAATTACACAACCGCAGACCAAACCTCCAAATCTTCTCAATCGATTTTTGGGTGGTAAATTTAGAACGATAGAAAATGATCCCACTTTTTTAAAGAAATTTCTTTCAATTTGATTTTCAAGAAAAATATAAATGACACCTATTTTAAATGAAAATGGAAAACGGTTTGGCAAAATACAGCCCGATTAAAAAACATTAAAAAAGTGATGCGTGTCACAATAATTTATTGAATACTTTATGTTTTCTATGAATTCATATCCCCGATACTGAATATATGTTAAAATTTCTATTTGGTCAAATTTTGTTGTCGGTCTACAGGTTTTTCACGGCAGTTTATATCTTTTCAAAAAGTATACAATATGTTTATATATTTACATATTGTAACATCAGCGACATCTGCAGAAGCAGCGCATACTATCATTAAACTTCAACAGGAGAATCCAGGGTTTGACAACATCATAGTTAACACGTGTATTAACTATGTTGGCATAGAAAAAACGTTTAATCGAAATCTTGGCACGATGATTCATTATCTTTTCAGTGTAAGTGACAACAACATTTCCATTGTCGAGGGAGGATTTTACACGAGTTATACACAATGCCATACATATTCCATGCATCGAATTACGGGTCTTGCAAACTTATATGCATATCTTTTGACGTAAGATGCGATTTCATGGAAAGTATTAAGCATTGTTCGACTTCCTGAAGATGAAACTAATTCTGCGCAACGTGTTTTCATTCGATTCCTAATGGAAGAACTTGCAAAGAACCTTTCATACGCGGGACTTTTAAAGAAACTCAATAATGATAACGTTGCACAATGGACAAGCGGAATATTCCTTACTGATACACTTGAGCACGGGGAATTTGTTGTCATGTTCTTCACGCAAATTAAATTGGAGTTTCTGCTCGAGAAAGTGAATAAAGAAGTGATGAGAATGACCGAAGAAGTTAACAGGAAACGCGAAGAAGAACTCGCGCTGTTAAGGAAACAAAACGTTGAAACAGTGGAAGAAGTTCAAGTTTTTGATGATAATGATAATGACAATAAAATGGAAAACGTCGATGAGTTCTATGAAGAAATAGAAGTCGACGAGGGAAGAAGAAGACATCGTCATAGACACCATCATAGACATCATTGAGGATTTATGAATAAAGATTTAATTATAATTCATGTGATGATATTTGGAATATTTTTTATTAAAAATATAAAAATGTTTTGATATAATATGTATGTTTCGGCGGTATAGGAAACATTTTATTGATGCTTTGGGTTTATCTTCAATATCAAATCCTTCTTGAAATGTATGTCCAAGTAGAAAAGAATAGCAACAAATAATTGTCTGATTTGGAGATATTGGGGCAAGTTGATTTTTACCTTTGAGATTTAAACAACTTAACTAACTTCATGATAAATAATTTTATTATTACAAAAATAATCGCTTATGCTACTAAAGTCGTGAGCATTGGGTTATCTGACTTTGCGTTTTCATCTCTTTCTTTCTCAACTTCCTTTAGTCTTCGACAATACATTATAACAAACCCGCCAAAAACAAACAAAGAGAGAAAACGTGTACCAAGAATTACTATGGTAGGTATTAAATTGACCTTGATTGCCATTATTCCAGATGTTTTTGTGGAATTTGAAGAATTTTTATCTTGAGATTTTTTATATATTTGTATGTTTTTGCCTTTTTCAGTTAGATGTGTTCTCTGTAATTTTGTTGATATTGCATTTGATTTTGTTTTGAAGAAAAATAAATCAAAATCATTTGACATATGTAAACTGCTCAAAACCTTTCAAAAAGTATTTTTCAGGGAAATATGCATCGTTCATTTTGAATCAAAATCGTTTCATTATGATGACTGAAAGCACACAGACCCTTGAATCAGAAAATAAAGTAAATAATACATCAATTAATAACCAATCTGTACATATGCAAAAGTTGATTTCTTTAGAACAGGTTATTTTTAATCTTACAGAAAAAAACTTTGAAATTTCTGTTGCAAAAACAATGAATTTATTTGATAAAGATTTTCCTTTTACATTTAATTATTGTATAATTGTTTTAGTTTATTCAGCATTTTCATCTCAAAGAGAATCAATCCAAACATATTTAAATTATTTACAAGAAATTCAAACACAAGAAGAATCAATTCTTCACAACAATCCAAAAATTATTGAAATTTTTACTAATTATATATCAGAATTTAATACACAAGAGACATATTATATCATTGAAAAAATGATTGAAAAAGAATTAATTAATATAAATATTACCAAGAACTTTCATACTAATTATTTTTCACATTATAAAACTGAAGAAGAAAACAAGAAAAACGATTCTAAAGATCCATTTAATAAAGAATTTAAAAATAATTATGAAAAATTATCAAAGAATGATTGGGAACTTCATAAGCAATTAGTTAGAGAAGGAGTTAATCCGAATGAAATATCAAAAATCATTCGAAATGATGATATAGAGAAACTTCAAGAAATATCAACACAAGAAGATTTTGATTTTAATCAAATCATTAAACCATCACTTTATGAAAGATATTCTTTTATTAACAAAGAAAATGTTACATTAATTGATTTTGCAGCATTTTTTGGAGCAATTCAATGTTTTAAATATTTATTAATGAATAATGCAAAAGTCGAAAATACAGGTAAATATGCAATTGCAGGTGGAAATCTTGAAATTATTTATTTATGTGAACAAAATCATTCGACATTTAACAGTGTTTATGAAATAGCAATTAAATTTCATCGAAATGATATCTTTAAATATATTTATGAAAACAAAATCGAAAAATTAGATCAAAACAATCAACAATATTTATTAACATATGTAAGTACAAACAAAATTCCATTTAAAAACTTTGGATATTATATAAGTAACACGCAAACATTAACTGATATTAAATTCCAAGAACAAATTTATCAATGTATTAATATTGGTAATTATGAAATTCTTTCATTTTTAGAAGAAGAAATCAAATTCGATGAATATATAATTAATGTATCAGCGAAAACAGGTAATTTATATCTTGTCGAATATTTTCTTGAACATAATCAAATTCCGAAAAACATTTTAGTTTTTGCATCAGAATCAGGTAATATTGAACTTGTTCAGTATATCATTAAACAAGAAGGGATTGATATTAATACTAAAAATATTAATTTGTTTGTAATAAAATATGTTTTAATGTTTTGATATTTTAAAATAATATTTGGAATTTTATTAAATTATTTAGAACATCTTTAATGATGGCAACTATAAAAGGTTATATAGGAATTGTTCAATTTCTGATAGAACAAGAAGGAATTAACTTTAAACTAAAAGATATTCGTATGTATTATACAAAATTGATATTAAAATTTTTGGGTTTTAATCAGAAATTTGGAATTTAATTGTTATATTTGATACCGCACTTTTATTGGCTTCGCAAAATGATCAAACTGAAATATTTAAAATACTTCTTAAGAAAGAAGAAAACATTAATAATAAAAACATTGTTTCTGTTTATTTTATGTTTATTACAATAAATTGATATTTTAAATATGGATTAGGTAATTATTTTCAATATTTAAATCAATTTTATATTTTGAAACTAAAAAAAATCACATCGAAATGGTTAAATTACTTCTTGAACAAGAAAAAATTGATATTAATGTTAAAGATGTTTATTTATTTTATTTAATATATATTTCAACAATTTACAATTTAAAAATAATATTTGGTATTTATTTAATTGATTTAAAGCACCACTTATTATAGCAGTTTCAAATAGATATTTTGAAATGGTTAAGTTACTTCTTGCGCAAGAAGGAATTGACATTAATGCTAAAGACATTTATTTGTTTTATTTAATTTTTATTTTAATAATTTTATGTTTAAAAATAATATTTGGAATATATTTAAATTATATGATACAACACTTATATTAGCATCTCAATTTGGTTACATAGAAATAGTTAAATTACTTCTTGAAAAGGAAGGAATTGATATTAATGCTAAAGATATTTATTTGTTTTATTTAATATTTATTTTAATGATTTGATATTTCAAAATAATATTTGGAAATTATATGAATTATTTAAAACAGCACTTATTTTGGCATCTTCAAATGGTTATACAGAAATAGTTAAATTACTTCTTGAACAAGAAGAAATATATATCAATGCTAAAGATATTTATTTGATTTATTTAATATTTATTATAATAATTTTGGTTTTCAAAATAATATTTGGAAATTATTTAAATTATTTAAAACAGCACTTATTTTAGCATCTGAAAAAGGTTATGCAAAAATAGTTAAATTACTTCTTGAAAAGGAAGGAATTGATATTAATGCTAAAGATATTTATTTGTTTTATTTAATATTTATTTTAATAATTTGATATTTCAAAATAATATTTGGAAATTATATGAATTATTTAAAACAGCACTTATTTTGGCATCTTCAAATGGTTATACAGAAATAGTTAAATTACTTCTTGAACAAGAAGAAATATATATCAATGCTAAAGATATTTATTTGATTTATTTAGAATTTATTATAATAATTTTGGTTTTCAAAATAATATTTGGAAATTATTTAAATTATTTTATACAGCACTTATATTAGCATCTTCAAATGGTTATACAGAAATAGTTAAATTACTTCTTGAACAAAAAGGAATTGATATTAATGCTAAAGATATTTATTTGTTTTATTTAGAATTTAGTTTAATAATTTTGGATTTCAAAATAATATTTGGAAATTATTTCAATTATTTTATACAGCACTTATATTAGCATCTTCAAAAGGTTATACAGAAATAGTTAAATTACTTCTTGAACAAGAAGGAATTGATATTAATGCTAAAGATATTTATTTTAATAGTTTGATATTTATTTTAATAATTTTGGATTTCAAAATAATATTTGGAAATTATATGAATTATTTAAAACAGCACTTATGAGAGCATCTTCAAAAGGTTATACAGAAATAGTTAAATTACTTCTTGAACAAGAAGGAATTGATATTAATGCTAAAGATATTTATTTTAATAATTTGATATTTATTTTAATAATTTTATATTTCAAAATAATATTTGGAAATTATTTAAATTATTTGAAACAGCACTTATGTATGCATCTGAAAATGGTCATACAGAAATAGTTAAATTATTAAATTCTCAAATCTAGAGATTCTAGAAATGATTTATATATAAATTCCTTTTCTAAAAAGTTTACATATATAAAAAAAATTAATTTCCTATCACAATTTGAATTAAATGCAGATAAAAAATTCTCTAAATGTATTATTTTTTTGCAAAATTTCCTCCGTATCGTTCGCTGATGGACTCATTCTGAGGTTTATCAAAAAAGCAATTTTTGATTTCCATGAAGCACTCTGAGCTATAAACATAGATATAACTTGGTGATTTACCATTGGAACCTGAGAAGAAGCAATCTTCAACATGTGATCTGTTCATCCAGCGAAAGAAAGTAATTACTGATCCTTCAGAGCCAGACGTATTATTATAAAATAGACAGTGATGATATTGTGCTAAAGCAAGTTTTTCAGACCAGTCCCAAACTCCACCAAAATTAGGAGCATAAGTATTTTTGATTATAACAAATTTCATTATTGGTACTGTGAACTCGAAACGCACGCCAGCAATGTAAGTTTTGGCTTCACAATAAGTCAAGTTTGTATAAGAAATACTTGAAGTATATGATGTTTCTTTTGGTGATCCTGAAAATATTGCACCAAATCTTTCAGCAAAACTCCCAGTGATCGAAGAGTACTCGAGAGAAAAAGGTTGTGAAAACTTGCTATAAATAGATCCACCGTAGAGAGATGAACAGTTCGTGAAAATACAATTGTGGATTGTTATGTTTGAATCAAAAGCTTTAATAGCTCCTCCATATTCACCTGATACGCATTTACTAAACACGCAGATATCAAAGCGAATACAAACATTATTATAAACATGTTGATTTCTTTTCAAACCTGTTGCTGATTTACATTTCAATCCATCACTGAACTCTAAAGCAGTGCTACTTATAAACTGTGTGTAAAACGAGTTGATTGATAAAGATTTAGGAATTAAAGAGTATTGAATATTATATTTTTATAAAAATTTTTAAATTTTGATTTGTCTAAATTAAATAAAATATGTTTAGATTGTTTTGTTATTTGGAACAGAGGAGATTGAAATGAGTCTGATCTCAGAAATAGAAAACAAATGGTTAAATTTATATAAGGAATTGTGATGTGAAAAATAATTTTACAGTTTGAAATATTTTCATGCATCAGTAATTTGTCTGAAACCGCATTCAATTGTAGCTTCAACACCAAAGTGTTGTGATTGCTCATTTTTGCTTTCGTTTTCGAATTTGACAACACTTCCAAGTTGCTGCATAATCACAAACTCTCCATCATCTCTAGAATAAGTAAATATGTAATCTAATGACTGTCCATTAAATGTGATCGGATGCTCAAGTTCACAATAGTATAGTATGTCTGTAAGTGTATATCCATCAATTCCTAATGTTGTGAACATTTTATTATATTCAGTTCCACTCATCTTACCGATAACTTTTGTGGATCTACTGTCAATGTTCATGTTACCAACAATAATTATTGGTTGGCCGTCCATAGCTTTATTCTTTACAAAGAAAATCATTTCTCTGAGTTGGGCAGTTCTAACGGTCGTCGTCTCTAACGTGTTTTTAACGTTCGTTGATTGGAGGTTTGTTAATATGATGTGCAAATGAGTTCCTTGCCCCATTTGAACTCTTGCATAAATTGCGCCTTTTCCAAATAGAAGATCAACACCTGTGCTGAGTTGGTATGTGATGTTACCGTTGGATAATATTGGGTATTTGGAAAGAATTATAAGCCCACCATCAAAAATTTCGAGGCCAGTAAATGAGGCCGAATTTGATTGAACAATATAAGAAAAACCAAAGGACCTCATGCTTTTGACAAACTTTTTTAGTGGTGAACCAATGTAAGCAAATGCTTCTGTGAGGCAAACAACATCATATTTAACAAGACGATTAAGAAGTTGATTATCTTTCCCAGATAGCTTGTTTCCTTTCCCGAAAATAAGGAAATTAGGAATCCATGAAACATTAAGTTGAATTATTTTGAGATTATTAATATCGATTGTTTTATCTTGACTTGAAATAAGTGTGGTTAAATTACCATGCATAATCTTGTTTATCAATTTAAGGAGAAAGTATAATAATAGGAACGAGCCTAGAATGAAAATTACTGCATAAACTGCTCCTTCAGCATCCATCTGTTTTTGAATGGTTTATTCTATATAATTCAATTTTTTACAAAGTTTGCTTGATATAAGCGAAGTGATTTTAAAATCGAATTTGAACATACGCCATGAAATTTTAACTACACTAGTAACTGTAATATTGATAGTGACAAAAATAATTCATATTATGTGAAAAAAAAATAATGTTCCTCAGAAATTGATTTCAACTTAAATACCTCTGTTTCCTGAAATCAAAAGATTTTATAAGCACACAAACATGAAACAAAGTTTATTTGCTATTGTAAATTCTAATGAAATAATCAGATTATAATAAGTTATCATATTAACAAATAATTTACATTAATATTTAAACAGCTTATTGTCCTTCCGTTGGTAACATTTCGATGTCTATTCTTGGTAGGCATGGCGACTTAAGTACTCTCAAAGTTCTTGTTCCTGATCCCGATTTCTTTACCTCGAAGCAATGCGTCGGTGCGTTAGCCCATGACTGACCTAATGTGCGTATGAATCCATGATACTGCATGAACGACATGTGATTTGTAACAAGTACTGCACAGCCTGTTTCCGATGCAATTCGCTTAAGAACCTTTGCAAACTCCCACAGAAGGGAAGTGCGACTTTGCGCTTCATTTGCTGCTTCGCCACGCATTGTTGCAGCAATCGAATCGACAACAATTAGACGTGGTTGAACGTTGGAAATTATCGCTGGGAGACAATGCGTAAGTGCAAAAAATTGAATATGATCATGAATTCGAATAACAGGAAGAGAGAGACCATTCGGAGGAACGATGCATCCTTCAGTATCAATCCAAAGCGTTCTGTAATTTGGATTTAGTTGTTGTGCATAACGAAGACATAAAGTGGTACGACCAGATCCTGGCAAACCACATATTTCGGTAAGACATCCGCCAAGAAATGGTGAAATTAAAGAATCGACAGAATTAATTCCACACATAAAAGGTTGAACGTCTTCATTACGCTGAATAGGTGAAGGCCTTATTGGAATAATTTTTGGAATTTCTAGATTTGAAAAAAGTTGATCTAATTCTTCATTGGGTATATTTTCATATGACCAAATAGAGTGTTCAAGAAGTGCTGTCTTTTGGTGTTTATCAAGCGAGAGAGAGATTGCTGTTCTTTGCTTCATTAAAGTGAACTTCCCAAAGGCATATAAGTAACCGTTTAAAGGCTTAACGTCCTCTAAGTTCTAAGAACTTTTTCTTTTTAGAAATGAATTCCTTGTTCCATTGTGCGTTATTGTTGCTATCTAATTATTTTTGGAGTGCTGCTCATGATGATATTAATTAAATTGTGAAATATAAAACGAACAAATATTGCTGAATCAAATGATTTGAAGAAAAAGAAATTGAAACATTAACAGTATTTTCATCTAAACTACCAAAAGTGATCCATTTACAAAAGGACAACATTAATGATCAGATTTAAATGAATTAAAACGACTGAATTCTTGAATTTTGGTAGTTTTTTTTTTTTCTGAATTTTACAATTGGAAATGGTTTAACGTCCCCAGTGCCACTTTTTGCAGCACGTTATTTCATGAAATATGAAAACAGCTGGAGAAGTTCATTTGCATCAAGATAAAAACCATAATTTAATTGATGGACTTCTTTCATCTGGCCTTATTAAAGCTAATACATTAATTAAGGAATCTCCACCAAATGAGCCTAATTTAAAAGCAAATATAATTTCTCCAACCATTAAAAGTCCAAAAAATCCTAAAGTTTCAACCACCAAAATAATATCTAATAATAACAATATTCATTCTCGGCCTGTAACTCCTTTACAAACTCCAAATCAATCAACGCCAACTTCAAAAGTCACACACAAAGAAACCCATCTAAAAACAGAAAATAAACCAAGTGTTTCACCACAATCTCCTACTGATCCAAATACTAATTTTTTTAAACAATCACCTAATAATCAAAATCAGCAAAGTCGACTTTTTATCTTAGATCAAGTTTCATCCGAACGTAAATTTACAGGTAAGCGTGATGCCGTTCTTCTTTACAACGAATATCACAAATATCTTGAATCCATCAATCTTGATAATTTTGACAATAAAGCTGAAATTGCAGAAAGCATTGAGATCACCACCTTCACATTGAACAAACTCATATTCCATATCCGTGGGTATTCGGAGTATTATGCACGACTTTTAAATGAAATCAAAACTTTTTTTATCCAACGCGTCACCCAAATCCCCAAAATCCACGACTTCTTCACCAACATTATTAATGAAAACAAAGAGCAAATCAGCCAATTAGAAACGCAATGCACGCAAAACGTTACTGAAATCAACAATAACAAACAAACGATTGATGAACTCCAAAAACAAATTAATGAATCCAAAGACGAGTTAACTAATACCAACACATTACTTCAAGAAACTCAAGAGAAACTTGAAGAAGAAATATTTTCCAAAGACTTAGTTCAAAACGAAATTAATTCATTAAAATTCAAATTAGCGAAAACAGAAGAAGAGAAAAACGAAGCGCTTAAACGTGTACAATCAACAGAACATTTATTAGAAAATGCTAAAGAGCAATCACGTGGGCGCGAAGATTTATTAGCTAAATATGAAACAGAAGGCGCTGGATTTCGTCCGCAATATTTAAAAGCGTCTGAAGAGATATCGAAACTTAAGGAAAAGATCAAATATTTAAAAGAATTAAATGCGAATATGGTCCAAAAACAAATAACTATTGATGTCGAAGTACAAACAGATGAAATAACAACAACAAAAAGTCAAAACGTTAAAACTAGATCGAGAACAAATACATTAGAAAAGAAAACAAATATTTCTTCTGATGATCTTTTAGCTAATTATAAAGAAATGTATCGAAATATATCAAATGAAAAATTAAAAACAATTTCCGAAGATGCCGAAAACAAAGATTTAATAAAGTCGAAAAATTTAATTACTAATAATAAAAAAATTAATAAAAAAAGTTTTGTACATAATTCGATGAAAGCAAACTCACGGAAAAGAAAAGGATCTTTCCGTATTAAAGAAGCGAATCCTTTAAATGCTTCTTCATCATCGTTAAGTTCATCAGAGAACTCAATAACAATTGTACCACCAAAAGAAGAAGAAACCAAAATCAAAGAAATGCTTTCGAACAAAACTGAAACAGAAACCAAACCAACAGAAAACAAAACTAATATTAATGATAATAATGATAATGCGAATAAAGCCGAATTAAAAATAGAAAAAAGTTCGAATGCTATTAATAATAATAATAAAGAAAAAGAACTTCCAAGTGATTATAAAATTGATAATTCTAAAATAAAACCATCGCAAACACTATTAAATTGTATTCTTAGACTTCTTCCATTAAACATTGATCTTGTAATATTATCATCGCCTTATCAATATATTGACACCATTGTAACTAATGATAAATGTGTACTTAAGCCATATTATTGGGTCATAAGTAAAATTGTTGATTTTTTTCATAGTGTTGTTGAAACCGAAAGTGAAAACAACTTAAACGAAACAGTCATTAATTTATTTAAGAAGAAACTTAAAGAGATGACCAAAATCGAAAGTTTAGCAATTCGTTTGTTTAATGATATTATTTATTCATGTAATTCATATAAAACGCAATCATCAATTGTCGATTTCTTTATGAAGTTTATATATCAAGAATACACAATCGTTGATTTTTATTTTGTTAATGCGATTTTTAATTTATGTTTCGAATATATATATCCAAAAGTATCTGACGTAGTTGATAACCCTGATATATTACCAATGTCACCACAATTTCTAATACACGTTGATGTTATTAAAAAGATTTCATATGAAATAACAAACGAAGATATCGAAGAACTTAAAGCTCAAACGATAAATACTGTACATAATGATTTAATTGACTTTTTCGTCTTCGCAAAGAAACTTTTGTCTTTGTTTAGAATCGCAAATCAACAATTTCATGAACAAGTTAAAAACATTTTGTTGTTAATAGAATGGACTCCAAACGCTGACGTTACACAGATAATGTTCTCCGAGTTCTTCATTCTAATTGACCCAACTTTCGACACAACGAAAATTTCTTCGTTTTGGGAAAAGTTTAAACTTGAAAACGGATTTAATAATGAATCGAATCAAGTGAATATGGATGTATTCTTTCAAGTGTGTATGGAACAACCTGAACTTACAAACGAAATATTGGAATTGCCTTATCAAAAGGCTTTTAAAAAACAGTTCTCAGAGTTATCAAACCCAGTTAGGAATTTGTTGATATTCTTAAGAAAACATTTCACAAGTTTCGTATTTCAAGTCTTAAAAATTATCCCCGAAAATTTGATGAAAATAGCTTTGGACGTGGTGAAAAAAATTAGAGATATGTTATTAAAATGCGAAGTGGCAATGGCTTTCGCTTTCTATAGACATTTCTTGCAATTAATCGACTTGAAAATGGCCGAAGAAAAACCTTTTGTGGTGTTCTCGCCAAATATATCATCGGAAAGTGTGGAAGATCTGATGTCAATGATAGAAATTCGTGAGAAACTTGCGGTGTCTTGGCTTGATAGAAATGATGAAAAGAAACCCAATAAATAAATGTTTGAATATAACGTAAATTCTTCTTCATAGCGTTTAAAAATTTGTTTTTTTTGTTGAAGAATTTATTTTCCTGTTTTGCAAAAAAGTGACAGGAGATTTAAAATTAACATATTATGTGAATTTATTGACAGGAAGTTTTGGTCAATGAGCATTACAAAAGAAACAGAAGATGAAATCCAGCATTTTTTTGAGCTTGCTCTAGCAACTCAGGAAGTTTCACAAGAACTTTCAAAAACTATGATTTCAAATATGCTTCATTCAATGAAAGAAAATGATGTTACTGAACCAAAGTATTTCAAAAAAATGTTTTGTTTTAAATGCTTTTCTATTTTCAAACTAGGAGAAAATTGTAAGGTATCTTTGAGAACAATAAGAAAACATCCAAATTTAAAAATAATTGAATACCATTGTTTATGTTGTCAACACACACAAAGAATCAATGCAATTCGATCAAAGACTCCACCTACACTTCCACCACCAAAGGAGGAAAATGTATCTCGTCAAAAGCCTCCACCAAATCAACAAAGAAAGCGAAAGCTCCTAATGAATTTATTTTCTTAATATGTTTTGTAATAAAATGTTTATAATTTTTTTGTTAGATTGTATTGGCATTTTATGCACATACGATATAAATATTTTTTTGATTGCAGATACAAAAAATTGATTATGTCATCTATAGTTTCAAATAAACTCAAAATTCCTTTTTTAACGAAAACAATTTTAAAATTGTTTTTGGTACCAAAAACTCATCAAATTAATTATATTTATTTACTAAAAAAATATATATAAATAAAAACAATTAAAATCCGAACTTTTCCAGCTTCGCGATAACATGTCTTGCGTAGCCTCCGTCCAATTCATCATAGTTTCTGTACACAACGTCACAAATTATATTTTTTTGGCTTTCGCTTCCGTATTCGATGATTCTTTGTATCACGTAATTTCCAGACTGGTCATTGATTAGTCTTAAAATTCGTTCTTCGTCCAAATTATTTTCGTCTCCAATTACTTCTTCGAATATTTGATATTGTTCATCTTTTGTTGCACCTCTGATACACTTTTCGATCACATTCGATGCGAATTTGTGCATTGAGAACTCGTAAAAATGTCCTTTGAACGCTTTTATTAGTGCTGAAACATATTCACGTTTTCCCGATTCGAGAATATTTTGGACAACGTAATTGCCATACTGGTTCATGGCTAACATTACTGGACATGTTAATACTGTTTGGACAATCGGCTCAAGTTGTTCAATTGGACATCTTTCGAAAAGTTTTTGGACAACGCGACAACCACAATTATCAAGAATTAGATCTAATAGACGTGGCTCAATGCATTCTATAATCTCAGGAATTCGATTGGGTAACGAATCAATGAAACGTTGGACAATGTGATTTCCATTTTGGGAAAAGCATAATGATAGAAGAAAAGGTTTCACTGAGTTAAAAATCATCCCTATATTGGCCGTGGAGGTATGCTCAATGAATTTTTGAAGAACTCGACATCCATTTTGATGATCAATAACTTTCTGTATGTTTCGTAAAAAGAAATTTAACATGTATTTCTGTTGGTCCTCTGTAAGATATTCGCATAGCTTTTGAATAACAAAATTTCCAGAGGTATCATATACTAATTGATTTAAATTTGGATATAAACTGTTGAAAATTAAAGATCGTTCATTTCTATTGCCTTCTTCAATACGCTTTTGGAGAACCCTACTTCCTTGACGATCTTGAGACATTAGAACATATTGCATTGCCATTTGAGCTATTTGAGAATTTTGATTATCGCTCATTGGAATAGACTTATCTAATATTTGACATATGATTGAAGGGGAAAGCTTTTCACCTGTTATTGCTTCCCAAAGGTCTGAAGTTATCAAATGTACCTTTTTATTATCTGGAGCATATGTCGGTGTGTATGTATAACCAATTTGAGAACTTGGGAAATAATATCCATTAGACACACTTCTCTGCATTGTATTTGCTATAGCTTGGTTAGATATTGTACCTCTCATAAATAATTATAACTAATTGAACCGCCAAAAAATACCAAACAAAAGTAAAATATTCAAACGTTCAGAAAAAGTGACGAGAAAATGGCCGATCAAATACGTATTCAAAACATTTTTACTTTTATAATAAAACATAGAAATTAATTCTCTATTAAAGGAATTTCGATCGAATTTTCCATAAAGAACTTGAGGATCAAATCAGCGAATACTTTCATCACATGAATGTCCTCTGTTTCATTTGGATGAACTTTACATGCAATATTAGTTTTAATATAAAATTGCCTTAACATTTGAATGTTAATCTTTGGGATAAAATTCATCCAAAACTTAGCAATCAATGCACTAACTTCGACATTCGACGCCGAATAATAACTCAATGAACTCTTAACCCATAAATCGCCGAAATCATTTAAAATGTTTTGATCTTTAATTGCATAATTAAATATGCATTCAAAAGCTTTTGTTATTATCATACGATTTTCTCTGTAATCAGAAGCATATTCAGTTAAAGACAACAACAATTCTTTACATTCAATTGACTCTCTTAAAAATTCTCCATATTGTTTAAATATTGATGAACATAAACATAAGCAACTATAAAAAGTATTATCATCTATGAAATCTTCAGTAATTCTTTGTATATGTTTTAATATGTGCAGAACAAAGTCACCAAATGGAGGAATAATTATTAATAAAATGTTGGAAATTATTTCCGTAAAAATACTAAATAAGAGATGTGATGAATCATTAGTTAGAAAGCATTGAAGAATTTCATTGAAAAAATTGATTAAAATGGGATTCTCTGGTTGTAATGGAAAATGTAAGATATATTGATTTAATAAGTCGGCATATTTTATAACTTCATCCGTTTGTGTTTCTTTAACTTTCTTATAAAGCATTAGAAAATGTTCATTTGTAGCTTCAAACTCAAATTGAAATAATTCTTCTAATGCATACGTAATATATTCATTACTATTGTCAATCATTGATATGATAATTGAAAGGACATTAGTTATACTTGATGGAACAGAGAAACAATAACTTACAAGACAAACAGCTGCGTCATTCCGGAATGGGCCTGAAATGTTATCTAAAATAAACTGCAAAAACCGTTCGGAATCATTCGCAATGCTCAAAAATGTGTACAAACAACGTAATGTATGGCCTGGATTTACACAATGAGGTAAAAACTCTCTGACAATAGACTCAGCCTTTTCACCATAGATGTCACACATGTTTTGAAGAATTAATTGAGATAGAAAACATATGTTATACTGAGCAGGTTCATTCTCATTTTTGACAGATAACCTTTGCAAAAGTGAAAGGATAATTGGTTGGGAAAAAGGAATTGAGACGCAATCAAACATTTCAAGAACAATATAATCAGAAACACTTGGATATTGACAAACAATACAAGAAGATAGAAAACTTCCAATTACATCTTCGTTGTGTTTTTGGAATACTTTTAGCGAAATAATAGCAACTTGGGAAAGAGATGGCGGAGCCATTTGATTTGATAATGAGTAAATAAAAGGAAGTAACCGAAGTCCGTAATCTGTATTAGTGTTTATGATTTTGTTGATGATAGTAAGAACGTGGTATTGATGAGGTGTTGTTAAATAATTTGGAAGAAATTCAAGAAATTGATCAGGAACTTTAAAACCAGAATAACACATTTCGTCAATCATTTCTAAAGCTGGGATTATGGTTTCCATTTGTGTTAGTAACATTTGTATTATTTGAATAATTACATTTAAAAATTTTTTATTTTTAACTAATTTCATTTGAGTGCAAATTATAGAAACAGCAAATTTAGTAAAGGGAGAATTTTGTTGAAAAAGAATTTGCTTGAGGATTGGAATTGAAACTTCGATAAATTTTGGTAAAAGCTCAATGGATATGGTTTGTTGGCATCTGTATAAAATAGTAATAGAATAGAAGCGAATATTAATATCAAATTGATTAGATGATAAGATAAAAAGAAGATAAAAACAAAGATCAGGAACTTGTTGTTGGATTTGTATGAACTGATTGTATATCATTTCTTGTACATTTGGGTCTGGATTGGTTAGCTGTTGGAGAACACATAAAATTTTGGAAAGGTTTTCTTCTCCAATTTCTTGCACAATAAAAGTGGCATTCCATAATTCCGAATCTCAAGCAATTACACAAAAAACATAATCAATACATATGTCTCACAACAAAAGCTCACTTTGTGCCAAGGAAAAGTATTTGTTCATTAATGATTAAAATGATAAAATCAAAGATATTTTTTTTATTAAAATCAAACATACATTTGGATTTTAGTTCGATGTGTGGTTTGTTTATTAGTACTAGGAAAGGTTACAAAACATCTGTTATCCTATTAGTATAATGAAAAAATTTGGAAAAACGGGGTGCTCCAATGAGGGGATAACGGTTTTGACGGCCTTATCCAACATGGCCTCCCCAGAATTAGCTGTTGTATATGCAGCCCTTATCCTCAATGATGACGGAATAGAAATTACTGCAGATAAGATCAATAAGCTCATCAGTGCTGCTGGAGTCAAACTTGAATCATATTGGGTTGATCTCTTTGCTGAATATTTCAAAAATCATGATATTACCGAGTTAGTTAAGGGAACTGCGCTTGGTGGTGCTGCACCTGCAGCTGGCGGTGCTTCAACTGCTACCGAAGAAAAGAAGGAAGAAGAAAAGAAAGAAGAAGAAGAAGTTGTTGAAATGATGGGCGGCTTTGATGATCTCTTTGACTGAATTGATAAATAAATCTTCTCCCGTATTTCAAAATTAACTTTTACATTTCATTTCAAAAATAATTAATTATTTTATAACTTCGAAGGATTTTATCAATAAATTTTTTCCTTGTTAATTAACAATGCTTTTTTTGCGATTGATTATTTTTGTTGGTAAAATACAATTATTATGTTAAAAAACACAATTTTTGTGATATTAGATCTTAGAAATACATGCAGTTCCTACTACCTAAAAAATCTAATTATCGATTTTTGGTAAAATCATAATTATTTCAGAAGAATTTAGAAGTGTGCAAATCTTTGTTAGTTTTTTCTAAAAAAGAAAAAAGAGGGGCAAGCCGGAATCGAACCGACTACCAGAGGATCTGCAATCCTATGCTCTACCGGTGAGCTATTGCCCCTTCGAATATGAACATCGAATTTAATTATTAATTTATAAATCAAAAACAAATAAATTTTTTTCAATGTTGCTAATAAGAAAAACATTGAATAAATTTTCAAATTAAAATATGTGTAAGCATTACAAAGTTGCTTTAAAGTTAAAATTAATTATGTTTAAGTTTCACGTCCTTTATTATTACATTCGAATACTTATTCAAAAATTGTATAACTTTTGCTATATATTCTTATTAACTTGTCTTATTTTCAAATTCTTTTAAATGAGTAATGTTTCTTAAAATGATAAATTAATCACATTTCATTAAAATCTGTTAACATTTAAAAAAGAATCAAATTTATTTTAATATTTATCATTTCAATTGTTTTCGTGAATCAAAACTTGTTCTAATCTGAAATTTGGAAGTAATGATCTGAAAAATAAAATAGGGATTTCGAGTAATGGATTCATTTTCTGATGGTTTTCAAAATTAAAAAGTTGCCCATTTGGTTTGAACAAGATACATAGTATGCTGAGAAGATAAAGTTCCAGAACATATATTAGCAAAATCATCCAAAGCCTTTGATGTGTTTTGTATAAAATAAATGGGATTGCATGTATTATGATGAAGAAAAAAGAAAAGAATGTGTTTGAGATTATATTTGATTTTTTTTCAACAAAAAAAATATCAATTTCATCTTGATCAACTGATTCTATTCTGCTCAGCTTTTTGCCGTTAATCGAAATTCCAAGAGGTTTGTTTGTTTCTGCTAAAATTGGAATAGCTGCAATCCTTGATAGAAGTGCGCAACATAAAATATCATCTGGAACATTATCCATGATGACTGTGCCTTTGTTTTCAGGTAAGTTAACTCTTATTGTACGTCCTGATTCATTTAACATAAAAATTATATTTGGTCTGTGACATGTGATGTGATAATTATTTGCAGGAAAGAAAAAAGTAATTTACTGAATTCATCCCACCCAAAATTTTCGAATCTTTTTAATAGGAGTTTGACATTATCTCATAGTTTAAAAAGTATAAATTAATTTATGCAAAAAGTTAAATAAAAAACGTAAATGATTTTTTAACATGATTTTTTTATATAATAAAATATTATGATTTATGTACATGCAAATGCAAGGAATATTAACGTTTATGATTGAAATAAATATATGAATAATTATATATAAAAATTGATAAGTATACATTCATATCAAATGTTCAATTTTTTCGTTTATGAACGTTGTAATAGAAAGTGACATAGATTTCACAAACTCAATATTCTGTTATATTAGTTCAATGTTAAAAATATATTTGAAGAATAATGAACACATTTTTTCTTAATGAAACTTTAACTCATTGAAAAAATTGTCATATTTAATTAAATCAAAAGCTTAATATTTTCAGGTTTTTAGTCATTTATCTTACTTATTTATATGTATATATTTATTCTTAAATAATATTTCAAAATATTTGAAAAAAATTTGATAAATTATATATGATAGAAACAGAGTAACACAATATGTTCAATAAAAAAATTTTATACTTTTTTTATCGAATCTAATTTGGTCATATTAAAAAAAATAATATTTAATTTAAAAAAAAAAGGATGCTCCAAATTATTATCATGTTATGTAAATTTTTAGTTCAAAATCGAAAACTATTTTTATGTGTCGGAACTTTGATCTTCATAACACACTGTTATGTAGGGTATCAATTTTACAAATAAGGGGTATTGTTCATTAAAAAACATATACATAAGATTTTTGAGTCTTTTACAATCGCGTGGAATAGGCACTTCGAAAATCACAGAGAAGATTTATGCTAGAGCTAAAATTTGATTATTGGTTATTTTGTTTTCCTTATTATTATTTAAGATGCTATCAATAATTTTTTCCCCATTGCTCCCTTCTACAGCGAAATCACCCAAAAGGTCTCTTGCATGTAACTTCTCTGATTTCCTTCTTGGAGTTATGTCCTTAGTGCCTTTCATCATGAAATGATATGAAAAATTGAATTAACACATTTGAATGTAGATTTTGGCTCTATTTGAATTTAAATCCACATTTGTGAATACATCGTTCCGAACTTTTTGCCCACCACTAACCCATCCTTGTTATTTATTTTTATGTTTTTAAATATATTTCTGATTAGAATTGATGTATTTTAACTCATTGTTTGAAAAATAGATTCGGAATATTTTGTTAATTAAGTATATTTGTATTTTAAAAAAGTAGCTATCTTTACAATAAAATTTTAATAGCTTACTCAATTTTCTATGGTTTGTTAGGTTCTTAGTTCAATTCGCCAACCTATATTAATTGAAAATTCAGATAATGTAAAGTATATAATATTTTACAAAACCGTCAATACGATTGAAAGGCAATGCATGTAAATTTTTGAAATATTTCAATAGTTTACCCAATGAAGGAAAAACCGACATGTCGGCAATTGATCTGATAATAAATGCTTCAGATCCTACAAATCCTAAATATGATGAAGCAACAAAAATAGTAAATGAGCTTATAAGCCATTGTGACCAGTCTTTTTTCGAAGCAAATATATTAATTTTGGAATCTACTGATAATATCCCAATAAACATTATATTTATTTCGTTCACAATAATTAGGAAATATTTAGAATCCTCCATTCAAGTAAAATCAGGTTTTCATTACAGCAGTTATCCTGAAACCATAATTTTAAAAATTATACAAATTTCAATGAAATACTTTGAATGCCAGCACGAAGCTACGAGAAAACAAGCAGTTGATATTTTTTCAACTGCAGCTTCAACTATGTTTATTTTCCTATTAACAGAATATGACATATTGTCAAAATTAACCACTAGCTTCAGTGGAGATTGCTCCGTTCAGCTTTCTCTATCAATTCTAGATAGTTTGACGTACATTATTAGAAAATTTGATATTGATATTGGTTTACAAAAATCTTTATTCCAACTCTCTTTCCAAAAATGGCAAGCTTATAACAATGAAATTTCCATAATTAACTCTTCTTTACTTCTTTTTGCCGAATTTGATCTTTTTCAAATCACAAATATCGTTGAGTTTTTCAAACAAATATTACCACTTTATCAAATAGAAGGACTCAAGCAAGCATTTTTAGATTTTATAAATTCATTATCACAAACATCTTCAACATTTTTCCCTGAGATTGGATTAATTTTTCTCGAATTAATTAAACAAGATTTACAGAATCCAAATCTTTCAACTGATACATATAATTCGATATCTCTTTTTATAAACGAACGAATTGAATCCGAATCGGAGCAAATACAAGTCTATATATGTACAAATTTTTTACCAATTTTTCTTTCTATTGTTGAAAACATTACAACTTCCAATGTATATTTTGTTGAAGAATGGGAACCATATCAATCATTTTTGCAATGTATTACATTACTTTATGAAGCACAATCACAAATTACATCTAATTATATCATTCCATATATCGAACAAAACATTTTTTCCTCAAATTCTAATTGTAAAGAAGTATCATATAAATTACTTTTAATAATATTTCATTTTACTCCCGAAAAACTCATTAATGATAATATAAAAGATTGGCTAATAAAAGGAATTGTTGATAATTCTTTACGAGTTCGATATTATGCACTTCAAAACGTCCAATTTTATCTTTATCATATAAATTATATCGGATACGAACAATTTTTAATTTATTTGTTTCAATTGTATCCGAACATCGATCCAATTCTTGAAATTGTTTTTAAGATATTAAAAGATATTTCTTTATCGAAATGTTTTCATCATGAAAACGAATTTTTTGGACAAATCTGTAATATAATTACGTCGGGGAATCCTTCTATGTATATATTACCTCGAATTATAAAATGTTTTCTCTTTTGTAAATTTCATTTAAATTTAATTGAACCAATTTTTGAGCTTGTAATTTCATTGTTAAAAAATTTGTTGCAAAATATCGAAAATAATATTGAAATCATTGATTCATTATGTGAATTATTATTTATTCTAATTCAAGAATCAAATTCTTTAACAATTGGAAAATATTATCAAATTTTATATGAAATGTGTTCTTTCATATTTAGTAAATGTCCAATTGGTTCTGAGTTAAATGTTATAATTTCGTTTTCAATTCGATTTCCTGAACTTGTTATACCGAATTTACAAAATTTAATTAATTCTTTATTATTATCTTTTGATAACTATAAATCATTAAATATAAAATATATAATAAATGCATCGAATATAATTATAATGAAAAATGAATTCCAAATTGATATTAAGTTGATTATAATACAAAAAATAATTTCTTTGTTGAATGTCGATGATTTTCAACCTGATGTTTATCAGGAAATATTTACTGTGTTGCAAAATTCAATCGAAGTTATTAATTTCGAACAATTTTTGCGAAATTTAATTGTTTTAATGTATAATATGTTACAAAACATTTTTTCGTATTTCCAAATTTTCGATATTGATATTTTAGCAATGTTAACTAAAATGGCGTCTTTTATTGGATGTTTATTAAAGAAATTTCCAAGTAATTCAACAATTGCTTTGGCTGACGCATATTTGAGAAATGTGATGGAAATCGATAAAATTTATCCAAAAATTTTGGGATCAATTTTTGGGTTGTTTAATACAATTCAAAGTATAGCGCCGGAATATATCAAAAATATGTTGTTGAAAAATGGTCAAAGTGCTCAACATTTTAGAATGTTGATCGAAATTGCAAATAATTATACAAAAAAATAATTAATAAAAATGTATGTTCTATGATAATTTTATTTATTCTGGGAAAAGAATGGTCGAACGCTCTGAAAAAACAACTTTTTGTCGAATGACTGCAATAATTGGAATACCTTCAGTGGAACCTCTTTCTACTACAGCAAGAGGAGCCTTTAGTCGATGGATTTTACCATGAAGTAGATGGTTACCAATTGTTAAAGTTGCATGATCTCCATCAAAAATTAATGGTCCGATTTTTTGATTAACAAAAGTTTCTTCCAATGATATAAGTTGTCCTTGTAATTCAATGATTGCAAGCTCATTGAGCTGATTACTTACTGGAATCAAAGGAATTCTCATTTGAAATGAAATAACGGCAAAAAGGTGAATTGTTTTAAACGGTCGAAAAAATTTAAAATGAAAAAAACTACAACTAACATCGAAATTAATACAGAAACAGAGGATAAAGCAACAACCTACTTATATGCTTCACAGTTTATATCGAATTACTTTATTCTTGTTTTTTCTATTCCTGGATTATTTAAAAATTGGTTCAGAAAAACTTTCATCCCTACAGATCATCTGGCTTTCTTGTTTATTTTTTCAAATGAAATGTTCTCTTTCTTTACTGGATATATAAAGATAAGAGCTGGAATAAATTCAAAGATTGATTTTCTTCTTTCTAGTTTATCAATTCGTTCAGCAATCTTCACATCAATTTTGTATTCATGTGAATTTTCGCCTGTTATTTTTTACATGATCAAAATCATGATAACATTTCGTGATTTTATTTGTACGTTACCAGACAGTTTTGACGAAAAGATGAAAGATCTAAATGTTCCACTTGACGAGCTTGCACGAAAAATCCTCCAATCATCACTTTATCATGAAATTATATCAGTGATGGATTTGATCCATTTATCAATTCTTTTCATTAGTTCAATAATTAAATTTAACCTCAGGTTGTTACTTGCATCATTGTATTATGGATTCGTTTTCATACCCCTTTTGTACTACAAAAATATCGGACACAGAAAAGTTTGGAAGAAGTTAAACGCAAAATTAACAGAATTCGGATTCAACAACAGAACTATTGGGAAATATGTAATGAAGGCTGTAGAAAGCTTTGATCATGTAACTGATGTTGCAGAGTTATTTGTTCCACAATCGATTTTGAATAAAAATTGACTGCTTTGTTCATATGAAATTAAAATATAGTAAAAAAATTCTTTGTGGAGTTGATTTATTAATTAATTAACTCCTTCAATGGTTGTAACCATTGCATTAAAACCCATTGCCACATTTGCATTGGCAATCTTGGCAGCGACAAGGATTGCATTGGCATTGAACGCCGCAATTGCACTTGTTGCATGTGCAATTTTGACACTTGCATTGGCACGTAACACATGGACATTGAACACACCCACAATTGCATCCTTTGCAAATGAGCTTAGTAAATGTGCATTGGCAGCCGCAGTTGCATGGATTACAATGGCATGGGTTGCATTTGCATATGCCGCAGCCACAATTACATTTGTTGCAAGAACAATTTTGGCATTTGCACTTGAAACATTGATTAATTTGGCATTGGCAAGCATTAGCTGGACACTTATCAAATGCGCATCGTTGACAACACATGCATGGATTGCATTTACAATCTTTACAAGGACATTGATTACTGCATTTGCATTGATTACATTTGCAATCTTTACATGGGCATCGTTGGTAACACATGCACGGGTTGCATTTGCAATCTTTACAGGAACATTGAATACTGCATCTGCATGGATTACATTTACAGTCTTGACATGGATATCGTTGACAACACTTACACGGATTGCATTTGCAATCTTTACAAGGACAAGCCTTGCAAGAGCATTTTTCACATTGGCATTCGCCATTCTGGCACTTATCATACGGACATTTATCACCACATTTACAAGGATTACATTTACAATCTTGGCATGGACACTTCTTACATGGGCATTTTTCACATGTGCAATCACTACTTGAACATTTTCGACATGGACATTGGTCATCGTAATTGCATGGTTTGCATTTACATTTATTACAGTTACATTGAAGACAGCCACAATTGCATTGGAAAGAACAGCAACAAACCATATCTTTCATGCAAGGGCATGAACATTTGCATTTGCATTTTTGGGAACAGCAGCATGGACACTTTTTGCATTGACATTTTTGAGAACAGCAACATGGACATGTTTTGCATTTAGTTGGGGATTCCATTTTCTTTTGAATTAATTCTTCTATTTGATCTCTAATGCGCATAAGTGTTTCAAGGTCATCATCAAAGTTGCAACAGTTGCATGTTGTTTCTTCTTCTTTTTGATTTGTCTCAGACGCTTCTTCTTTAGGAATTTCTTCCTTTGGAGCTTGGCTTTCTTCATGTTCGCTTGTTGGTTGAGCGTATGGATTCACTTCTTCCATCAAAGATAAAAATGAAGTGATTACGGTAATTTTTTGTTTTCAAAATTTCAATATTCGGATTGCAATCACTTTGCACAGAAATTTTGAAAATGACTTACACTGTCAGTTTTACTATCGCTTCAGAAAAATTCATAAAGTGTTCAATATTCTGTGGAAATATTAGATAATTTCTTGTTTCGCCATTTGTCACAAATATACTGCTTTCCGAATATCACATAATATTTTTTAAAGAAACATTTTCTTTCAATTGAAAGAATATCAAAATTTCATCTGATTTTATACAAAAATGATCACACTAAAATCAAGCTCAAAAATATTTTTATTTTAATTAAATATTTATTTGTTTTTTAATTTACACTAAAATAGACAAGAAAAAAAATCAATTATAATTCTAGTTTATTGTAATTGATATTTAACGAGGTCAGCATAAGTTCCATTTTTAGCGAGTAGTTCCTTATGTGTACCCGTTTCTATTACTCTGCCTTCTTTAAACACAAAGATACGATCAGAGTTAATGACAGTTGCCAATCTATGAGCCACCATAATAGCAGTCTTTCCATGTCTAATCTCTTCAAGAGATTTCTGCACCAATTGTTCTGACTCAGTATCCAAAGCAGCTGTAGCTTCATCCAATAACAAAATTGGTGCCTTCATTAAAATAGCTCTAGAAATACAAATTCTTTGTTTCTGGCCACCAGACAAAGAAGTTTGTTGAACTGTTTGATGATAATTATGAGGTTGTTCCATGATAAAGTTATGAGCGTTACCAAGTTTAGCAGCTTCTTGAATTTCATCCATTGTAGCGTCTGGTACAGCATATTTAATGTTATCTTCAATACTCATTGAGTATAATACTGGACCTTGAGGTACAACAGCAATTTGGCTTCTTAAGAAATGTGGTGCTAACTCTGTGATATTTACATCATCGACTAATATTTCACCACTTTCTATTTCATAAAATCGTTGTAATAATTGTAGTGTTGTAGATTTACCACAACCTGATTCCCCAACAAATGCTACTGTTTGACCTGGTTCAACTACAAAACTTAAATGTTGTACTGCATATGTATCATTTGATTCATATTTAAATGAAACATCACGGAATTCAACTTTGCCTTTAATTGTCTTCTTTCCATGAACATTATCTGCACCTTGATCATTGTCAACATCAGGTACACGATCTACGATATCAAGAATCTTTCTTGCTGAAATTCTAGCTTTATCGAAATCATCAATCGAACTTAATGCTGTTGATACACCCATTGTTCCTAACATCATTGACATCATTAAGATCATTATATCACCAGGTTCTAAGCCATAATATGGTTTAGATACAATCATCCATGATACATAATAGATTAAGACAGCAATCATTAACCAAACAAATAATGTAATAAGGCCATCTTTAATTCCATGTGCTAAGGATGTCTTTTTATAAACTCCATAAACACTATCAAGACTTGATGAGTATAATTCGAATTCATGTAATTCACAATCAAATGATTTAACGGTACGAATTTGTGTAATAACTTCTTCGGCTTTTGTGGAACAAGCTGTTGATGAATCATTATATTCGACCCAAAGTTTATCAATACATTTGGAGCCAATAATATAAATAACAGCACATATTGGGATAACAACACAACATACTAATGTTACACGCCATACTGTGCAAAATGATAATATAATACCTGCAATTGATTGCGCTGCTGATTGAATAACTTGCGAAAATTTATCAACATATGTTTCACGAATTAGAACAACATCTTCCCCAATTCTACCTACAAGAACACCTGTAGGAACTTTGTCGAAATATGGAATATCTTGTCTGACAAGGCTTTCGAACATTCTTAACCTTAAGTCTGCAAAGTATGCTGTGCCTGCAATAATTCTTGACGACATTGATAGAATTTGAATAACTGTCATAATAACAATAATTACAATCATTTCAATACATAATGTGGTAATGGTATCCAAATCAAATGATGAATCTCCTGAAACCATTGTCATGGAATTCATCATATCACCGATAATTACGTTCATTAATAGTGGGGATGCACCATGTAAAACGCTAAGTATAATTGATATAACAAAAAGAGCTTTGTGTTTCATTAAACTAATGCATTGTGAGAATTCATTTCCTTTTAATTCATAATCAGTATCATTTGAACCTTGTGTTGCAAATACAGCTTGAGGAGGCATATAAAAAATGAACCATTTGGTTTAGCCACTTATTTTTGTTAAGTGTTCCACTTCATCCGACCAGAAAAAATTTGAGAAATGATCGCTTTAATGTGTTGGTAAAAAATTATAGAATAAAAATTTTGAATACCCCTACTTTGAATTTTCAGAACTTAATGGTTCGATTATTAAGAAAAGTAAACCGCCGAATGAGGGAGAAAAAACCGCTTGTGATTGAATCGGATGTAGCAGTTTCAATACAAAAATGTAATCAGTTGCCGTTCAAGAAAAATCATGAATTATTTATTAATCAGAATATAAACAAGACTTCGATTACTAAATTACCGATGATTTATCACTTTTGGACTAGCTATCAAAAAAATTGAAAATATGTATAATGCTATTGAACATTTATAATATAAACTAATATACAAAATATTCATCAAAGAGAAGCCTTAATTTTATACCGGAGGGAAAAAATTTTTGGTGAAAAAATATTTGTAAGAATATCAATATATCTTACTCTGAAAAGTTGTAGTAATTTTTTTTTGATTATTTAGAGCGCCTTTAGCCCTTTCTCTTTTTTAAGATATAATTTTGATCAAGCATTTACATTTTTTAATTCAAAGAGATCTTAAAGGTGAATATAATACCAAACAGTTCCAGTTCTAATTCATACATGTCGGTTATATTCAGTAATTTCACCTGCCATATATTTTTCATATGCTTCATAAGCATCATAATTATACTGTTTGATACGTGCACAAATGTGCTTAATGTCATTATAGCCTTCATTTGACACATTAGTTTTAATTAATTTTTCTTTATCAGACTCATTAAATTTAATGAATTTTCATAGTTTATCAATGCACTTCGGATTAACGTGTCAAAGTGTTACGGTAAAGTTCATCGGAGTTTATGCTATCAATTATAGAAATGCCGATGCAATATATCCTTATTTCAATGACTTGAGATGTCAAGGCCAAATGGCCGCATTTCTCATATGATTTACACAAAAAAGATCTATTGACAGGTTTATTTCAAGTTTTCTGAGTTCATGTCAAAAAGTTGTCAAACAATTGCCAACAAAAGCAGGCGGTTATGAATTACCTTTTTAAAGTGGTGAACAGCATTAAGTACATATGTGCTGTCATTCAACAAAAGAATAGTGGTACTTTTAATTAAAGGTTACTATATTGATTTTGGGACATAATTCCATTCGATCTTTAATAAGTATTAACATCAAAAAATGTAATTTTTTAAAGTAAAATTATCAAACCCATAAACTCAAACATGTGGTTAATGAGAACGTATCTATTTTTTAGTTTAGATAGGAAAAACTTATAATTTTTGTTAAGAAATGCCAATAAATTTACATCGGGCCACCCCCAAATCCCGATTGCTCTCAAATTCATCGACCATCGGCATATACCTTCTTGCCGTTTCATGATCTTCTCAAGAAAAATTAATTTTTAATCTTACCTCCTAATTTAATTCCTTTTTAATATTTTATATCATTCACAATAATTTTTAAATTTTTATTTGGTACATTATAAGTTTAAATTCACAAATTCTTCAGCTTTGGTCATTGACCGCTCATATCCAAATAACTTTTTCAAACTCTAACCCCTTTTTTTGTGTGGTTGTAAAGCAAAATCGTACTAGCGCTATTGAAAACATGGACTTCTTGTATCAAATTTTTGAGAACATTCAGAGGGAAACGATACCTGCTAAAAAGCACAACCAACCATAAACAAAAATGGAAGGTGTGGAAACAGCTTCAAATGAAAGGCCCCATGATATGTGTTTTCAAGTAAGACGCATATTCTTATTTCTTATAGTTGCTATACTTTATGCATTAGTTTTCTTTCAAAGAACTTGTCCTTCAATTGTATCAACAGAAATGGCTTTAGACTACAACAAAACAACATCTGATCTGAGTATTTTCTCATCAATCTTCTTCTACCCATATGGTATTGTTCAACCATTTGCAGGTCTTCTTGCAGATATCATTGAGCCATCATATGTTATTGGTATTATGCAAATCATAGCATCAATAGGTACAATTGTTTGCGGTGCTTCAGGTAACATAGGCGTCGGATGCGCAGCACGTTTCTTCTGTGGTCTTGGATGTGGTCCAACATATGTTCCAGTTTGTAGAATCATTCTTGCATGGTTCCCACAAAAGAACTATGCCATTATGGTCGGTATATTACTTGCCTTTGGTGGTGTTGGTTCCATTATAGCCCAAGCTCCGTTAGCTCAATTAGCAACATCTATTGGATGGCGTGGGTCATTCTATTTGATTGGTGGCATCAATCTTTTCTTCTCCATTCTTTGCCTTATATTTGTTCGTGGTAATCCAACCAAACTTAATTATCTTCCAGTTAACACTGAACTTACAGCCAACAGTGGAGAGCAAACCACCACCAAAGAGAAGCTTCTCACACTTAGGAACAACTTTGTCAAAGTTGTTACGTATCCATTTTTCTGGCTGATTGTTGTTTATGCCGTTTTCTCCAGTGGTCCATACTTTGATATCAGTGGTATGTGGATCAGCCCATATCTCCAGCATGTTCTTGGGTATAGTCGCCAAGAATCCGGAAATGTCTCAATCATGTTATCAGTTGGTCTTATTGCCGGATCCTTATTAATTCCTCCCTTGTCCACCTTTTTACGCACACGTAAGTGGCCATGCTTTGTTTCCTCCCTCATTGCAGCTGTTGTCTCATTAGTCTTTTATCTTCTTTCCGCTGATAAAATCAGTGAAGTATTAGTTTACTTCCTCTTGTTCTTCATTGGCGCCTTCACTAATGCGTTAACAAGTGTTTGTTATCCATTGGTCAGTGAATATTTCCATCCATCAATTGCAGGTACAGCTGTCGGATGTTCGAACATATTCACGTTCTTGTCGTCAGCTGTCTTCCAAACGATTTCATCTTCGATCATCGAAAAGTACGGAACTGTCGAAGGCACAACTGATGTATATACAGAAAAGGGCTACAAACAAGGACTGTGGCTCGTCTGCTTGGTGTCTTTCTTGGTGTCTATGGTTGCGATTGCGATAACGAAGGATATGCAGAAGAAGAAAGAAGAAGAAGAAATCAGCCAATCGCGCGAAATGGAAGAAGAATCTGACCAACAATCGAAGCAGCCCGAAGAAGAAGTCAAGAGACCTACGAAGGAGGATACTGGAAGTGATCTCGAAGAAGTTTAAATTAAGTGTTTTCTTAACCAAATAAATAAAGAATTATATCAAAATGTAATCAAAACATTTAATGAATGAAAATTTGGTTTTATGATTCTGAAAAGACACAAAATTTTGGACACTTTTCGTGTAAAATTGTTATCGTTGGTGGAAAATATGAATCAAAAAGTGCCAAAAGAAGTTCACCGGATTTGACGCGTCAAATTCAATGGCTGAATAACAATTGTTATAAGCAGAAAAATGTTATCGTTGTACTAAAATTATATCGTTTCAATTGCAAAGCTGCTGCATCTTTCTTAACACAATTCGTTTTTATTACAAATTAAAATGCATTTTCTTACTATTTTTACAATATGATACCGCAAAATTAGCTGAAGATATATATAACAAATTTTTGGGTCCTGTAATCAAACAAGCGAAGAATTCGAAAATATAAAATGAAAAGAATTTTTAATCAAAGGATTTTATAGTATAATCCAAATCAGTGTAGATGCAATCCCCTTCTATATCAGTAAACAATTGGCATAATGGCGCTTCTTTTTGTTTAATCACTTCTTCTACTAGACCTAAAATAACTTTAGCGCATTCTAATATTTTGTCAAAATTCATTTCTTTGATGACGTCCGCAAGTATTGTTTCTTTATAATTTGTGTCAAGTGTACTTAGTGCAATTATCATGACTGCAACCGCAACGGTTTTCGTATCGGTTATTGAAATTTTGTCTGAAAATAACGAACATAAACCAATGAAAGTCGCAATTCTGAGTAACGAAAGCGAAGCAGACTCCATTTGGTTTATCCAATAATTAAAGAACATTGGTAATGTTATACAATTGATTTTACATTTAAGTTGATTGACAATAGTAAGTTCAGTTGTCGAAATGTCATCATCAGTAAATTTATTATCTAATTCTTTCGCATAAGAAGAATGTTGTGGATAGAAAGAGTTGTTAAATTTTGCTGCTAAGCTAAAACAACTGATTCCATATAATAATAATTGATCTTTTTTAATATCACATACTGATAGAATTCTATCAAAAAGACGAACAGCCATAAAAAGAGATTTCGATGAAACCTCAAAAATATCTGATTTTGATATAAATAATTGAATTATGTCTATTCTATCACTTTCTTTTAATTCTGTTTGTTTTGCAAATAAATCTGTGTGAGGAGAGAGTTCCTGATCATCTGCAACAATTTCATTGATGTAGATGCCGGAATACTGTGGAACGCTTTCAAATGCGTTTGGTGGATATTGAGCCCATGAAAACGTTGGTGGATGTATTTGGGAACAAAATGAAAGATCACAATTCTGCCTATATTCACTCTTAGGAAACACAGGTGAAAAACATGAGCCCTTTGATATTGTTTGTACTCTTTGAGACTGTGAATATCGATAATCAGAGTCTTGAAAGCCAACAAAATTATAACCACTTTGCGAGTCTGTCCAATGTCCGAATTGACTATCGCTCTGAGAATTTGATGGATATGAATCATCGCTTATAGCAACCTGTGTAAATTGATATTCCGGTGTTCCAACAGCAGATGGATGACCGGATTGACTTGAAGTGAGATTACCGTAATGACATGGAATTGGACTATTGCATTTATTTTGAGAATTGGATGCGTTTTGCGGTGATTGAGGAGTTTGTGGAAGCATTATGAACGTTTATTAATTATTGTTACAAATTAATAAACGTTCATTTTATAATTGTTCCAAAAAAAAAAAAAAAATACAGCGAAAAAAATATTTAAGTTTCTTTTATTTTAAATAAAGTCGTTCAATGTTTAAAATGAAATGTATTTAAAAAAAACACATTTATAAAATTTTTATAGAAATTCAATACCCTCTTCACCAATAATTATGTCCTCTGAATTTGAAATATAAATGCGTAGACTCTTATTGCATTTTTTTAGGATATTTGACGCTGTTTGACTTACACAAGGATCTTCATTATCTTCTAACTCCGAAAGAATCTCTGTGAATTTAGATTCAAATGGCAAGAAATGCTCATAACTTGGAATGCCTTTGTTATTGATTTTGAGCATAGCATCATCTAAAGATTTTAACAAATTTATCATTGTTATAGAATCAATATTGGAATCAAATATATCCAAAATTACCAGCAACACATTGGATTCAAAGAACCTTCGCGTAATTTCTATTGAAGATTTCGATAATAAAAGTAATGTCAATTGAGAAACAATACATTTCATCTGGAAATCTCCTTCTATAAATGTATCGCGGTAATATATTAATCTATTTGGGTCTGCTAGGAAATCAATCAAATTATTGAATGATTCATCATCAAAAGTAAGTCCAAATGAGTAGATTATATTGACCAGCAAATTAAAAACCGTTTCTTTGATTAGTTTATTTGGGGTTTCTATGAATTTCGCAATTTCGAATAAGTTTATAAACGATAGAATTTCATGACGAATTTCATCGCTTTGTGCATACATACATGAAGCAATAACATGAAGTGAGCATGCTATTGTGTCATCATCTGTTTCAGGGCTTAATAAGAATTGGTAAAAAATTTGACAGATTTCATGTTCAAGAATTACTTGTATTCCTTCATCTTTAAGGGTACAAGCAATGTTTCTTATACATTCGGAAATCCTCGGATATAAAAATGTATATGATAAAGAAAGAATTTTTCCCCAAATTTCACAAAGTTGATGAAGGACATCAACTGAAAGATGAATAAGATACAACGAAGTTTGTTTAAATGCGATTGATATTGAAATAAGCATGTTCATATTGTTTTCAGTTGGTGGGTAATCTAAATAAGTATTGAATATGTTTGATAAAGCTTCAAAAACAGGATTTTCAAAGCAAAAATGAATTGATTTATTAGATGTAAATAAAAGGGATAAAAGACGTACTGTTGGATTGATTAAAAAATCATTATCTAAAAATTTGAGTAATATTGGGATACAATCTTTTGATATTATAAAATCAATTACACTAGTTGTCATCGAAGATTCTTGAACTAGTATATAAAGGCAATAATATAAAATATGTTGATCAAAATTATCATGATTTAATATATTTAAACAGACGAATGATATATCAAAAAGGATTTTTAACTCTGATATTCGTGGAATAATTGATGATATTTCGCTTAGTTTTTGATAAGCTTCCTTTTGATTTTCAGATAAAAGATTTTGATTTAATTGTTCAATAATATTTTTAATTTTGTCATAATCAAGCATGTCCACAACCTCACTCGAATCACCTGATTGTAAGACAGAGGTGATATCGTAACTTTTTCCTTTATACTCCATTTATGGATCATATGTGAAAGTCAAAAATCAATGAACTCATTGAATATATTGAAAACAAATCCTTACAAACTTAAACGGTTTGCATTATCTGGGGAAGAATATACTGAAATTAAAAGAAAAAATAAATTTTTCACGAAATATTATATATTATTTTGAAATTTAAAATACTATTTTCGATCACATCATTTGTTTCATTAAAAATAAAAAATTATTTAATTGATGATTTATTTTTCAACATCAAATGTTTTCTGAAAATTTTCAATAATAATTGTTTATTTATACATCCCCATTTATGTGCTTTTTTTCTAGAAAAATATGTATTTTGATTTCCATTTACTAACATTTTGATTCAAATATTTTCGATGTTTTTTAAAAAGTATCTCAAAGGATAGCAAATAAAATTTTCGAATTATCAAATCGCACAAAGAACCATGTTGAATCGCTTGCATCATAAACCATAATTCCATTTATCAACAATTTCAAATAATTTCTGTTTATTATTATTGGCGTTTTCTCAATAAAATTTTCACATAAAAATTATTTCATAAAACCAAAACAAAAATACATCAAAAAAATCACTTTTTATTGATTTGGTATTTTGACAGCGTATCATTAAACGACACGAATGCTGCTTCGAGTTGGTCCTGCATTGGTCTAAACTCGTGTTGAGACTGCACCATTTTGTCGTGTATTTCCAACGCCTTCTTAATGACCGGTATGAATGCGCCGAATATTTCCTTTAGTTTCCTTACGTACTTCAAATGTATTTTGTCATTTGTATTATTACTATTATTATCTGACAAAAACACTTCAGCGATTTTACACGGTCCGACGTTCACTTGTGCCAAAAGTGTTCCATGTAACAATTGTTGGATCTTTATCGTGTCGTCTTGTTCGATTGCCTTTTCGAACGAATTTAATTGATCGCGAAGTTGTCGATATGAAACTCTTATTGGCATGAATTCCTTTTCTTCGTATTTTTCGACTTCTTGAATTTTACTGATGTACGGCATTGGATATTTCACGTAGATCAAAGTCCTTCTAATCCATTGCTCGTCAATTTCTCCTTGAATTTTATTACTATCTTTAAGGAATGGAGAATCGAAGAAGAACTTCGTGATGAAATTACTCCGTTCGAAAGGTGTTCTTCGGACTTTCATTTCGTTCTTAGTTAGATATGGTTCGACGTAAGTAATTTGGATGTAACCTTTATCAGGAGAAAGTTTCGATTTATCAACTTCCCCTTTTTCTTTTATTAATTCGATTGGTATATTTTTATTAACGTTTTGATACTTCTCAATAAGACTATTTGAGAAGTCATATAAATGTGTTAAGTTCTTCTCACGATATATAAATGTTTTATTGTTCAATAACATATCAAAGTTTGAACCATAAAATGTAACTTTGAAATAACTTCCGAACATTCGTTCATCATTAATCTTAAACACAATATCATTCATAGATTTTTGTAACTTAAAGAAACGTGAAAGATTAGAGAAGCCTCGAGTATTTTCATAGATGGTCCATATGATATCGATCATTAAATTAGCGATTTCCCATTGTTGTCTTGGGATACATTTCTTTGTAATATCATATAATAATGCATTTAATGATCGAATATTAAAATATTTACTATCACAATAACCATTTAAACGAGGACATTCATCATAATCATGAATAGCAAATAATGAATAAGAACAAACTTGATCAAATGCATGTGCTGCATGTTTCATACCGAATATTGGTGGGATTTTATTTTGTAATGTTAAATATTCGATGATTATAGCTGCTTGTAATAAACGTGATTGTAAAAACTCTGCATCATAACCTTGTTTTTGTTGATGCTCAGATAATTTATCTAATTCTTCTAAGACTGTATCAGGTGAAGAACGGATTAATTCTAATTTCTTTAAGCGTAACATATTATATGTATCGACATCTAAATCTTTTTGTTCTAATTGAAACTCAATATTAGCTAATGTCGTTATAGTTTTAGTGATATCTTGAAATGAGATATCACCTGCTTCAATTTTAGCTTCTTCTGAAGGTCGTAATTTAATATCAAATAATTCATCTTTTGTAAATGATGATAATGTTCGAAATATTAATGGATATATTCGTTGAAATCCTTTCGATAACTTAAATTCGGATGCTAATATCTTTAAAAAGAAATCTGATATATAAGATGAATATTTACTTTGTTTAAATAAACATTTAAATAATTGTGATGGTGCAGGATTAGCGTTATCTAAAAATGAAATAATATCTTTTGTAGCTATATTCGTTAATATGATTAAGAAATGATTATATAAATCAGTAGCAATGATTTTATATTGATATAAAAATTGATATATAATTGCAGTAATATCACTTATACAATAATTATCATTTAACATGAACTTAATCATTTTTATAATTGATACTTGTGTAGAATAAAATATTTCTCTTAAACGATTATTTTCATTCGATTTAGGTAATTTCGATTCAATGATATTTGCGGAATTTATTAAACTAAATATCGATTGTCGAAAGTCATTACGATTAATTCCATTCCACCATTTATTAGTTTCTTCATTATACTCAAGATTTTCCATCAAATATATTAAAAAGATTTGATTTGGTTGTACTTCATTCCGATTTTCAAATTGTGGTATAGGAATAATTAAATTAATACAATCATAAAGTTGCATAGCTATATCATGTTGAATCTTTTGTGAATATAATGCAATGATTTCTAATAATAATGAAAACAAGAAATTACTTCCATATTTATCAAATAATATTAACTTAAAAATAAATAATTTCATTGGCCGCATTTTCATTAATGAACAATAAAATAATTTCGGCTTTAATACTTCCGTCAAGAATTTTGGTAAATAATTCGAATTATTTGATATTAATATATTAGTTTGAACTATTAACGCATAAATTGCTTGACAACAAAATCCAGAATCAAATAACGCATTAATGAAATTAGATAATTGTACTAATGATTCATTAGGATCTGTTTCTTTAATTGTTAATTTAGTATAAGAAAAGATAAACTGTGAAAAGATAATCGAAAATGAACAATCATTATTCATTTTAAGTGATTTAATGATTAATAAGAAAAAGAATTCAAGTAATTTCTTATCAGGTCGAACACTTGTAACTATTAAATCCATATATTCCGTCCAACCAATCATTAATAATCGATGATATTCATCCGGATTTCGAAATGCAAAATTCGATGCATAAATATTAAAATGTTTAAAATCAATGATATCATTACAACGTTCTGCTAATCGAACAAATCCAATTATAGCCTTTTTCGGATTATGTAATAAATTACCCATTAATAAGTCTAAAATTACATAAAATGCTTTCACTAATGATTGATCTGTAATTTTAGATATTGAATCAATTGATGTACCTTTCGAATGAATGAATTTCATTAATGATTCATCCGATGAATATAATGATGAATTAAATCGAATATTTGTCGATACACAATTTGATTGATCTAATTTTGTATTATTTGTGATTTTTTCCATATCAATTTTCTTATCATAATATATTGTAGCTTGATGTTGTCCATTTTTAATAAGTGCACCATTAACAAAGATTGGTATATATGCCCAACCTATAGGCTCTCGATCATTTTTAGCTTTAGGTTGTGCTACAAAATGATAAAACTCAATAAAGAAACAATAATTGTTCTCAATTGGAAATGGTAAATCAAATACAAAGTTTTCGTCGAATTGTCCTTTCTCACAATGATAATAACATTTAGTAAATCCATATTGATCATTTGTAGAATATACTTGTGAATGATGTAATTCTAATGGCTCTCGAGATGTAGGTGATTTCCTTAATGATATTTGTGCAAAAATATTTCGTGCTTTAATTCCTGGTGGTAATTTAAAGGAAACTGATTCTAAACAAAATTGAACTTGATGTGAAAAATACATATTCGATTTAATTTGCATCGATTGTTCATATAATAACCTTAATACAGTATAATTCTTTGATGTTAATTCTTCGATTTGACGGACTGAATGTGTGCTTAATTTAATTGTCATCGACATCTTATATTTGGGTTTGATTTTGTCCTTTTTGGCAGATTCAACAAGTGACTTCATGTTGGCGCCCGTTAAGGGTTGATCGGCAACATAAATGTTATTGATAACTAATTGTTCGTTGATAATGAGGTCGTTAAGATTGACGTAGGTCCATGCAAATGGGGTAAAAACATTTAAATTTTTGGGCCATGATTGATTGACTGCTTTTTGCGCAGGTTCAGATTTGCCGTTAATATAATACTTGGCTAAATCTTCAGAACCACCTACGGTTAAAATATGTGAGAGAATAAAGATAAGATAATTAGGACACGTCATATCAGGAAGTTCAAATGATGCTTTTTGATTGAGATTTATTTGGATTTTTTGGCGCTGATAAAATTCTAGATTACTCTTGGGAAAGAAAACCCATTCGTCAGAAATGAAGTTTTTGTCTTGAAGAAGTTTGGCATTGATTTGAACTGGGGCTAAAAATGGATATGAAGTTTGAATTCCAAGAAATGAAATTGAGATAAACTGGATGTCTTCAAGCGGTGGTGCTCGAATCGATTCCATTTGTCTTCTTTTTAAAAGCTCAGGCTTTGATTTGAAATAACTGGAGATAATATGTGAAACAATTTCTTCATTAACATCACTGTGGATATGTGAACTCTCTGCATCAAATAAGAATGATATGTTCCTTTCTGGTAAAAAGTTTTGTCGCTCTTTGATTTGGAAATCAGGAATATCAAGAAATTGACAACTTGAAGAATGAAATTGAACAAATGGATTATCAGACCATTTATTTTGAGAGTTTTTTTGTAAAGCCATTTGGCTTAAATAAGGGTTTTCATCTTCAGATACATCTGGAATAAAATTTGTCCATGAACATGATGCAAGTGACTCATCATTTCTAACCCATTCTTCTATTTCTGCATTCATGCTCTCCATATCTTGATCATCTATATAAGGAGGATTTGAAAATTCTTCTTCAATTGGTCCTTCTTCTGAGTATTTTGTTTCTTCAAAAAGCTGCGTTAAAATGCTGCCATGTCTTTTATGATTACTTTTAAATGTTAGAGAATGGTAACTTGGATTTTTACTCATGTATTCCTTTTTATATGTTTATACTCAGAATTAAACGGTTATTTCGGTTCCATCATCTACTCCAGATACAAAAATCCCTTCTCAAATTTTATACGATGATGAATTAATTAGTCTTATTCAAAATGCAGATGCGCTAAAAATCACATGAATGATTTATGATTTTTAAATTTATATATTCTCGCCAAAATAATGAAAAATTCAGGCAAATGACTTCTGACATTTTACGTTTGAATTGAAAATTGAATCACTTGAAATTTTCAAATAAATAAAAAAATCTGATTAAAATAAAGTGAAAAACTGGAAATTTGAAGTGAATACATTCAATAGAGTAATAAATAATATCGGAAATCAGCATTTTTAATAAAAAACATATTTACAGGCAAACTCAATATTAGCTAAGAGAATGTATAAAAGAAGTAAAAATTCAATATTGGATAAAGAGATAACTATTTCGCATATTCGTGATTAATTTGAATATTAATTCAATTTTTTGATCGCCATTCATAAATTTTATCGCACGATGTGAGTTAGTGATAAATTTTAAGATACACAATGTTTTAAATCATATTCTTCTTTCAAAATTCTCGTTTCTTTTTTGTCTAGGTTCATATGATCATTTTCCTCACAATTTTACGAACGTTACAACATAACGTTCCAGCGGCATAACCACCTTTTATATGTGAAGTGAAAATTATCGTTGTTCACAACTTCTCTATGGCATTATCTCGTCCCTTAACTCCACTAGAAAACTTATACACAAAAATTATTCCAATTAATATTCAGCTTGGAATAGAAGTGGATGACCCTCAAATTATTCCAAAATATGTGGATCAACTTAAAAAAGTATCTTTATCATTGCACTTAATGTCTGATGGGAAAAATTTAATTTCTACTAATAAAGATGTGCCAGTAATGCATATTCCAGAATTTCCTAATCTCAAAGATTCTGTTGAATATGTTTTAACTCATAACGCACCAAAAGAAAACTTCCCTCTTGCCACTATTTCCACCAACTCAAATCAACTTATATTTAATTGTTGCCATACTTTTGGAGATGGTTCACATCTTAAACGCATTGTTTCAGAACTTCAAAATCCCACAAACACACCACTACCAAAACTTCCTACGCCAATACTTACCACCTTTTCAGAAGAGCTTTCACGTCTTTCACCACTTTCCCATGATTATCGAGATCCTATGTTTACACATCTCAAGAACCAAACACCAGAAAAAGCAGATCCAACCGATGTCTTCCAAAACATTGTTTCCAAATTCCCTGCTAATACTCTTAGTTGTTATCATAATGGCAAAATTTCGGGCCTTACCGAACATATCAGTGCGTCATTAGTTCTCTCCGCCAAAGCCATTGGAGGACTTAGCGATGGCTTTGGAACTCAAAACGCAGTTGACTTACGGCCATTTCTTCCTAAGCATCTTCAAAAATCGTTAGGCATTATTGACCACGTTGGAATGGTTATTATGACATCACAAAAGCCAAAAACATTTGGCGATCTTAAAAAAGACTTTCGCGCCACTTTAAATGATGCAATTTCACGCAAGCTATTTTTCAACCATATGAAATGGGACATTTTGCACTACTGTTCTGATGAAGGAGTTAAAGAAGAACTTCCGTTACAAGGTTTAATGGTTCTTTTGTCGAATGTCGGACAAGTGCACATTAAGAAACCGATAACAGATGTGATGATGAGAGTCGACATGGAAGAGCCTTATTCAGTCGCATCAATAATTTCATATTCGGTGATTTCGGAAAAAGAAAATTCGGTTCGAACACATTTGACTTATGGCGCAAAAGGTACAACGAAACATTACATGGAAAGACTCAACAAAGTCTTCGAATACGCAATGAGAAACTTCCAGCCGTCATTGGAAATAGATAAAGCAATCGATATCCTTCGAAAAATAGATAAGAAATAAAATGATTTAATGATAATATTACTATTTTTCGATTTAATTAGTGCATTAATGCGGTTTTTCCCATATATTAATATTACTAATTTAGATTTAACAAAATATGGTATAATAATCATTTTATTATGTGTTGAAATTAATTTTTCATTCTGTTATGGAAATAAATACTGTAATTTTTTATTAAAGTTTAACGGGATAAGCAACACATTGAGAGAACATAAGGTCATTTTGAAGATTACAATGAAATTTAATAAGCACATACAAAATTACTTAAAAAACAATAATTTTTCCTTGTGTTTAAAAATCTAGTTGTAAATATTTCATTCCAGTACTTGCCAATCATTTTATAAGACAAACATTTTTGTATGAATGCGTTTGCAGATTATTAACAATATTATTATAATCAATTATAATCGATTTTTATCAACTATGTTTATTTGTAATAATCATTGTTCAGTTTGAAATCGCTAAGCAATCAATACAATACGATAATGGCTTATATGTTGTCCAATACCATCCATGGTTTGTTCCAAAAAATCACATAGATTGTGCAAAAAGTAAAAATTTTGGACTTATAAAAACATAAGGAGATATGAATTAATTCCTTTTTCTTCTAATTCATTCCTTATTTTTGACTCTGTTAATCTTTTTGCATTTGCACATGATGCGTTCAAAAATTAAATATTTTTTGATATTTATTCAATTCAATCACTTCATTAAATATATTATTAAAATATCATTTCCTCTACGAATAATTTTAAGAAATTCACAAATATAAAATCACAAATCGCTTAACTTTGTTAATGTATTTGTATTTATTGTAAGTATTTCAGGCCTGTGCTTGCCAGCCACCTTATAAGTCGAACATTTCTATCTGCAGGCATTTGATGATCCCAATCACCACCAATTACTTCTATCGGAGTGTTTTCATCAATTATTGACCAGTTTGAAAGCAACAAGTCATAAATATAATAAGACTTTGGTTCTTCCGGTGTCCAATACCACGCGTGGTTTGTTCTATAAAACCACAGAGGTGTTACCAAGAGAAAAGTTCCTGGACTGATGAATACATCAGGGGAATAAGTTGGTTGTAATCCTTTTTCTTTTAATTCATTTATTTCCAACTCTGATAAACTTTTTGCATTTTCATATGATCCATTTCTTGTTGAGGCATTTTCATATAAATTATTAATGGCTTGAATAACAACAGAAATGTTAGTAGCTTCATTACAATTTTCTTTTGGATTCGAGCGTTTGTGTATGCCGAAAACATTGCCATCTGTGTTGGTAAGTGGTGATCCTGATGATCCTGGCTCAGTCGAAATTTCATGAAGAATATCAAACCCCCAAAAAAGTCGTATGTTTCCTTGTGCAAATGATAAGTCTTCTCCACCCGGATATTGGATAATAAACGCTCGATCTCCTTTTTGAATGTATGGATTGGGATAAAGATAATTTACACTGAAATCAAAAAATGATGAAGGAATCTCAACAAATGATACGTCAAGCAAAGGACAAGTAAAGCGAAATGTGTCATGTCTAATTCGAAAAGTAACAAGCTTGTTTCTAGATTCAAAGTACATGCATATTTCTCCTTCATCTCTAAGATGAAAATCACGTAAAACATGATTATTTGTCATAAGTCCATAAATATATCCTCTGTGAGAAAGTGGAATGGCAACTAAAAAACCACTAGCAACACTTTTTTCCAAAATAATTTTACAAGTAACATTTGCAACAGAATTCATCTTTTTAAACGATATGGGTTGATATGTTCCTCTTATTGCCATTTCGTTTCTCATATACATTTCATTTCTTTTTGTTGTAGAAGTTCCTCCACCCATCCAAAAAATGCCGTTTGAAGGTGGTGTTTTTACAAACACCTAAACACACTAATTTTGTTGACGGTTGGATTCAATTGTTTGCAATAGAAAATGCACTTTTATTTCAATTTTCTGAACTTATCTGTGGCCACAAGCTTGTGTAGCTATCGTGTTTTAGAAAAATGGATTAAGAGGGAAATGATCGTCAGTAAAGAGGAGGAGGAAAGTGACACAATTTATCCAATACAGATTGTATGGGATATCGTGTATATGACACAATCTGAAAAACTGTTTAACTATTCGCTTATATTAAACAAATATATAAATTGCGAAAAAATCGATTTATTTGAATCTTTTTTGAATGGAATCAATATTGTAATAAAATATTGTAACAAATATTTTTTTCATGGATTTGTTTTACATTGTTCCTCTAGTAACAAAAATCCGAAAATCACTTGTCGTTACTTTACAACGTAGTGATTTTTTAAAAAATGTTTCAATTAATGATGTATCAGAAGAAGGAAAAACTTTTTCACATTAGCACAATTTATTCATACAAACTCGAGTTTGTATGAAAAGTTTTTTAATAAATATGTTCAAAATATGGATAAAATTTTCACGTTAACATTTTGTGCATTTGTTCGAACCAATTTTTCAAGAAAATATTTCATGAATCTTTTCATGAATATTACAAATCCAACTATAAATGAATTAAATTTTTTAGATATAATTGATATTTTAACTAGTGATTTTAAATGTGATTTATCAAGATTTAATTTATACAATTCTTATCGAAATTTAGATAACCATCAATTACTTATTGAAGTGAAGATTAAAATATTAAGAGATAAATATTATGTTGATCAAATTAAAGAATTAAAAAAAATATTTTGATTAAAATGATTTTTTAATATCTAATCTGAATAGCGTTTTGCATAGAATACATTATGTTCTTGTAGAGCCCCATGAGAGTTTTAATGGAATCATTGAGAGTTCTATACGAAAAGTGTTATGAAACATAAAATTATCATTGGTATTTCTGGCCCTTCAGCTTCTGGCAAAACAACAATCGCAAAAAAACTGGCAGAAAAAATAAATACAGAAGTTGTTAGCATTGACAATTATTTCGATTTAAATCCTGATAAAAATTTGCAAATGTTTCATGGAATTCAAATTTTTAACTATGATAAAGTGGATTCAATTGACTGGGATTTACTGGTGTATGAAATAGATAATGAAACAAAGCATGATATAATAATTTTAGAAGGATTCATTTTATTTGGTGACAAAAGAATCGAAAAAATGGTAGATGCACTTATAAACATCGAGTTTTCTGGTGAAGAAGATTTTGGTCTAGCATTGGAACGTCGAATTTCGAGAGGATTCCATGCCAAAGTTCCAGATGATTATCATGAAAACCCAGTAATTGACCGTGTACACTTCACGTGTTCATATTTTGAAGAAATTGTTTGGCCAGAAATGCTACAACATCCAGAATACAGAAAACCTAATGGATGGAACAAGCCTCTTTTGGAACTAAACGCCAAATCTCCACTTGAAGAAAACGTACAAAAGTCCTTTGACTTTACACAAAAATTTATTGAAAGTCGGAAAACTAAATGTTACATATCTTGAATAGTTCCTTTATTGGATGCAAAGATAGTAAATAAACTATTTACTATTAGAGAGAAAAATTCCTTTTTTTCATAACTCTTTGGCAATGCAAAAACATATTGGGATTTTTATTAAAAAATAAATCTCATGATATCCATAAGTTAACTATAAAATTTCAACCAAGATCATTTAAATCAACATTTCCTATAGAATAATTTTTAATTTAGCGAGAAAATTTCTGCCCCAAGCTATTGATTTTGTGAAAATTTACAAATTTTTGGTAAAACATACAGATTTCTCAACCATTTCTTAATATTATAATAATTAATTGTCTTTTTCTTTATCGCTATATAATTCGCATTTAATAGATGTGTTTAACTGAATTTCATGCATGAATTTTTTCCAATCAAGCAAATCAATATGGATTATATAATAGATCATCCAAATAGAAACATATCTATACAAAAAAGTTAATCAAAACAATTCAAATAAAATGTTATTGTGTATTTTATGAAGATTTAAGACAACTTCTTTTTGCATAAAAAGTGCATAAGGTCAAAAAATGCAATGCCACTTTTATACACTTTACACCCATTTGAAATTTCAGAAAAATGATAAAAATTTTTAAAATTTAACCGCCACAGATGTTGTGCATAAAAAGAAACTTGGCTGAAATTTTTAAATCATTTCGCAGCATCCATCCTTTTGCTGTTTAGTTGAGGCTGTGTTAACAGTTGGTGGATGGAGAACAATTTTGATTGCTGACTCAAATACCTCTTTAAGATGGTATTGCTTCAAGGCTGAGCATTCAACATAATCACAAGCTCCAATCTTAGCTTTCATTTCCTCACCTTGTGAAGTGGAGATTGGTTCCATTCCTTTCGACTTAAGTTCTTCTGCATGTTCTTCAAATTCATCTCTAAGATCGCATTTCATACCTACTAAGATGTAAGGGGTAGTTGGGCAGTGCTCTTTAACTTCTGGAACCCACATGTTTTGAACATTTTCAAGAGATGTTGGAGATACAAGTGAGAAACAAAGAATGAAAACGTCTGTTTGTGGGTATGAAAGAGGACGAAGCTTCTTATAATCTTCCTGACCTGCAGTATCCCACAACTGAAGGTTAATTGCTTGATCTTCGACCATAACGTTTGCACTATAGTTATCGAAAACTGTTGGGATGTATTCTCCTGGGAAAGCGTTAGTGGTGTAAGAAATAAGGAGGCAGGTCTTACCGACAGCTCCATCACCGACAACAACACACTTAATATGCTTCATGAAAATGAATTCTAAAAGTGGTAACCGTAATTTTTCACCTTAAAATTTATTCAAAAAGCGATTTTTGATCAGGTTTTGTGACGAATAAACCGCACTTTTATCATCGTCGGCCACGCCTGGAATGATAGACAAAAAACATTTTCATTATCATTAGAAACCTTATGTTAAAAAACCAAACATTTTATAAAAGAAATGTTTCGCACTTAGGAAATCCCTATATTTAATGATTGTAGTTCAGAATAGTAATTATTATTTTAATTTTAATTCCCTTAAAGCATCTCAGTGGACGAGTATAGCTTGCTTTCAGCCACAACCAGATAAACAACATTTGAGTTTTCATTGTATAATAAAATTTATATATTCAAACAATATATGAATACTTTTGTGTTTCATGACCTTGTTATTCTTACTGACGAATAATAGCAAAAGAATTTCCAAAAATTCTAAAATTATCTTTTTTCCAATTTGATGACAAAAATTTCTTTTTCGACACAAATTATAACCGTTGCAAAATTGAAACAAAGCAACGGAAACCGCCAAAATTTTGAATTAATCCGGGTAACGATGCATTCAAAAAGTTATTTTGCACGTGCGTTGTTTCCAAAATCAACCGCTTTCCCCTCAAAATAATAACAGATTGAAAAATGGTGACTATGAAGCAATCGACCTTCCAACAGCCAATCAAACGTGAAGGCTGTTTGTTCCTTGCTTACTGTTTTATGGCAAACTTAAGAACTGATGATCAAGTTCAAAAAGCTTTCAAATTCGCATGCAACAAAGGATGGCTTACAACAACATCATGCTATTGCAATACAGGAATGGATACTTTTATTAATGGTCTTTGCAGTTATTTCGGAACGAAACGGATGAGTGGTGTGACGCGGAAACATGTAAATAATAATTCGCACTGGATCGTTGTTTCTACATCAACAGGAAAGACAGTATATGATTCAATATATGGTTATAGTGGAAGCACATCTGGAGGAGATACAAAACCATCAACACAAAAGATCCGCTCATGCACATCATGGACAGGATATGTTGAAGCAAGTGTTCTTAACGTTAGATCTTCTCCTGTTTCAGGAAGTGTAGTAACTCAAGTCAAAACTAACACAAAGATCACATGTGGTGATGAATATTTGGGTTCAGATGGTTACATTTGGTACAAGGTCACAGCAAATGGTAAATCTGGTTATGTTCAATCCGGCTATGTTGTTCCAAAGTCAAGGAAGTCAGGAACAGTTACTGCTTCCACACTTAATGTTCGCATTGGTCCAGGTACAAGTTACTCTAAGCTTCCAATCAAGTCTACATTATCCAACGGCAACAAAGTTGAAATCCTTGCAACAGTTAATGGCTGGTATCGTATTTCATACGGTAGCAGCCCACGCAAGGTAGGATACGTTTCTGCACAATATATCAAATAAACTCCTACCTGAGTGGATTTGTATTAAAGATTGAAATTGTTCATGGATTGATTTTGTCCTTGAACATAGACAAAGAGATTTAAAAGCTCTGAAAAAGTTGATTTGTCAAATCAAAATTAAATAATTACTTAACGTACCGATAGACACTTTTTATAACATATTCAAAAATTCAAAAACGATAATCAATCATTATGGATGTCGATAAGATAATTACACAGCTTTCGACTGGGAATTCCATAAGTTCAGATGATGTTATCCAATTGATTGATACTGTAACTCCATTATTTCTTATCGAGCCAAATGTACTTCGACTAGATCCACCAATTACTCTTGCTGGAGACACACATGGACAGTTAGAAGATGCGCTGAAGTTATTTGAAGTTTCAGGTAAAGTAGGTGATGTACGTTATTTGTTTTTAGGAGATTATGTTGATCGTGGCTTATATTCCATAGAATTACTCTGTCTTTTAATTGCTTACAAAATCAAATACCCAGATCGCATTTACCTTCTCAGAGGAAACCATGAAACACAAGAGGTTAACTCCGAGTATGGATTTTTTGATGAAATCAATACCAAATATGGCACTGAAGAAATATATAACAAATGTAATGACATGTTCGAAACTCTTCCTCTTGCGGCCATTGTTGACAACCGACTTTTTTGTGTCCATGGAGGTCTTTCACCTGATTTGAACACAATCCAACAAATCGAAGATTACCAACGCGTTCAACAGCCAGAACTTACTTCTTTTGTAGGTAATATGCTATGGAGTGATCCTGATGAAGTTGAAGATTACGAAAGATCAGAACGACGTTCAGGATATTTATTTGGTGAAGCCCACGTTGAAAAATTCCTTAAGACCAACAACCTTCAGAAAATAGTCCGTAGCCATGAAATGGTTGATGGATATGAAGAAAAATTTAATGGAAAACTTGTTACTATTTGGTCAGCTCCAAATTATTGTTATATCTGTGGGAATAAGGCTTCATGTCTTAAGGTAAAAGGACCAGGAGAAGATGATGAATATATAGTATATGAGGCAATGCCTTTTGAAAAAAGGTTCACACCTCAGTTTATGCATTCAATGTATTTCAAATAAAATTATTGTTCAAACATAGTATAAATGTTTCTTTTTAAGTAACAATGAAAATTAACTTCAGATCAAAGATAAAACTGGAAAAACGATTACACTTTTAATCGTATTTTATACAATTTTGAATTAAAGAATCGGTTATTCATTGTTGGAGCAGACTCTTTGTTTTATATAAACAATATCCAACCATTTTAAGGAAATATGTAGTTTTTTGATTTAATGAGAGTGAGTTTAAATATTATTTTGAATTTCAAAGCATTTTTTGTGATTGACAAAATATATGAATTTAAATCAGATTTTTCTTTTTGTAATAATGAATGTCATCAAATTTAAGATTAGGTAACGCTATTTTTTTTTATCATGTGTCATAGCATAATGATTTATATTGAGATGAATGCGCCAAAAATAAACGGCCGAACTAGATGGAAGCAACAACAAACATTTTAGAAATGCAAGACTCAATTAAAACATTTCATGTGGATGACGAGGAACTCTTTGAGTTAATATCTTTGTTAAAAAATCCTGCACAATGCGGCCATCAATTTTTTCTTCAATTGTATGAAAATTTGTACAAAGCATCATCAGCACAATTAAGTCTCATTGCACAATCCCTTGAAACTTTTCTCTTGTTTTGTGGCATATTACTAGAGCTTAAAAAAGATCCTGAGCAATTTCATAATACCACTTTTTATTCAGATTATTTTAATTTCCTTCATATCATTGGTTTTCGGATTGACCCTAATTGTGATTTCCAAAAAATTAATGAATTATTTACAGATTTAATAGGAACTGGATCATTTGATTTATGTATTCAAATTCTTGATATAATTATTCTTACGATCGAAAAACAAAATGACAGTGTTGTGCAGCAAGAAACAATTTCAATTACAAATATTTTATACTCGTGTGGGAAAAAATTGAAATCAGGAATCTTCGATATTTCCAACTTTACATTCCAAAGCTTTAGCTTTCTTAATTCTGTTATGCGTTTACTTCTTTTATATTTCCAAATCGAGAAAAAAATTTCATCATCCCAAAACTCAAACATTGTAACTATTTTCAAGAAAATTCTTGACCTTAAGCCACAAAACGTAACAGATATATTACAAAAATCGTATTTACATTGTGCTAAGATCCGAATTATTAAACTAATGCTTAGTAGAGATAAAGGATTTCGAGTCAGTGATTATACAGAAAATATAATTTCAACAGTTTTTAAAGAAATTAAATATTTTCCATCGTTAACACATGAAACCATTGGTATGTTACGAATGTTTGTTTCACGAATTCAATCTGATTTTCTTACCAATCAAATCCAATCACATTACAAAGATTTTTTAAACTTTAATAATTTTAATAATAAAACGTTTACGTTCATAGCTGATTTCATTACGCATTATTATCAAAAACGTATAGCGCAAGCTAATCCGATTGATGTTTGGTTTTTAACATTATTTTCAGCTAATACACTTTGTTTTTGTAATGGAAAGTTTACTGATTTTTTTGTTAAATTCGAACGAATGTTAAATTATAATAATTTAAATGATTATCAAAAAATAATGTATTTAATGAATACATTAAATATTCAATTACAAAAAGAAATTTATAATTTAATGAAATTACCTCAAGAACATGAAGTTAAAAAAATACAACCAACAATATTAAAGTTAAATTCGATTGAAGAACATTTCCAAACAATTATTAATTCATTACATAATTATTTAGTTAAATTAAACCAAATCATTAATTCACAAAACAAAACATTATTATTTGCTGTTTCTTCTTTACCTTTAAATTATGATCATGATTTAATTAATTCCATTTTATTAAACTCTTTAATCTTGATTGTTAATATTAGAGATTGTATCGAAAATAAACTTACTCCAATTTTCGATCAAAATCCAAGTACAGATATTGAAACATATTATAAAACATGTATAAATTATGAAAAACTAATAAAAAATTGTTCAATTATTCGAGATTTATGTGTTTCAATATCAGAAAAAATTGTTCAATGTTTTGATCAAATTACAACTTTTACCGCGTTTAATATTTGGGACAATTTTTTTATTGAATTATTTAATGATAAATTCGACTTTACAATTGGAACTATTGTTTATTATGATATCCTTAAGACTCCTTATACATCTATACCATTTTTAGATGCGTTATTTCAATTCGGTATAAATAATATTAAACAATCGAATAACATAGAAAAGACGATTAAAGCTATAAATGATTTATTACAAAAGTTTATAAATAGATCAATTCAAATTCCTTGTAATTATCAATTAAGTCAAACAATATCAAATAGAGCACATATTTTTATATCTGTTTGTAAGGAATATTTATATACTGTTAATTATTTTGGTTTAGTAATTAATGTGATTTGTAATATTTGTAGTTTCGTTGATTATTTAACAAATAATTTCGAGTTTTCGAAAAGAATTTTGACTGATGGATTTCTTAAAGTAATTTGTACTTCAATTAAATTGTTGGATTGTTCAAATATGATCATATCGCATTTCATTGAACATTGTATCGGAATTTCGAAAGATTTTTTAAAATTACCTTTTATAATTGAAACTATTTTTCAATTTACTTATGATGAAACTAAAATTGGTTTGAAATTACTTTTAATGGCCGAAAAAATTGATCCGAATTTAATATATTCACATCATTCTATTAATGAATTTTATCAAGTTGCAATTTCACTTTTAGATTCTACTTCTTCTGCTAATAAAAAAATATTAATTCATTTTATTCAAAATATACAAGAAAGAAATCCTTCATTAATAATAAATAAAGTGTTAACAGATGTAATTGATAGAAGAAAAGTTGTTTTCCAAAATGAACAAAATCAATTTCAATGTGATTATTCATCTTTTTTGGTATCAATAACAAAATCATTAAATGAAACACCAAATAATGAAGTTTTATATCAATTAATTTCGGATGTAATAACTTCATTATATAAAGAAAAAATATTTTCCATAGAAAACAGAAGAAATTTTATAAAATTATTAACAATTTTATTAAAAATGCATTTAAACAATCCGAAATTAATTGAGAAATATATTCTTAAAATATTAATAAATTCGAATGATAATATATCTGTTTATGCACATACACTTGCATGTTTATGTGCAATTTATATAGAACCACCATTAAATATTGTGTATAATATATTAAATTTAATTAAAAGCATTGAAATATTTGTTGATTTTATAAATGAATTACGATTAATTTCTGATTTCCATTTAATCCCTAGTAAAGGTTCATTAGAAATATTAATTTTGACTTTAATTAAAGAATTACCTACTGAAGTTATAGATCCTATTTCATTAGCAATTTTTGTATCTAAAAATATAATTAATTTAATAGAATTAAAAATTCGAAGTGATGATATAACAAAAGATAAATTAAACTTTATTGAACTTGATTTTTTAAGTACATCAAAAATCGAAATTATAATTTTTGTACGTAAATTATTAAAAGAACGAAAAATTAGTTTATCTCCTTTATTCGATGCAATTAATACATATACAAAACCTTATCCATTAATTGCATTATTTGAATTAATGAGTGAATGTGATTGTAATAGTGAAGTAGTAAAATATTTTGATCAAATTTGTCAAGATCAACCTATGAATCTTATGCAATTAAAGAAAGTTGCTTATTTACTTCGAGCTTTTCCAAAATTAGTAAAGATTAAACAAGAAAGAATCGTAGAAATCATGAAAAATAATTGTTTTAAACTTACGAATACTACTGTATTAAATCAACAAGCATTAATTTTATCATTTTTAATTCCGATTTTAAAAAGTAATGTTAATTTTGACTTAAATTATCTTTCAATGTTACCAATAATACAAAAATTAATTTATGGTAATAAAGAAATTAATAAAATTTATAAGAAACAAGCACAAGATGCTTTATATTACTTAGCTAAAAAAGGTAATAATAAAATCCTTAGAGAAATAGATGCATATTATAAAAATTTAGCAAATATTTCTAATTTCCCTACAAAACCTAATTCTAATATTTTCATTAACTTTATGAAAAGTAAAGATTTGATTATATCTTTTTATCGAATTGAGACATGTCAAATATTTGATATTATATTAAAATTCTTAGAAGAATTACCACAAATTTTAGGTGCAAATGAAAACCAAAACATTGATATTTATGAATTTGATAATAGTATTAATGTATTATTTAGTTTTTTAGATAATTGTGATATTAGTTTCCTAAGAAAAAAAGATTATCTTTTTAGAGTATATTCATCAATTTGTTTAATATATTTACATTTTACTCAATTTAGGAAATTAAAATATGAAAAATATTTTGTTGAAATCATTTTAAAAACTAAAACTAAATTTATTTCATTTGTAAATGAATCTTTATCTTTAATTGGTAATAAAATAATTGGTTTAATTATGATGTTAGAAAATGAAATGATTTTAAATTTAATAAATTCAAATTATTCTAATTTAAAAATCAATTTAAATATTGGTCATAATGTTAATAATAATGTAGCGTTGTTTTATTTAGGTTGTTTTGCTTCTCATTTCCAACAATCTGATTTTGATACTATAATACAAATATTAAGTAATTACATTATGAATTTCAAAAATAATTTTGAAGGATTTTCTTCAATAATTTTTGATATATTTTTAAATCAAATTCTAAAAAATTCGTCAAAACATTTTTTACAATTTACGTTTACTATAATACAAAAAGGTTATTCAGTATTTAAAACACAAATTAAAATAATGTATTTAAATTATATCAATAAATTTACTTTTAATGATTTTGTTGAATTAAATTATTCCAAAGTAGATGAAGAAAATATAAAATTTTTCAAATTATTTATAAAACATATATTTATAAATCATAATGAACAAGTTAATAATTATTTAGAATTCATTAAAAATAATTTTTCTACTTATGTATATATAAATATACTTTTGTTATTACCTAAATTAAATATTACTTCTTATGTTGAAGATGCTTATGAATTATTTAATGTATCAGGTGATATTTTAACAAGAAATAAAATATTATTATATTGGTCTAAAACAATTTCAAATCAAACGCATTTCCAAGAAATGATAAATAATTTAATTCCTTTAATTTCATATTGTTTAAACTATGATATAGCGCAATGTTTAAGTACATTAATAATTCCTGAAGAAGAAACCTTACCTGATGAATTCATAAAATTAATTCCTATTTTAATTAAAAGTTCTGATTCTATAAATCCTTTATTAACATTTCTAAGTAAAAACAAAAATAATTTTGATTTAATTCAATGGTGTGAAATCGAAACGCAATTATTATCATATGAATATTCAAATAAAATCACGTTACAAATATTTCATAAAAATTCTCGATTTTTAAAGAAAATATCGTTGTTAATACCTAATGAATATGATCAAGATTTTATTGGTAAATATTATTCACATATATATCATTTAGAAAAATGTGTAATCAAATCGATTCAATATATACATGAAAACTTTGAAGCGTATTCCAAATATTTAAAGAATTTTGTTGAAATTGGTTCAAAATTAGTTGAGCTTATGCAAGAAGAAAATATAATATCAAATGAAATATTACAAATTTATATTATAAATGCTGAACATTCAATTGAATCTGATTTTGCCGAAATTTGTAATGAATATATTCCTTCATATGTTAAATATAGTGATTTAAATTTAGCACAAACTAAAGTATTATTAGATATATTAATAAAATTTTTACAAAATGAAAAATGGCCATTTTTAGCATTAGCGATTTATTATTTAATAAATAAAGCATTTAAAGAACAATTACTTGATAAAGTATATGATTTAGTCAACATACAGATATTATTAAAAACTTTTCCAATAATTTGGGATTTGAAGTTACCAATTTCTTATAGTATTTTACCAAAAGTAGTTTCATTATATAGAACAATTTCATTTGAATCATTATTAGATACTTATACATATGATTCAATGTTAACTTATATAATTTCATTTCCTTCTGTAGAAACTTATAATTATTTATTTAATCAACTTGAGACATGTGTAAATAATTATAATATAAATTCGATTTTTTATATAAATCATTTAATTAAAAATGGCTTGGTATTAAAAGATGCAAATAAATCATTTAGAACGAAAATTCTTTCTTATTTAAATAATAAATCTGTTGTACAAATATTTTGTCAGTCATCAAAAACTTATTTCGATAATGAAATTTTAAATGAATTAATTATGAATTCATTTGAATTATTATCAAAATATGTTTATAATAAAAATCCAAAAGTCTTAATAAATTTCTTAAATAATAATAATGATAATGAATGTAATTTAATTAAAGGTATGAAAACACTTTCAAACATTTATCAAAATAACGACTTAATTAACTTTTTCATTTTTATTTATTATTTACCAACTTTTAACATTTTTCCAATAAATAATATACAATTTAATACAGTTTTTAATAAAGGATTGAAAATCGATGATCATTTGTTTAAATGGAATGAATCGAATTTATATTTTTATGATGAATTTAAATTCGGTTCAATTAAAATAATTCCAAATTCGGAGTTTTATCAATCATTTCAATTCTATGAGAAATCATTAAATTCTTTATCAGCAAATATAAAAGAAATCGACAAAAACGTACTTGAAAATTATTTAGAAAGTAAAACGCCATTAATTAATGAAACCTTACGAATATTTTATCAAAACTCGAAATCAACTGAAATATATAAAATTATAAAACAATATCTTGTTGATGCATTACCAAATGTTAATCATAAAAATTATTTCGAATTTATTATTATTAAACAATTTAAATCTGCAATAAAACATTTAGTTAATACACCGAATTTAGAAAAGAAAATATTTGATTATGAGTTAAATCCATTATTTCCACCTGAGATACATGAAAGTTATGAAAAACTTCGAAATATTTTATTTTCCAAAGTCAAACCACAAAATAAATTTAAAGATATAAATGAAACACATCAAAATCTATATGAAAAATCCATAAATTTATATAAAAATATTTCCGAATCTGAAAATAACATAAAAACTGAAGAATTAAATATCCAAAACTTAATCACTGCTATTTTTATAGGTGAAATTGATAAAAAATTAGAAATCATTGCAATAAATAATCTTTTAACAGGTTTACGAATCAATTGTAAGAACGATGTCTTTATTTCATCATTTATAACAAATATCGAATTATTTAAACCTAAACTTAATGATTTTGTTCATAGTTTTAAATCAATTCCATTTCATTGGTCACAACTTTTTTCGGAAAAAATGAAATCCGATTCAATATTAATGTCATTATTTGAAGTTATACATCCTTCATTTTGGATTGAGTTTAAAGACAGTAATATTCCACCTGATGTTTCTAATAAAATTAACTCATTTTTAACGCCTTTAATTAATCAACTTAATAAAGAAGAAATTAATGTTAAATCGGATATATTAAAATATGAAAAAGAAATTGTTAATGAGTTTAGAAGTAAAAATAAACTTAAACATAATAAAAATGATTTAATTGATTTCCCTAAAGAAGAAAATAAATTAAAATCACAACATATACATTCACAACAAATAGCCCAAATCATTCCGCCATTATATAATGAACATGATGAAACTAATTTTCTGAATGTATTTTATAATAGTATATATGTTATAGCTGAAATAACTTTAAAGAATGGAAATATTATTAAATATATAATAGCTAAAAACTCATTAACTGATTCAAAGTTTTCTTTATTTTGTAATTTAATTTCAAATCTTTTAAAGAAATCTCCTGAAAGTTATCATAAGAATCAAATAATAAATAGTATTTATTCTGTTAATTTATATAACGATTTCGATTTAATTGCTACAAATAATTCGAATCCTTTTGTTAATTATAATATTATTTCGAAATTATTAGATATGAAAGATTTCGCTATAAGTAAAAATGATGAAGAAGAAGATCATAGATATATAAAAATAAATCCGAAAAATAAAAAAAATTTAATAAACTTCGCACAAAAACAAAGTTATTGCAATTGGTTTTGGAATTTCGGTACTCGTTATGCAGCGATTTCTATGTTACAATTCGCTTGTTGTTCACCAGTACCAAATCCTTTCGATTTGTTTATTGATGAAGAAAACGCTACAATTACATTTTCGCGATTTGAAGAAAATGACGAATTCCAATTAATAAGGTTTTGTGGTAAGTTGAGATTTTTGGAGGATATCTTAATAGCATTGGTGCCATTTAAATATGGAATGATTGCCGCCGCTTCTTGTTACGCTTATAATAGACATAAAATAAATTTGTTCTTGAAAAATATATTAAATAAAAACGAAGAAAAGAGAATGGAATTCTTAGAAAGAATTTATAGATTCTCAATAAGAGATAACGAACCTGAAATAATTCAAGAAGACATAAATGATTTAATAGAAAAGTCCATAACATCAAATTGCTTGTTCGCGCTGCCATGGATATAATAAACTATATTAACTATTTAAACATATTTTATCTTTTTAGTAGTGATAACATTTGCCTCAATTTACTTAAAGTAGATCTTGTTTGCATGAATACAGCACTGATACTTTTTAAATTAAAGCAAAAGTAATCATTTTAAACAACACATAAATGCTATCAATTCCATAGCAATAAAAACTTATTACAAATTCTAATCGAAATGCTAAATGAAGTTATTAGAGAGAACAAAATATAACAATAACAAAGAGAATATTAATACAAATGATACACTTAAAGTAAAATTTATTTAATTTAAATATAATACAGTTCCAGAACAGTAATTATTTAATTATCCATTCACTCATTGTAAAGTGCCTCAATCTCATCTTGGTATCTCACAGTAAGCTCTCTCCTTCTGACTTTGTATGTTGGCGATATGCATCCGTTGTCCATTGTCCATTCGTCATTGACGCATTTGATCTTCTTCACCTTCTGGTAGCCGAGGAGTTCTCTTTCTGCCTCAATTCGGTGCATTTGGTTCATAATTGCGTCGATTACTTGAATCGAATCGCATGCGGCCTTGAACTCATTGTCATTGAGTTTCTTTCCAAGTAAAACCTCGACATCAGCTTTGCTTGGGATGACAATTCCGACCAAATAACTACGACTTGCATCTCCATAAATGAAGATATTCTGAATCAATGGCGCTTCTTCATAGAATGTACCTAACAGCTCAGCAGCAACGTATTCTCCTTGTGAGAGCTTGAAGATAGATCTCATTCGATCAACAACAAGAAGAACATTATCTTCATCAAATTTTCCAATATCACCTGTATGAATCCATGTATGGGTTTCGTCGGTGAAAAGGTTCTTTGTTCCTTCTGGATCATTCAGATATCCGGAACAGAGGCCTGTACCGCCCATTTGGATCTCGCCAACCCCGGGATCGTCAAAACCGTCGACCTTTGAAATTCGGATTTCGACATTTGAAAGGGGATAACCGTTTGTCCCATATTTTATATACTTTATTTGGGGTGGGGACAAAGTGTTACCGCTGCCACCTTCTGACAAACCGTAACCGGTACGAATGGGTACCCCCAAAATAACTTGCATTTCCCTGTGAACTGCCGGAACGATAGCCGCGGAACCGTTACAGATTTGAGTGACACAACCGCCCATCTGAGACTTGATTTTGTTGAAGACGATGATATCAGGAATGAAAGTTGGCATGTCATGCATGAGAAGAAACTCTTTGACGTAGAATGCAACGTTAAAGATAGTACGGACAATAATTGATGAACTCTTAATGCGTGAATTAACAGCATCATTCATCCTTTGAAGAACTCGTGGAACACAACAAAGACATGTAGGCTTAAGTATTTGCATGTCTTCGGATAGTTTTGGAATTGAGCCACTAAAAACTCCGATTTTTCCACCACTATATAATGTGCAACTGGAACACATCTTTTCGAAAACATGGCAAAGAGGAAGATATGAAATATGACGTTCGTAGGTGGCATCGCAATACTCTGAGTGGATAGCAATGAGATTTGTTACAAATGAGCGATGACTTATCATTACTCCTTTTGGAAAACCAGTGGTACCAGAACTGTAACAGATATACATTATCTGCTCAGGATCTATTTCCGCAAGGGCTGGCTCTTTGTTCTTTCCAAGTTCGCAGACTTCTTTGAATGTTCTTAAATTTGTATTATTCCATGCAATTTTATCGATGAAAGGTTGGTCTTCTGGAATGATATCATCGAAAAGAATAATTTCTTTAAACTGCTTTAATACTTCATCCTTAATTCTTTGGAATTTTGAAAAATCATTTCTACTAAGAATAATATATTGAGTTCCACAGTTCTTAATAGAATACTCAAGAGCATCGAGTGCAAAGGCACTGAAAAGGTGAACAGTAGTAAAGCCAATGAGATATGATGCATCTGCTGCTAATATCCATTCTGGTCGATTTTCACTTAAAATTGCAACAAATGTTCTGTTTTCAACACCAAGTTGAGAAAGACCTGATGCAAAGTTACTAGAAATTTTGTAGGCTTCAGAGTATGTGATAAAAGTAAATTTGTTATCAAGAACACCATTTTCGAGTTTTCTTCTTCCAACGTATTCTCTTTCTTTATATTTTTCCATTGATTTAAGGTAAACATCTTGACCTGTTCTTAGATCTTCTGGTAATTGTAATACACCATCAGCATACTTTGGATGACGACGAATTGCATATGGGGTTATGTCCTCACCTGTTGCATATGCTGAGTATGTTCCTGGTGGAGCTGTTTTGGATTGGGAAAGGCCCATTTTTTGGCGGTTAAAAGAAAGATTTTTCTCAAAATTCAACGATTATTCAATTTCGCCAAAATCGATCATCGTTTGAATTGAGATAGATGTAATAATGTATATATATCATATATTTATGATATCAAGATCGTAGGATGATCGCTATATACGATGGGTGGATAGATACTACTCTTCAAGTTTCCTTGAAGTGCCATTTTTTAGAAAAAAATAATTTTAAATTTAATAAGAAATTTTATTAAATGATTGATATTTTCCTTCGGAATCTTAATAATCTTCACTAAATCCAGTGCGAACCGAATGTTCTTAATTCCAAGAAGTTTTAATTTTTTCAATATAGTTAGTGCAAACTTTTTTTTAAATTTTAATAATATACAAGGTGTACTCATATCATACATTTTTTTATTTAATTCATAAATTCAAGATTTCATATAATTATTTGGAATAAATAACAAATCACGATTCTATGATAAAATATCAATATTTTTATTTTTTAACAAACCAAGAATCATTTAATTTGGCTGTTGACAAATTACAATGATGTAAATTGATAACGTATCTTTTCGAGGAAAGGGTAAAATTTTGATAATATTTACCATCATTCAAATTCGCTTCTATCGTCACTTATCGTCGCTGCTATCGTTTGATATTAACCATGCAAAAGTCGATTTTTGTCACTTTTTGGAATGATAGAATAAATTTATCTCGTGCTAATTATGATATTATTCTTAGTTTTTTATTGATCATAGATGTAACTATGTATATATATTATATATCCATAATATCAAGATCGTAGGATGATCGCTATATACAATGGGTGGAAATCGCAAGTCGAGTTTAATAGTATTAATAGAATGCATTTTTGTTTCAATTTTTCGGTTATGTACGTTTAAGAATATTTAAAAACACACAATTAATGGAAAATATTAACATTGAACAGCAACAAATACGCACAAAGCAATTCACATCTGTTACAAATAAAGAATCTATTAGGAAAATAGTTAATGAATCAAATTCAAATATTAAAAGACAATTTATTGAAGAAAAAAGAAGGAGAATTTTACTGCAGTCACAAATTAAAGTCATACAAGAAAAAATGGGAGCTCCACAATTACAAGTAACGGGTAACGATGTTGATTTGCATGAATCAATTAATTCTTTAGAAATGCAAATCAAGGAAAAGGAAGCAGAAATAAACCAAAAAAATGAAGAAATAAAATCAATTAAATCTGAATGTGAGAAGAATCATAAAATAACAAAAAAACATATTTCATTAAAATTGTTGAGGAAACAAATCCAAGAATGTAACGCTTCAATTCAACAACTAAAAAATGAACTTGACGAAGATGTAAATGGAAACCAGGAAGTGAAGGAAATACAACTCCGAAGCATAACATTAGTTCAGATTAAAAACTTCGAAATAGAAAATCTCATCAAGAAAAGAAGAAGTATTGCTGAAGAAGCAGAGAAATATTTTTTAAGAACAGACTCTTCTGCAGCTGCTTCTTATGAAGTTGTTAAGCAAATCTTAAATGATCAAGAGCCACTTGTTGAACAATTGGAAATGATAAATGCAAGATGCAAAAAACTAGAAAAATTAATCAGTCATTTATCAGATGGTCTCAAACCAAGCGAGTTGGCAGAGCGATCAAATCGTGCAATGAGAAAAGCATTACGCGAAAAATATGCGCGAAATAGTTTTGTGTAAAATGTGAAGTCATTTAACGTTCTTCTGAATTGAATTACTTTGTTTGTATCTAACAATTTATGGAAGCTCAATTCTCAAGCATTGATACAGTACTTAATTATGTGAAGCAAGGAGAAAAACCAATCGTATATGTTGTTCTTGGTACAATTTGGTCACCAACATGTTATTATACTATGAGCAAAATTCAAGAATTATCTAAACTACCAGAATATCAAGAAAACATAGAATTTTTTTATGTTGATCAAGATTCTGAACTCCAGTTTTGCTTTGGAGAAAATATTCCTGTTGGTTTTTCTACAATTTTATTGTTCGTGAAAGGAGAGATTGTGGATTTTCAAGGAAGAGAACAAGCATTTGATCAATCAAATGTTGACTCAAAGAGAAGGCTTATTCGGCAACTTAGTTTTGATCAAGCAAAAGCTATCGCTGATGAAGCGATTTTGATTTTGAACGGAAAATCAGAATCAATCCCATACATAGAGTGATTGAATACTTTTTACGTGAAATTCTTTGTATAAGAAATGTTTGATATTTGGAAAAAATTTTAAGTAAAATCAATGGAATTAATACGCTCATTTTTTCACAATCTTTATCATTATTTTTTTCCAGGCAGCTTGTCTGAAATAGAAACACACAAACCGCAGTAGCACTATTTATTTGAAAATAAAACAATATCTTTTATACTTTAACTAATTAAAAGAGTTTTCATCATCAAAAAAACGATACAACAAATAGAATACTTTATGAAAAAATACATCAATAAAAATAAACGAAAATTAAATGACCTTATTACAAAATAACATTTTATTTAATAACAATTAGATGAAGTTTCCTCCTATTTTCGGCATTATCAAACCTCTAGGTTTTTGTTTATATGTGTAACCCAAGAATGCAAATCTTGCCAAATCTGGTTCACATGGAAGCTGAGATCCGAAACCTTCGTCACCGTCAGGTTCTATCTCATCGAAGTGACAAGTGTCAGTTGGGAATCTAATGATTGGAATCATTGGTGGAATATTTGCATCAACACATTCGAAGTTAAATCCATTAAAGAACGGGTGAGTCACTATCTGTTCGAACTGGAATCTATTTTCTGGTTCACATAGAAGATGCTTTAACAAATCTATTGCTTCCGCAGATACATTTTTATCGGCTGGAAAACGTAATGCACGTCTCCAGTGTAAGATTCTAAGCGCTGTTTCTTGTAGAGATTTACCTGGAAATGGTGGATATCCAAAAAGCATCTCATATAAGATCACACCAAGTGACCAATAATCACTTAAAGTGGTTGGTTCTTGACCGCGAAGGATCTCAGGAGCTGTGTACCCACAAGTTCCAATAGCTTTGCCCCTTTCGTGATATGTTGCATATTGGTCACGACTAATTTGGCATTGTTCTATCATTAACTCTTGTATTTCATCAAGAAGTTGTTTGCGTTCAGAGTCGTTTTTCAGGTAATTAGTCGAAAGTCCAAAATCTGTTAATTTGATGTGGCCATTTTGGGCAATTAGAATGTTATCTGGTTTGAGATCACGATGAAGGAAATGCATAGAATGAATGGAGTTAAGAGCTATTGCAATTTCACCGGCAAAGAATCTGGCGGTTGGCTCATTGAATGTTCCACGTTTGATAAGAGCTGTCATAAGGTCACCACCGCAAAGGTATTCTAAAACAAGGTAAAGTCGTGAGTCATCTTGGAACGAACAATGTAATTCAACAACCCATGGATTTGATGCAGCTGATAATATGTCTCTTTCTGCTCGAACATTGGCTAGTTGATCTTTAAGGATTATGTCTGACTTTCGGAGAACTTTGAGAGCATAAAGTTCAGATGTGGTATTTTCTTGAACTAACCAAACTTCTCCGTAACCACCTTTACCGATTAATTTTATTCTTTGAAAATGAGATGCTGTCAGCCGAGCCCTTGACATTCTCGAATAATTTGTTTCTTCATTAACGTATTCTCTATATAAGGCTTCTTTATCTGATTGTGATAAATTTGAATTTGATACTGTTTCGATAAATCTTCTGTGCCTTTCGTTCCTGTCTTTTGTTTCTTTCATTAAAGAGGAGAAATGTTCTTCGAGATATCGCCTTGCTGTTTCAGATTTTATTTGAGTTGAACGAGATGGAAGTTGAGTATCCCAAAAACCATTTGATCCTGGTTGAGGGCATGAGTGTGTTCCGTAACCAGGTCTTCGCACAACAGTCATTCTGAATGCTTTTTTCTCTCACAAAAAGCTGTATTCAAAATCCAAGAAACCGTATAATTAAGTCAAAAAGCTACTTTTGAATATGTGGTGAAAATTAAGGGTTGTTTCTTTTGTTTGGTCGAAAACAAAACGAAAAATGGAGAGAATCAAATTATTTTAAGACTAAAAGAGCATAATATTAAAAGGCAGACTAAGGTAGTTAAGATAGTACACGATAACAAATATATAACAAAAACGTTTCGAATTCTGGATGATAAAATTTTGTTCTTCTATTCAAAAAGTGTTTAGTAAAACGATCGTTTGCTTAAACCCATCATAAACTTCGGTCCAACGGTTAGTTACCAAATTTCAGATAACATTTTTCATCGGTGTGATGGCCATTTGATTATTTAAATTTGAGTGCTTTTTAACAGTGTTCGTTCGATTTTACCAAAAAAAAAAAAAAAAAATTATTTTAATATGATATTTATGATCATAAAAAACCAGTTTACAAAATTGAAAATTGAAAACTTTACATATTGTATGTTTTTGTGTTCTAAAAATAATTTTAGGGAATAAGGAAGTTACAACTATCTATACTTTCTTAATAAGGTCTACGCAAAAGCACAACATCTTCTTTTAAGGTAAAATTTCTTGTATAATCAGGCATATCAAAATTTATAAATCATCATTTCATTTTAAACCTTAATACTGAATACTCTTTTGCAAAGTATTAGAGGCTTTGTAATGCTTTACTATGCGTATATATCTGTGATCCATTTAAATCTCAAATGTTTCCAACAACCTAAGATAGTTGTGTTAATCTTGAGACAAATATTTTGACAAAAGATTAAAGTAGAAAGAGTTGATAATGATTCAGACCTCTACCAAAATTTGCATTGCCATTATTTGTACACAAACGGCCTTTTGGGATTTGAAGGTTATATTCAATTTGTGTTCAAAAAAAAAGAACTTTTTCAGTATAATAAACTTATCAATAGTTTTTGATAGAAATTTAATCGTTTAGATTGGCATTTTTTTTTGTTCCCTTCAAATTTTTTACAACAATTCAACTTGGATTAAATTCGAAATTTTGCTGTTTCTATTTTTTATTTTGGTTTATAATAATAATGACTTCCAATTAGATGCAGTATGTAATCATTCTTATGTATATCTTAATTGGACAAAATTACAAGACTATATCTATTTCAAAGTATATCAGAAAAGAAAGGATTCAAATGGCATATGGACAGAATTCGAACAAATTAGTACTTATAGAAGTGGTGTAAGGCTCCATGTTTTAAATGTTTATCCAAGTCAATTTGATGGTGATAAAGGCCAAATAAATACTGCAAATGATTCTTGTTTTACACATTATGTTAATTTTACGTTTGGTACTAGTTTTGAAATTATAACGTTACCAAAGTCTGCTTTATTAAAAGTATGGATGCAGGGAGGAACAATTGAAGAAAATGGTGTTGTTTCAACATTTGATCCAATAGGAATTGATCCATTTACGAAAGAACGAATGATTTTTGTTGAACCAATATCAATCAATGACTTTGAAGACGAAATTAAAAGTTATTCCGATTTTATATATGATTATGATATAATATTTTTTGGATCATGGGATGCAAGTTCATGTTAAAATATTCGGACAGAAACCGCACATATAATTTCAAACTATATTCAAAACGGTTATGGTGTTATTGCAGGACATGATACACTTATTGATTATTTTTATGTAAATAATAAATCAACAAGTTTATTATCAATTCGGGATTTATTTGGCATTGCAAGTAAAGGTTCAGATAATTTTTATGCAGGAAATAATATTAATTATAAGAATATACATTCATCTAATATTTCTATTCAACGAGAAGGAATATTAGTTAAATATCCAAATAAAATTGGGAATGGTAAAATTGGTGATATTTTACCTATTTATGAATCACATGTATCTTCAATTGCATCACAAGGTAAAGTTTGGTTATCATTTAGTAATAAAGGAGTTGAAATGGATGAATCTGGTCTTCAACATAATTTTTATTTAACTACGAAAGATAATACAGCAGTCATACAAATAGGACATAGTAATGGTAATTCGACAGAAATTGAACGAAAAATTTTGGCTAATACGATATTTTATATGAAACAAAGAACATATGAATATGAATTAAAAGATTATTATGTTATTGATTCTGAAGGACCAATTATTAAAAATATATTTATTAATCCATCGAATTTAACTATTAATATTTTGTCAGAAGATATTGGTTCAGAATATAAATATAATGTTAAAGCATATGATTTAAGAGATTTTTCATTTGTTGCTTATTCAAATATTGTAAATTTATCATTTATTTCAGGAATTGATCATTATATTTATTTAATTACACCAAAATCAAATTTTTCAATTACTGATTTAACAACAGCTACCAAAAATTATATTCAACTTGAAGAAAGTCAAACGCAAAGCGGGATTTATATTCATGTTGCTGGTGTTGATTATGCAGGAAATATTGGCGGAATGAAATCATATGAAATTTCAACATTAATTCCAAACAAAACATTTACAGAAACTAATTCATTATCAAAATCAAATAAATTCTCACCGAGTAATACATTTTCCAAATCTAGTTCATTTACTAAATCCCATACATTTTCTCGAACGGGTTTACTTGCATCAGTGGTAACTGTTTCTCATACATTTATTTTCGTTCGATCGATATCATTTTATGTGACCAATGTTATCACTCATTCATAGATTTCACAAACTCATCTCTTAGATATTGTTAGCTCATCATATACTATAATTATCTTTAATTCTATTTATTACGATTATACAATTGTTATTTATTCGACATATTACAATTTTTATTCTGAATTTTATATTGCTTTTTCACAAAACTCATCATCATCAAGCAAAAGTTACTTATCTAATGGAGAGTTAATTGGAATTGTTTGTGGTTCAATAGCAATTGTTTTATTAGTTACTGGAATTATAATATTTCTTTTAAGAAAGAGAAAAATTGAAATATCAAAAGAATCAAATGAATTTTCAGAAAAAACACCCGAAGTTGAAAATGAAGAATTTAAAGAAATTATTCATTTAATCCAAAATGAAAAAGATAATTTGATATGATAATATCTTTCCATCGTTAAGAAATATTCAAAAATTAATAAATGGTATGTTCTTAATAAAATATTTTTATCTTTGAGATACAACATGAATAAAGTAAATTTGAGTAAGAATTTACATTTATCTTTTTTTGCAAGATTCTTGTGTTTTTATATAAAATATGTACTGAACTATAAAATAAAAATAAATATATTCGAATAATGAAAAATGATTATGAAAATATTGAAAAAAATTAAATACATGAATGAAAAATAAATATCTAATTGCGAGTAATTGTTTTTCAAAATTGAAAAATTAGTTTTATGATATCAAGTTATGTTTGGATGTTAGAATTTCGATGAGACCTTAAAACAATTCTTGCAATAGAATTTTATAATATTCTCTTTAAATTTAAGTTGTTTTGCCTATAATATATTAAGTGCTTGACTTATTTAATTCATCTTGATATTCATTTTATTGTATTCCAAATCATTGATGAATCCTTTTGTTTTGATTTTTTATTATTTTATTTTTTGAGGTTCCTTTTTGAAGTATTTCTAATTTATAATGCAAACAAAATTGCTTTGTTTTGGCGTTTTTGCAATAACATATTGAAAGGATAGAGTCTGGATCAAGGTTCTCTTATAAACTTTGATATAAATATATAACCCCTCATTATAATTTAGAATATTAGAATCATCATATATGATTTAAAATCAATTTTGTAACAAGAAATTCATATTTTTATATGAGAAATTTGGCAACTATTTTTCAATTGGAAATGGAAAGCAGTAATAATCAGAAAGTAAGCTGTGATTTTAAACGTTTTATTTCTGGTTAAGCAACTTTAGAAAAGGATTTTTAGAAAAGCTGTAAAATTCCCATTAATCGAAAATTCATAAAATGGTCTACATAATGATGTAACACAAAAGCACTTTTGCCAATTATATTTAATCAATGGATTTGTAATACTCTTAGGGCAATGTTGAATTTCGAATGATTTTTTCTCTAAAATAAAAAAAGTTTCATATTTTTGGAAACACATTTTGAATTGTTATTTCGACGATTCAAAAGTTTATTCAATTGATTTCCTGTGCATAATTTAAATTCAGTGTTCGAAAACCGTAATGTTAGTTTTCAAATTGAGCCAAATGAAAAATATAAAATATCAAATTTTGCTGTTTCGACATCAATTATATATTATGATTATACGCTTATCATTTATTCCAAACATTTCATATTTTGTTCCAATTTTTATTTTATTTTTCAAAATCAAGAAACCAAAAACTTTAATAAAACATATATTTATATTATCATTGGTGTTTTGTTCCTAGTTATTATTGTTGTTATATTATTTATAATATTATTAATTTGTGTCAGAAATAAACAACGATAATGAAATAATATTTCTATAGAGTTTTCTAAGGCTATTGTTGAAGAAGATCCATTTGCGAAAAATTTCAAAGTAGTTAATTTTGTTCTTCAGATCTAAAATAGAAAGTATTTAGCAAAAAACATTTTGATCATTTTTTATAGTTATCAATAAAATTTTTTTCAAATAAAAAAATACCAAGCTTCATAAAAACTTGTTATAATGAAAATGTATTTTATTACCTTTGTGATACAATTAACAATAATAAAGAAAATTCTAGTCAGAAAACGATTTTTCAAAAAGTTAATCAATACGCTGTCAACCAAATTAACGGTCTTTTCAAATCAGAAAATCAATTTTTTTAAATTTTAAACTGAATCAAATTTAAAAATAAATATAAATAAATAAGTATACACATTCTACTTAATAAAATTATCTTAACCAAATCTTGTTATCTCATTTTTTTATGAGCAATCTTCAAAATTCCAAAATGCTTTTTTGGGTTTTAGGATTAAATACAGAAGTTCAAATTCAATAAATATATAGAACTAATAATAGTCAATATTAATTTATATAATTTTTCTGTAGTGTCCATTTTGTTTTTAAGTTATACGAGATTTTCAATATCTATAGACCAGTGCAAAAATCTGTCTTTACAATTTTTTATAATTTATATGTTCTATAAATAGTAAAATTCTTGAAACAATTTATTCATTATTGGAGGCTCTAGACAAAAAAGAAAAATCAACTTTTTGAATTAATTTTGCGGTTACAAATCCATCAAGATTCGTTCCTCCACGAGTGAGCGATAGTCACAACAAGGAATCACAAAATTAAACAGAAGATAAACATTTTTTCAACAATACTTGTATATACTGGTTTAGATGTGGTTAATTGATATATCCAGTCTTTACTTAGATGACCGTTTGTGTATTGTATCGTACACGAATTTAAATGGAAAGTGACTAAATTCAAAGGGAATTTTATAAAAAATTATTATATCTTCATAAAAATTTGTCTACTGTTCTTATATGTTAAAATCTGATATGTATTAAATACATCACAAATAATTTTAAAATTAAAAAAAATTCTATAAGAGGGAAAATTGGTTGACAGTGTCTTAGTTAATCATTTCAATAAAATTTTTGTTTAACCTAAAATCCCTTTTAATTATTTAAATGTTCAACAAGATAATAGAAAATTATTAATAATATTTTATTGACAGTATTTATTTTCCAAAGCCGAAGAAACTTGTTTTAGCAAACAATTGATGCGATCTTGCCCATTGTCTTTGCGCCGTAGCAATTTGTTGTTGTGTGCAACCCACCAATTCTAAGATCATTGGTATCATTGCTTCTTTTTTCGCGTCGTCTTGTAAAAAGAACTGTAACATTGATCTTCTTAAATACATTCTCATTGTTGAATCATTTTCAGCATCTCTATTTCTATGGTTTACGCCATTCTCCTTTTTCAATTCATTTTCATCGTTTTCGTTTTTCTTGATTTTATTATCGATATAAAACATTTGTTGTGTTTGTATTTTATAATGTTTTTCCTTATTCTTATTTTCTATATTAGAATTATTTAATTCTTGTTGCAATAAAATCGATTTTTCAAGTAGTTCGGCATAAAGTTGATTTGACTTTTTAAGCATTTTTTCAAGTTTTTTGTTTTTCATTTGTAATTCATTTACGTTTTCGTTACTGTTCGAAATGTTTCGTTCTTTTATCGATGTAACATTTTCCGTATCATTTAATTGTTGCTCTAATTCATTAATACGCTTTTGTTTGATGGCATCCGATTTGGATGCGCGCTCTAAAAGTGTTTTCAGTTTCGATATTTCTTCGCTCGTGCTTTCTCTTTGAAGTGTTTCGTACTGTTGCCGCAGCTCAGCGCACGATGTCGAAAGAGTCGAAATTTGCGATTTACATGCTGAAATTTCGTTTTCTTTGGTTTGAAGTGCGCTTTGTAATGCTAAAATTTGTGCATTTGCGCTTTGGAGTTCTGCGATTTCGTTCTCTTTGCTTTGAAGTTTGGCTGATAATTCGCCGATTTGCGATTTGCGCGAAGTTAACTCGGATTCGAGTTCATGCAGTTTGGCGCTGAGGGTTCTGATTTCGTCGTCTTTGCTTGCTATTTCATTTTGAAGTTCGCTTATTTTAGTTTCGTTTGAAGTTGTTAATTCTTTTTCTAAATTCATTTTTTCGTTAATTTGTAATTTGAGTTCTTTAATCGCATTTTCTTTGTTTGCTAATTCTTTTTCATGTGAATTTTGACTTTCATTAATGATTGCATTGAGCTCTTTGATTTCATTTTGAAGTTCGCTTATTTTAGTTTCATTTGAAGTTGTTATTTCTTTTTCTAAATTCATTTTTTCATTAATTTGTAATTTGAGTTCTTTAATTTCATTTTCTTTGTTTGTTAATTCTTTTTCAAATGAATTCTGATTTTCGTTTATAATTGCATTGAGTTCTTTGATTTCATTCTCTTTACTTTGTAATTTGTTGTTTATTTCGTTAATTTCTTTTTCATATGAATTTTGATTTTCATTAATAATTGCATTGAGCTCTTTGATTTCGTTTTCTTTGTTTGTTAATTGGCTATTTATTTCACTGAATTCTTTTTCTAAATTCATTTTTTCGTTAATTTGTATTTTAAGTTCTTTAATTTCATTTTTGCATTTTTCATTTTCTGTAATTTCTTTGTTTAATTCTGATTCAAACACACTTAGTTTGGTTTTAAGTTCTTCAATTTCATTTTCTTTGTATGATAATTTGTTATTTATTTCATTTAATTGTGAAACTTTTTCGTTAACTTCTTTTTCATACGAATTTTGATTATCATTTATTATATCATTGAGCTCTTTGATTTCATTTTGAAGTTCGCTTATTTTAGTTTCATTTGAAGTTGTTATTTCTTTTTCTAAATTCATTTTTTCATTAATTTGTAATTTGAGTTCTTTAATTTCATTTTCTTTGTTTGTTAATTCTTTTTCAAATGAATTCTGATTTTCGTTTATAATTGCATTGAGCTCTTTGATTTCATTCTCTTTACTTTGTAATTTGTTGTTTATTTCGTTAATTTCTTTTTCTAAATTCATTTTTTCGTTAATTTGTAATTTGAGTTCTTTAATCGCATTTTCTTTTTGTATGATTGTATTATTTAATTTGCTAATTTGTGTTTCTTTTTCTGTATTTTGCAATTTGTAATTTTCGTTTTTAGTTTTGATTATATTTTTAAGTTCATTTGCTTCATTTTCATTATTTTGCAACTTAATTTTTAATTCATTTATTTGATTTTCATGTGATTTAATTTCATTTTCTTTATTTGTTAGTTTTTCGTTATAAATTGCTTCATTTTCAGTAAGTTTACTTTGTAACTCTTCAATTTCTTTGTTTAATTCATTAGTTTTCATTTCATACGAATTTTGGTTATCATTGATAATATTATTTAATTCTTTGATTTCGTTGTCTTTATTGGAAATTGTGTTATTTAATTCACTAATTTCTTTTTCATGAGAACTTTGTTTTGACTTAATAATTGTTTTCATTTCGTCAATTTCATTTTTGTTATTTGTCAAAACATTTGTTAATTCTTGAATTTTTATATCTTTTTCGTTTATTTCACTTTCACTTATTTTTTGACTTTCTTGAATTTGTTGTTTAAGTTCTTCAATTTCTTTGTTTAATTCATTAGTTTTCGTTTCAAATACATTTTGGTTATCATTGATAATATTATTCAATTCTTTGATTTCGTTGTCTTTATTCGAAATTGTATTAATCAATTCATTAATTTTAATATCTTTTTCATTCGCTTCTCCTTCAATGAGTTCTTGTTTCATTTGATTTTGTTGTTTAAGTTCTTCAATTTCTTTGTTTAATTCTCTAATTTTTGTTTCCTTTTCATTAATTTCATTTTCATTTGATTTTTGATTTTCTTGATTTTGCTGTTTAAGTTCTTCAGTTTCTTTGTTTAATTCACTAATTTTTGTTTCCATTTCATTTACATTTTCTTGTTTTGTTTCAATTTGCTTATTAAGTTCTTCAATTTCTTTGTTTAATTCTTTAATTTTTGTTTCCTTTTCATTTAATTCACTTTCATTTGTCTTTTGATTTTCTTGAATTTGTTGTTGGAGTTTTTCGATTTCGTTTTCTTTGTTGTCCAATGTGTTCTGTAATGTATTAGTTTTTGTTTCATATGAATTTTGATTATCATTAATAATATTATTCAATTCTTTTATTTCATTGTCTTTATTCGAAATTTTATCAATTAATTCATTGATTTTAATATCTTTTTCATTCGCTTCTCCTTCAATGAGCTCTTGTTTCATTTGAATTTGTTGTTTAAGTTCTTCAATTTCTTTGTTTAATTCACTAATTTCTTTTTCATGAGAGCTTTGTTTTGACTTAATAATTGTTTTCATTTCGTCAATTTCATTTTTGTTATTTGTCAAAACATTTGTTAATTCTTGAATTTTTATATCTTTTTCGTTTATTTCACTTTCACTTATTTTTTGACTTTCTTGAATTTGCTGTTTAAGTTCTTCAATTTCTTTGTTTAATTCATTAGTTTTCGTTTCAAATACATTTTGGTTATCATTGATAATATTATTCAATTCTTTGATTTCGTTGTCTTTATTCGAAATTGTATTAATCAATTCATTAATTTTTGATTCCTTTTCATTAATTTCATTTTCCTTCGAAATTTGATTTTGTTGAATTTGCTGTTTGAGTTCAATAATTTCATTATTTAACTCATCAATTTTGTTTTCCTTTTCATTCGCTTCTCCTTCAATGAGCTCTTGTTTCATTTGAATTTGTTGTTTAAGTTCTTCAATTTCTTTGTTTAATTCATTAGTTTTCGTTTCAAATACATTTTGGTTATCATTGATAATATTATTCAATTCTTTGATTTCGTTGTCTTTATTCGAAATTGTATTAATCAATTCATTAATTTTAATATCTTTTTCATTCGCTTCTCCTTCAATGAGTTCTTGTTTCATTTGATTTTGTGTTTTGAGTTCTTCAATTTCTTTGTTTAATTCATTAATTTTTGTTTCCTTTTCATTAATTTCATTTTCATTTGATTTTTGATTCTCTTGATTTTGTGTTTTGAGTTCTTCAATTTCTTTGTTTAATTCATTAATTTTAGTTTCCGATAAATTTTGGTTATCATTGATAATATCATTTAATTCTTTAATTTCATTTTCTTTATTTGAAATTGTATTAATCAATTCATTGATTTTTGTTTCCTTTTCATTAATTACATTCTCATTTGATTTTTGATTATCTTGATTTTGTGTTTTGAGTTCTTCGATTTCTTTGTTTAATTCATTAATTTTAGTTTCCGATAAATTTTGGTTATCATTGATAATATCATTTAATTCTTTAATTTCATTTTCTTTATTTGAAATTGTATTTATCAATTCATTGATTTTTGTTTCCTTTTCATTAACATTTTCTTGCTTTGCTTCAATTTGCTGTTTAAGTTCTTCGATTTCTTTGTTTAGCTCATTGATTTTTATATCATTTTCATTTTGCTCTTCATTAGATTTTGTTTTATCTTTGAGTTCTTCTATTTCTTTTTCATGAATTGAAAGTTTCATATTTAATTCATTTATTATTTCTTCTTTTTCATTTATTTCTTTTTCAAATGAATTTTGGTTTTCTTCAATTATTTCATTTAATTCTTTAATTTCGTTTTCTTTATTTTCAAGTTCTATGTTTAATTTGTTTATTTCTTCTGATTCATTTGAATTATTATCAGTTTTATTTTCTTTTAATGTTTTAATGTCATTTTCATATTTCAGTTTCTCTGCTTCGAAAGTTGAAATAATTTCATTTTTTTCGTTTGTTAATTGTTCGTATTCAGTTTGCAAATTACTTAATCGCTCTTCTAACGAATTCCTTTCGTCTTCATACGATGTAATCAGTACCTGAAAATCATTGTCCTTTTCGTTGATTTGGTTTTCAAGCTCTGCAATTCTGGAGCTTTGATCTTGTTGATCATTTTTTTCTGACTCGAATACTGAAATAATTTCTTGCATCTCTTTTTCTTTTTCTGAAAGCATTTGCTTAAGATCGGAAATTTGCTTTGAGTAACTGTTATCGAGCTTAAGGATCATTTCTTGGTTTTGATTTTCTTTTTCATCAAGAAGCTTGGCTTGTTGGTCGGATTTTGACTTGGATTCTTCTAGCTCTTGCATTAATTTTGAAATTTGATTTTCATATTGTTCTTTTTGTTGGAGAGTTTCGTTGACAAATTCTTGTAACAATTTGTTCTTTTCTTTTTCTGCTTCAAACTCATCTAATTTCATTTCTGTTTTCCCTTTTTCTTCCAGTAGTTTGTTGATCATATCTTGATAAGAAGATTTTTGTGAATTTGCTGCATTAATTTCCAAATTTAAATCATTAACTTTTGCGTATAAATTCATGCAAACTTTTTTTAATTCATCAACTGAGTTAATCCGATTTAATCTGTCGGAAAAACTCATATTCCGATCCATGGGTTACCTATCGATGAGTCACTTTCCGGTTTATTAACGGTTTGACCAACCATTCCAAATGTCTTTTTTTAAGAAAAATGCAAGAATCAAAAAGATAGAAACAACAATTTACGTTTTTTATAAACGTTAAACATGCTCATTGTAAATATTTAGTAAAATAATTTTGTTTGATGAGATCTCATCAAACATTTTTTTTTTAATTAATAAAAAGTAGAATTTGTATTCTATTTATCTATTTACTTATATATTTGGAAACATTTGTTCTAATTTAAACACCTCTGATTGTATATGTTCTTTTTTGAGGTAAATCACAACATTTCCCTTCAATATTATTCCACCGAAAGATAAAGCTGATCCTTCCACATTAAACAAGTATCCGCCTTGTCTTTGGTCCTTAACTTCATCATAAAAAGGAAGTTCACCCACGTTAACCCCTTCTTGCGCCGATAGAATCATTCTTTTCATAACCGCCGCCGATACATTCACAATTCTCTTTGATGCGAATTTACGTACAACATCAGTTCCTTCCATACATGGTACTCCTCTCACAATTGATTTATCACTAAGCGATTTCCATGTGAAAATTCTTGTGCCACAAAGAACAGCTCTAAGTTGATCTGATGGAATTGAATTTACAATTTCGGCAACTTCTTTTGAAAGATAATAAATATTGTTAACGACATTCTCTGCACGAACAAACATTCGCTCACTGTCGAAATCTGATGTTAAGCCGAAATCATTTTTGATCGATTCAGCAACCTCATTCGATACAGTTGAGAGCTTTACAAAAGGTGGCTCCTTCCACTTTGGAAGTGGCTTGTGTGGGAGCTTTGGCACTTCAACATTGATATTTCCGAGTTTTTGTAGCACAGCCACAAAGAATCCACCAGAATCGTTTTGATGTGGGAAAAATCTCATACAATATTCCAAGTTTTGTATTTGAGGTTGTGGATTCATTGTTGCAACAGTGTTTTCGTCTTGGACAACTTTCCAATCCTTCAGGCCAGCAGAACTTACCAAAGATGGAAACTCTTTTCGACAATCAAGAAGGATAACAGAATCGCCAGTTTCCAAAAGAGTTGAATTGATAACAGCTTCATCTTCAATAGGATTAAGTGAACATGTTGAGTAAACAAGTCTACCACCGATACTTAATAGTTGTAATGCGCGGATAAGAATTGCTCGCTGAAGTGTATGCAATGAAGACCCATTGGATGTGGACCATTTGTTAATTGCATCAGGATTCTTACGGAGTGTTCCATCACCAGAACATGGGACATCACAAAGAATACGATCAAACTGTCCAAGTTCGGGTAAATATTGTGCAGGATAAGCAGTTGTAATTGTGCTGTATGTGTTGTAGCGATTGAGGTTATGGGTAAGAGTGAAACAACGATTGATGTTTACATCATTAGCTACAAGGAGACCGTTTGTTATGATGTTTATGATTTGTGATGTCTTACTACCAGGAGATGCACAGCAGTCAAGAACACTTGAGTCATTTTTAAGATCAAGGAAAAAAGGTGGAATCATAGATACAAGTTCTTGACGAGCAATGTATCCAAATTGGGAATTTTTTGAAAGCCATTCACGAAAAGGTTGAAGATCATCATCTTTACGGAGAGTTGGATTATCAACATTTAGTTGATAAATAAAACCAAAACGATCATCAAGTGTAGTTATTTGTTTGCAATTTAATTTTTCTTGATGTTCTGAAATAAATGAATCCATTTTAGATTTAAGTTGGTTAGATATTTCTGTAGGAATTATTCTAATTACGTGATGCAATGATTGACGGAAGATATCAATCATTAAATTGAATTCTTCTGATGTTAAAAGAGATGGAACAAACTGTTCTCTGTAATAATCAATAAATTCTTGTGGAATATAACCTTTTTCGTTGACTTTTCTTTCAGACTTTTTTCCTGGTTTTTTCTTCAAAGGGCGGGACATATCAATGTGCAAACAGACCAAAAGTGACTCCTTGATTTTTAAGATGTTATACCCCTTTGCTCTCATATTTTACCCTTTTTTGTACGTTAAGCCCAATTAATGTGTTTTTTTGATATTTGTTTCTTCTTCATATCCACGCCATGAATGTATTAATGCAATTCATTCATAACAATAATAGAACTCATGATTTTGAAGTTATATTTTGATACATCCGAGTTTTGAACGATATTTTTATTTTTTTATAAAATAATTTTAAATGATTTTTAGTTTCACTATAATAGAATCAAAATACGTATTAACAATATTTAGAAGAAGTATTTTATATTAATTAAGCAAGCCAAAAACAAAATTTCATGGGAAATTAAAATTATCATAATTATGATAAACAAAATTTCAAAGTATCAAAAATCAATAATTTTTCAATATTGGTTTTCAAAATTTTGGGGCTTTGTTTTTTACCTATTATACTACATTTTATTTATATTAGATTTTTAAAATCATCATGTAAAAAAAAATTTCCCCTAAATGTACAATATTTGTTTTATGTATAATTTTCGTTGTGAACATTATTAGAACTTAAAGTTTTAATATTTTATTATTTCTAAAAGATCCTACAAAATTTTCCTGGTAAAACAAAATTTTCTCTTCATAATATCTCGATTATTTGGCCGGCCAATTAATAACAGTTTTTTTGTTCCATATTTGATCGTCTAAGGGGTTATTCTTAGAAAAAGTTGTTGGGAGTTCCATATGGAACAAATGGTGACTTATGAGAGCAAAGGGGGAAAACATTTTAAACAACCGAAGTTCTTGATGATATCAAAAAATGTGCACAGAACAGAAAAATCTTTCTTAATTCCTTCAAAAAGTATTTTTATAAGAAGACCATTTTGGGGCGTATCGTTACCATTATTTACTACTGTATATGAGTCTTTCAAAGAGTTTATAAATCATATGCTTATTGATGAGACAAATATGTTTCAGATTTGATATTTATTGAATGGTTTATTTTGTAATTTATACAAAATTTTTAATGTTGATTTTCCTGTTTCGATTGTGTTCACAACATAAAGGCTTTGATATATTTTAAATACTTTTCAAAGTTAAATATTCTTCTTTCTTTTTGGTCACTTTAATTGTGATATTCATAAAATTTATATAATTTTGATGATGCAAGATATAAAAATAGTAAATCACAGGCTATCATTCAAATAACAATTGTGACATTTGTTGACATCAATTATATCGAAGCACTTTTGAAAAAAGAGATTATTAAGGACAGCCCTTATGAAAAATTAGTAAATAATGTAACAAATTATGAAAAAGTTACAAAATTTTTCCCCGTTTCTAACAGTATTTTAACGATTTCATTGTGGCCTCTCCTATTTGCATATGCATCTTATTCTTTTATAACAAAATAATTTAAATAATTTCCAAATATTATTTTAAAATACCAAATTATTAAAATAAATAATAAAACAAATAAATATTTTTAGCATTAATATCAGTTCCTTTTTGCCTTAAAATGTATGTAACAAGTTCAATGTTTCCCGAAAATGATGCAAAAACTAAAGTATTTATTGGAAGTTGATTATTTTTATGGAAATATTTTACAAGAAAAATATTCCCAATTTTTGCTGCTTCATTAATGATATTTTCATTAATTTTCATTCCTTCTTTTTCTAAATATGTAAAAATTTCATAATTAAAATATGAAACGCATTTTTCTCCTAATTCTTTTAATTCATTAATATCTTCAATTTTATTATCATAAAGATATTTAAAGATATCATTTTGATGAAATTCAATTGCTGTTTCATATGCATTTTCAAATGCTGATTGATTTTGCTGGCATAAATGAATGATTTCAAGATTTCCTCCTGCAACTGCATATTTACCTGTATTTTTCACTTTTTCTCCATTCATAAGTAAATATTTAAAACATTTAATCGAAGAAAAAAATGCTGCATAATCAATTAATGTAACATTTTCTTGATTAATAAATGAACATCTTTCATAAATTGATTTTGGGATTATTTGATTAAAATCGAATTCATTTTGTGATGATATTTCTTGAAGTTTTTCGATTTCATCATTTCGAATTATTTTAGCAATTTCATTCGGATTAACTCCTTCTTCAATTCATTGCTTATGAAGTGCAAAATCATTCTTCGAAAGTTCTTCATAAGAAATATTTTCTTGAATAAATAAATGTTCATATTTATCTAATTTCATATCAGTATTCACCATCATATTATTTTCTATTTAACATTGGTTATAAGATGGCAAAGCTGCATTACGAATACACATTCCAATGATTTTAATTCCTCTTCGTACACATCTTTGTATTAATGGCTTCAACTTTGCTTCTTCAACGTGATGCTTAGTATCACCTCCATATGCTTTTCCATGTGCAGGAGCACCTGCAATGTGTATAATTAATTTTATTCCGTCTCTCCATCTGATATTGTTTAATGCGATTGTATATGCTATGCTCCAACCCAAACTTCGGGACCGTCTCCACCTCCATCAGCTTTAACAGTACCAATTTGTTTTTGTAATCCAACAACATCAAATGAAAGATTAAAGTATTAATGTACATCAGAACGCAAATCGACTGGATCACGATAAAATATACCTCCGAATTGGAAATCTACATTCGGTAATTTCAGTTTTAATTCATTTGATATATTAATACATTCATTTTTAGCAGATGTAACATAATCACCATTGATCCAGTTGCATCGACCATATAAATGATATCAAATGATCCAAAATATCCTTTTTGTAATTTGTTCTATTAAACACCCAATTGTATGTTATAACTTACAGATTTTGGCCTCCATTCATTAGGTTTTATTCCTGGATTTGTTCTGATTTGTACTTCTGGTCGTGCTGTCCAATCAGCAATGCTTTGTGTGTATCTATATATGTTCCATCTGTTCTTATTTGTGTGAAACATTTTGTATAACCACAATCGATAATTATATCGCCATTTCCTTTTGAAGTATTACTTGGATAAATAATATTTAACAAAAAATCAATTCCAAGTTGACGAAGTTCTGAAAAATCAACTTTAACTGTTTTTGTAATTGGAGCTTTCTTCAGTAGGAAAAGCCCAGGATGCTGGTAATCAATGCGAATATGAGACCTAATTTTTGATATGATGAGTTTTCATTTTTTGCTTTAGAAAACCTTTTCACTAATTGAAGTGCATCTGAAATTGTGTCTGAGTCAGGTTCTGCACTTTCGATTATAACATGTGAAGAACAATTTTTCAAATGACACCAAATAAAATCTTGATGACAATGCCTAATTAGAAAACCATTTTCTTTCTCATTCTCACCAACCTTGGTATTTATACCAGACAAAGAAACAAACTCTCTCATAACAATTTTTGTTTTTCACATGGTCACAAAGGATCCAAATCCAATTTTCAAAGCAAATTTGCTGAAAAAACATTATACAAAATTTTCGCAAATATTAATATAATTTTGAAAATACATTAATATCAAATGATCAGTATGAAGATTTTCTGTTAAGAGAGTAATGAAATTTGTGTACATGTTAAATATATTATTTGCCATGTGATGATAATAGAACAAATATATTTATTACATTAATTCAAATTTAGGTTCATTTTTTATGAAATATTTTTACTTAGAAGTCGTTTAATATATAAGAAAAAATATCTTTACTTATTTCCATATATAATTCTAATTTCTCCATAAAGTTCTATTCGTTAACGAAAATTGGTTTTTTATTAATGAAATTCAAGTTGATTTTGAAATGAAAATTTGATATTTTTAGAAGAAGATGTTCAGCTAGAATTTTGGCTTTTAGCTTTTTCAAGAAGTAATTTAGCTATTTTAGTATAACCTTTTCGTTGCGCAATGTGAAGTGATATTACAAATTATTTGAATAAATTCCTCATCATTTAAACAAACATTCAATATTTAAAACAAAGATTTTTAGCATTAACATCAATATCTTTATGATCCAAAAGTAATTTTACCATTTCTATATTATTATTTTTAATAGCAACATGAAGTGATGCCTCAAATTATTTAAGTAAACATCAAAATATTCATACAAATCCAAAATCATAAAAACAAATTCCATATGTTTAAAATAAATATTTTTTAAATTTACATCAATTCCTTCTTGTTGCAAAAGTAATTTTACCATATCCATGTAATTACTTCTAACTGCTGTATATAATATTGCTTCATAATAATAAAATAAATTCCAAATTATAAAAACAATTACTAAAATATAACAAAAAATTTTAAATAAATAAAACAATTTTGAAGTTATTATTAGAAATACTTTTCTCATTAATATCAATTCCTTTTTGTTCCAAAAGTAATTTTACAATTTTTATTTTATTATTTCTAACTGCAATATGAATTGCTTTATCAAATTATTAAAATGAATTCCGAATTAACATAATAAATTTCAAAACATTAAAACAATTATATTTTGCATTAATATCAATTTCTTCTTGCTCCAAAATATATTTAACGAGTTCATCATTACCTGAAATAGAAGCAAAAACTAAAACATCATTTGGAACTTGATAACTTTGATGAAAATATTTAAACAGGTATAAATTTCCAGATTTTGCTATTTTATTCATCATATTATCATTAATTTCCATACCTTTTCCTTCTAAATATGAAAGGATTTCATAATTATCTTTATCGATACACAAACATATTAAATCATTAATTTTATTTTCGTTTTTTGTTTGTTTATTTGGTTCTATATTTTCTTGTGATTCTCCTAATTTTTTTTCATAAATGTACTTAAAAACATCATTTTGATGAAATTCGATTGCGATTTCATATGGATTTTCAAATGCTGAATGATTTTGCTGGCATAAATGAATGATTTCAAGATTTCCTCCTGCAACTGCATATTTACCTGTTTTATCTAATTTTGCTCCATTCATAAGTAAATATTTAAAACATTTAATCGAAGAAAAAAATGCTGCATAATCAATTAATGTAACATTTTCTTGATTAATAAATGAACATCTTTCATAAAGCGATGGTTCAATTGTTTGATTAAAATCAAAATTATTTTGTGATGTTATTTCTTGAAGTTTTTCTATTTCATCATTTCGAATCATTTTCGCAATTTCATTCGGATTAACTCCTTCTTTAACTAATTTTTTTTGAAGTTCCCAACTATTCTTCGAAAGCTTCTCAAAGTTTTTCATAAAGTTTACTGAAAATTGATCAATTTTAGGAAGCCATTGAATACTTTGCGATTTAGGTTTAAGATATGAAAAATAAATAGATGAAATATATTCGACAACACTTGCATCAGCTAAATTTTGGTCAATCATTTGTGCTATTATATAATATGATTCTTGTGAATCGATTTTGGTGAGATATTCAACAAAATTTTCTAGGATTTTGGGTATATTTGGATCATTTTCTTCTTCTTTGGATTGAATTTTTTGTAAATATTTTAAGTAAATATCAAGTTCATTCTTTTTTGATAAAAGTGCACTGTAAACTAATTTGTTTATCATGATATTAAATGAAGTTGGAAATTTTGAATCAAATAATTTCATTGTTTGTTGAATTATTGCCTCAAAATTTTCTTCATCGACATTGAATATGGTCGCCTCCAGTTCTCTTAATAATTCCATGAAGATTTAATACTTAGATTGTTTGCCTTAAAGAATGTGATATAAAAAAAATTATGACGTTTACAACAAAGAAATCGAAAACCGCTCATTTCCACTTTTAATGTTTCATAAGCTAAAAGACATATTGAATGATGGTTCTCTAAGATACATCGAATTTGCCAAATATTGGGCTATTATATGATGCTGATGTTAGAATAGTTTTCGCGGAAACTCAGTCCAAGAATTTTGGTTTGGATTCAATATCACCATTTAAAAAAATACATTGAAGATTACATTTGCAAATGTAATTGCCTTATATTTTCACTAAGAATACTTGAATCCAGCGAGCTCAATTACATGAGAAATATATATAAATACATATCGAGTTAATCATTTTTCTTATGAAATTTGGAGTTATTTATGCCGAAAAATATCTTTAAAATAAACAAACTCGGAATGACGTGGAAAGTGAGGATGGTTAAGGGAAGTTTTATAAATTCTTATGAAAGTCAAATTCTTAAATACAAAAAAGATAAAAGGAAGAATAAATTGCATTAACGGTCACTTTGAATTCAATTAAACATTTTTTTAATTTTGAGAGAAAAAACCACTCAGGTTCAAAAAACCAATCAAAGCTCAGAAAGAGTTTCTTTCAATTTTTTTGTCAGAAGCCAGAAAATAAACGTCCGTGTCGATCGTTAAATTTATTTTGCACCAAAAAATTAGGGTGCCCACAATCCATAATAAATATGCAATCAAAACAAGATAGAACTTTGAAAATTTATTATATTACAACTTCAATTGCTGAAGTTATTCTTGGCATAGTTGTTATTTTGTTATTTGCGTCAAATGCATTTTTAACCTTAAATTTATTATTTTTCTTTTTTGGCGGAACTTATTTCACCGCATGTTTTGTTTCAAAAATTGAAAGTAAGAACCCAAGGAAAGAACCAAAAAATCACCTTTATGATCCAAATCTCCATTTTGCAATAATGTTTTACTTGTTTTTCATTCTAAGGACAACATCTCTTTTTTATGTCTTTGATTCTATTTTCTTGTTTATTGGTGTTTTTGGGATGTATGTTCCTGATGAAAAAATCAAAAATGAAATTTCAAAGATTTTGCTTTCCAGAAAATTAACGAAATTTTTAACATATGTCCAAATCCTTGTAATACCAGAACTCGCTTTATGGACTTTAATAACATTTTCTTTCAGATTCTTTCTAACACTTATTGCATATGTTGTCATTAATGAAATGTTTGCATATGCTGTTTCATATGAACACAAAAGCGTATGGGAAAAAATAATGAAAATGTTAAAAGAAGGGAAGAAAAACAAAAAATATGAAAATATTTGTAATTTTCTCGTTTCCATGGGCAATATTCTGAGCAATGTTTCACTGAAAATTTATCCAACAAATCCACTCAAAGTACATATGCAATAATTAATAAATGTAATTAATTTTTATGTTTATTTTAAACAAAACAGAATTATTATTATTATATTTTTTGTATGAAGATATTGAATTATATTTGCATTTCTTCATTTATTTATAAGGTTATAACTTTAATAGTTCATAATCTTAAATCTTTTAACCACAATCATCAGAGATTTTAAGATCATTTACACAAAACACAGAAAACTTAATATATTATTTAAATATACATATAATGAATGAAAAATAAAGCATAGCATTGAATCGAGTTCTTCTGAATTGTGCGGAGTATATTCATTTTAAAAAGTTAAAAAATAAAATTTGATAAAAATAAATGTATTTGTTTACAAATGTGAACATATTTAATTAAATTGTGGTCGTATTTGCGATAGTGAATAAAGAGAATGATGGTAAACAAACAAGTTTTCCATCGATTTTATTCTTTTTTGCCTTTAGGATCATCTTGTCGAAGCTAAAATCTGTGTTAAAATCAAACTTAAGAGGGCCATTTTCTTCAAGCTCAAATTTTTGCTTGTAAACCAATTTATTCTCTAAGTAAAACTTAGTTTTGACTTTCTTGATTTGACATGGAATATTTACAAGTGGCTTAAACTGGATACCGTTTGGCGAACAATCATCTGGATTTATAGGGGTAAATACAAAGTCATGGTCTAAATCATCAACAATTAGTCCGTCATAGATTGGAATATTTGGAAATAATTTTTCACTTGATGACATAAAAGCTGATTTCAATAAACCCATTATTGAGCTTTGTTCGTGTTTAACAGTTTCAAGCGCAATTGGGAGTTCTGCAATGAGAAAATTTTTGTTATCAAGTTGGTATGAGGATATTATTTGATCAATTTTCTCGTTTAATTTTTGGAAATTTGCTTCAGCCATTTTTAGTATTTCTGACATGTCTGTGTTTTCTTCTTTAATTAGAGAGTCAATATAATCCGAAGTTAAATTAAGTAGTCCTTCGATAGAATCTAATTTACCTATTTCTTCAGTTACTAAGGAATTTTGTTCTTTGTTTTGTTCTATTAGAAAAGAATGAATAAAATAGATTACAAAGAACATTTTTTAATTCTGATGATTAACGTACTTTATTAATCAATTGAATAAGTTTGTTTGAATTGGCAAAGATGAGTTTTTTGGATCGTGTTTTTGGTTGGTGTGCAGATATTGAAATGCAATGGGATAAAGACAACTTAGAACCCAATGCAAATTTTGCGCATGGAAACCAAAAAACTCATCTTTATCAAAACCCTTTACAACGAAATGATTATCAAGATATTTCCATTCAAACAGAAATAACGCCAACAGAAAACTTAACAGAAAGAAGTAAGAAACCAGCTTTCATACAAAATCCGCAAATTACTATATCACTTCCAAATAATACAATTATTCATTCTCATGGTTTCAGAGCTCTCAATGATTTTGATCTTCAGACAAATGACTTTAACCATGTTTCTGAGTGTAATTTTGTTTTTAATGCTAAAAGTGATTATCAAACTCCTACATTTGAATCTAAATACACTATTCCTGATCAAAAAGAAAACCAACTCCAAGAAATAAAAGAACAACATTTCCAGCCAATGGAATTGGAGAAAGAACCAGAATTACCATCACCAAAAGGACATTTTATATTTTCAAATTAAAACTGTTTCTCGAAAACAAGCATAATCTTATTTCCTACATGAACAGTGGCATAGGTCATCTTAGCGATACGAAATAATTCATATTTTATTCGATTGAAATTTGCAATATATTTAATGTTATTCACAACTCATAAAGTAATCACAGCGTATTTCTTTGACAATTCATTGATCTCATTTGTATATAAATAAAAACATTTACTAACAAAATAAGAATCTTTCGTCTATTATTTCTTTATCTCTTAATCCGATTTTTGTTCTAATTTCGAATATCCATTTCACGATATTATCCAAAACGAAAATGACAAACGCCGCAATCACAGCAGAATCCGACAAAATATCGACGATAGCGAACAAGCACAAGTAAACGGTCATCAGAAACCCCTGAATCCCATACAAAAAGTTATGTTTGAACAGCAAATTTGGCGCCTTTACGAAAACTGAATCTTCTTGCACAACAGGTCCGAAGTCGCAAACGTGCGCCCAACTCCATTGCCCTTCCACATATTTATCTTCATTTTCGTTATCTATAAATTTACGGAGGAACATATTTAAGTTTTTATAATTTTCATTTTCATTTTCATTTTCATTTTTTTTGTTTTTCAAATTTTCGAATTTCTTTTGTAATACGTAATAAAAATCAGTTGACAAATACACTTCGAAATATGAATCATTAATCGATAACTCGTAAGAGACGTCGTCTTTGACGTCATTTGGATCAGAGTTATCATTTAATGTTTCATCATATTCATCGTCATCACTATTAACTCTTCCATGAATGTAATATCCATAGTTTGGAAGTTGTAAAACGAAAAGCGAAAAATTCATTTGGTGTATTAAATCGATAAAACTTAAAAACGGGTTATTAACAAAGTTAAAATATATTAACTCAATGAATACGTATTGAATTAATATTAATAACAACCAAAAAAATGAATCGATAGCAAACTTGATGATATCATAAGAGATTCCAATGTTAATGAGTTCAGTTGTTGGAATTGGTGATGACCAAAACTTTAAATTAATTCCTTCGAGTAAAAAAACCATAAAAATTAAAGTGAAATTTATATTATAACTTCGAACTTTTTGTAATTTCTTATGTTCGTTCGAAATTATAATTCTTTTCCAATTGTTTTTATCATTAACATTGTTATCCCAATCAATTAAAAAGAAATTTATTCCACTTTGATATATGACTTTAAGTATTATTCCAATTATCAGAAGAACAAATGATATATATAATAAAACTATTAATATTTCATAGTCTTCTTCTTTGGATAATAAAGTAAAAGTTTTTTTGGAAAATTTATAAAAAAATAAAAAATATAAACAAAAAATAGTGACAAGTATAAATATTAATATTCCAACAGTCTCAAAGAGAAAACTTATGATGTGTATTGTGTTTCGATTATTCGTTCCTCCATATGTATATTGGCGAACATAAAGAATTAAATGAACAATAAATAAAATTAATGCAATTAAAGCAAATATAATTCCCACATAAAGTAACGCATCATTAAATTTGTTCGTGGGTATTGTATACATTACATTAAAAGTGAACTTGGGATGTGAATTTGTTTCTGATTGAACATCTGTATATAAAACTTGTGAATATTCAATAATGAAATATGGAGTTAGCAATGAATTGAGTGATCTTTCATTGACATTAAAGATAATTTCGATGTTTTTTGCATATTGAATATAATAACCGGTCGAATTATATGAAGAATAATTATCATAGATAAAAAACCTTCGAAACAATTTGTATTCGTTTGTGTTGTTTCCTCGATTTACTTCTTTTTGATTAGTTGGTGATCGATAATTTTTGACTAATACTGGAATTGGTCTAAGTGATGGATTAGATGTATTTACATCATCTTGGAAAAAGGGGTCATAGAAATCAGTGCTAAATGTTGGTAGAGAATCGTATAAATCAAAAGCACAATTACTTTGATAATTAATTCCAAATTCTCTCCACAATTCTCTCTTGTCATTAGTAGTCCCACACCTCTGGAAATCGTAACGAAGCTCATGAAAACCTAGAAATACTCCTTCTTTGCTGAAACGAGCAAGTTGAATGGTAACGAGTTGACCGTTTGTGTATGATGTTGCAACTTTTTCCTCATTTATCACGTGGTTGAAAGTATCGGTGTATTCTAGGAATGGTGCTGTGGTAGGCCAGTCATAATAGCCATATTGGTTTTTTGTATTAGGTGGTACAATTTGATTTAAATATGAACATCCAATTGATTGTGAGTCATACATGGATAAAACACATAAGTTAGCAAGAAAATTACATGCTGTTTGATTGGCTTGATTAAATGAGCATTTAAGAGCAGCTTCAAAAATTTGTGTATACAATTGATCTGAAACTGTTATTGTTTGAGAAGTTTTTGCACTATTAGAATTTATAATGTCATTATACCTTAAACTGATTGTTTGAGGAAACTCTTGTTTGAAACCATTAAATAATTCTTCATCAATACATAAATTGTATTGATGAAACGTACATGTAGATACACAACTTTGATCACTAATATTGGTGAAATACCCTTTGTTTGGATCACAAAGACATTTATGGTTTATCAGTGATGTAGGTGGTATGCATTCGAATGAATTAGAATTAAAAACCCAATCATTATATGATTTGTTTGGAGTAATGCTATAAAGAACAGGGAGGTCTATGGATAAAACAGCTGGAATGAAAAATAACATCATTTTCCATATTGATACGTTTATTAATACGTGTTTTTTCATCACTTTTTTATAAATAACTGAATTACAATTTATCACAATCGTAAGTAATCTTTATTTGCAAAGGAAAGAAATCATCAAAAAAAAAATACAAAATAATATCTAAATTTGCTTTGGTTATTCGTTATATTAAAACAATGGGTTTTATTATATATGTCAAAACATAAAAAATAACCAATAGTCACAAATTATTTCGTTGACTACAGATTACAACGATACAAATGATGATTGAAATTTGAGTGGGCGATTGGCCAAACAACGAGGCAACTGTAAAAATTTAGAAAACGAGAAACAGCATTTATTAAGTAATCATTTCTTTATCAAGCAAAGAACATGAAAATATGATTAAAAAAGTTTTTAATTATGATTTCAAAAATAAAATTAAATAAGCATGGCTTTTAATATATGTATTTCTAAGTAAAAAACCGATTTTTCTAGTATCGATTTAGAACCACCCATAATCAAAGTCATTTAAATAATCGATTGGAAAGAATTCCGGCTCATTTTTTGATTCTTCAATAAGCCTTTCAAATGCATTTACCCTTATGTCTTCATCTGTCTCTTTTTTTGGTTCGACAATTTTAGCGACCACTTGAGGTTCTTCTGATTTTTGGTTAATTTTCCATTTTAAAACCCTATTGCGTACTCTTTCCAATTTGTTCCATCTATTTTTAATGCTTATGTCTGTTCTTCTATCGAAGAATTGTTCTAATAATTTCCATTTATGTCCATATTCTTGGACTTTTTGTGTTAAAAGTTCATCTTCTTCTTTTGTCCAAGGAGTTTGATTAAGTGTAGGATCAAGATAATGAAGATATCTTTCTCTGCATTGTCTGACATCTCTTCCATTCATTTTGGATGCTATTAAATTCCATTGACTTGTCCCATATTGTTTAACAAGTTCTTTAAGATGTTCATCTTCTTCAGGAGAAAAACTATTTCTCACGAATGGTTTTTTATTACTGAGGAAGTTAAGATATTCTTTTTTAAATTCCATGAACAAGAGTGAGGTGATGGGTTTATTGGCATCAAGTGAAGTTTTACAACGCTTTTCTGAAGATATAATTGAATTGAAGCTTCTTTCTCGGCCACCAAAAGTATGGACCTATTTATTATAGAGTTACCTATTTTGAATGAGTATTCAATTAACGAGGAGGCACGTTTAAAATCGCGTGAGGGCTTCATTCTGCCTTCAATTCCATGATATTTAAAAAGTAGAACACGTATTCAAAAAGGTTTGTTGTATGATTACAAAAATTCGAAAATGGTTATGTAAAATATTCAAAAGATTATTGGTTGTAAAGTAAACAAATTTAAAACGTGCTCATGATAACAAAGCTACTTTAAAACAATTCAATTTTTTCAACAAAGACACAATTTTGAGTATCATAGAATCTGGATTAATGGTTATTTTGGTGTTGAATCATTAATGTTTCAAACATTCAAGCTTGAATGTTACATTTCATTTAGGAAAGAAGAACCTGATGATAAAATTTTGATTTAAATAAAATGGAATATTTTAAAAGAATTTGAAGTGGGATGAAGGATGGGATACGATCAAAAGGAAAACTGATCTACAAACAATAATAAAAAAGGGAAGCCAAATAGGTGTATGATAAAATTTAATGTAATCAGAAAATTATAAAAATTAATCGACGAGAATGAAAATAGGGTCAAAATATGCACCACAGGAAAAAATGAATACCAAAAGCTTATTTGTAAGAGAATATTTTGCTTTCATACATATTTAAGCAAGTTTCTTTACTAAAACCTCCGATGATTAATTATTTGAAAACTTTTTCTGACATTATTGAATTTAAACGGTTTTGACGTCAGGCAGATTGCCTATGGATTTCAAGATCGTTTTCTTTGGCCCATCAAACGCTGGTAAAACTTCGATTATTGAGAGGTACTGCAGCAATGTATTTAATGTTGATACTCTTTCTACAATTGGGGCTCAATTTTTCACAAAAACAATCGAAGTTAATAATGAATTGATTAACCTGTATATATGGGATACAGCAGGCGACGAACGCTTTGGGTCAATGCAAACGTCGTATGTTCGTGGATCTAATGCCCTTGTTTTAACTTATGATTTGTCGAATCCAAATTATGAATATTTAAAAAACATGCTTCGCTTATTTAGAGATGAAGTTAAAGCCGAGTCACCAGAAAAGCTGCCTGTTATGATTTTAGGAAATAAATTAGATCTTATTGATGATAGTGATATTGACAGATTAAAAATGGAAGTCGAAGAATTTTGCAGGCAAACAAACCTTTCTCTTTACCAATTTGTTTCAGCAAAAGAAGATACAAACATTAATGAATCATTTTTGTTACTCAGTGAGCAATTAATTAAAGTAGAAACTTACTCAGCAGCGCCATCAATCCAGCTAATGGCAGGCGGCAAAAAGCAAAATTCTGGTAATTGCTGCTGATTTTAAATTATTTTTGTTTGATAAATAAACAATATCTAATCTTTAACATTCAACAGTGTTTTAGCAAAAGCAAAATTGTGATTGTTATCATTTACACAAAGTGAGCAAGAATCAAAATAAAGAGAAAAATAATAATCCGGATACCTCATCGTTAATACCACAAATAAGGTTTATTTTGGACAATAATGCCAAAGGGTATGCTATATACTATGCCCTAATGCAAGAAAAAACGATTCTGGAATTGTTTTTTGAAATTCAATTTGCCTTACTGAATTTAAAAAGTGTCATAATTTTAGATTCACCAATGAGTAAGCCCGTTGAGGTTATGCCAATTGACAGTTGGCTAGCGACTTTGCGCTTAGCAAACTTCTGTCCAACGTCGCTCTCGATTGATGATCTTCATGGATTAACTCGATTGGAGAATGGATCTTCATCGAATGTTCAATACATTCCTCCTTCTCCTTCTGTGTCAGTAGAAAAAATAGGAACTGAACCTCTGTCTCCAAAACGTACTCCTAGAAGGAATAGATTCGATTTTCTTCTTTCAGATGTGAAAATTGAAGAAGCTCCAAAACAGAGAAGTAAAATGCAGTATGAACTTTCCAATATGACAAGGCTTCGTGCTCCAGGTAAAATTGGTGATTCGTTGATAATTGTATCATTATCTTCGTCAAATTTATCAAAAGATACCCCAGACGGTAGCTACGATCAGTTGGATAATGTGAGTTCTGGTTCAGATTCAATGTCGCGATCAGGTTCTGATTCGATTGTGTGAGATAGTGTTTTGCAAATTTCCCCATGAAGGCATGCGCTAAAAATGTGTCTTTCAGCAGGAACTTATATCCCTTGTTCCTACGTTGAAACCTTGTTAAAATGCTCAATAACACATTTTTATTCGAATGAGAATTTTTTATGTGTTTCGTTTCATAGAGGTTGATTTAAGGTATTAAAACAGAGTAAGTGATTATCTATTGAATTATATTTCTATTTTTATTAAAAGATTCAATTTCATAAAAATTTTTTATATGGAATATTTGTAGAGAACCTAAAAAAATAAAGAACTAATTATTAAAAAAATAAATAAAAAGACTACGTTTGGGAATTTATTATTGAGTGACTAAATAATGGACATTTTCATGTTTTCAAAGTTACTGAAAAACGATTTGAATAGTTAAAAACGTTTTTCTTTTCAATGATCTAACGATAGAGCTGAAAAAAGCAAAGAAAAATGCAAACACCCCAAAACTCAAACATTCCAACAATAGATTTAAAACAAATTCATCAAACTATAAACAAAGTAAATGAAAGTGCTAGGCAATTTTTTATGTTAAATAATAGAGAAAGTAATTTATTTATTACTCCAAATATTAATTTACAAAAACCAGAAATAAAAAATACATTATTCGAAACGCCAAAAAATGCAGATAATGAAAAGCCTAAAAAGCGCCCAGGTAGACCAAGAACTCGCCCAGAAAAACCAACTCCAAAAAAGAGAAAAAGAGATGTCGAGTCAACAGCTCCAATTCAGACAAGATCAAGATCTAAGACCACCAAGTCAAATGAGGAAAATAAACCAACAAATTCAATTCCAAAAACAGTGGGAAATATTGATTCCAATTTAGATCTTTATGAAATTGTTGAAGACATCAAGAAGAATATAAGCGCTCATAAAGAAAACACTATAACAGTTATAAAAAGAAATGATGAAATAATTCCAGATATCAATAATTTGGATAAAAAGTCATTTTCATACATTCCTGATATTGCGCCTTCTAGCTTTATTCGATCACGCGAAAAGCAGCTTGAATCCTTCAAATCGAAAAGCAAAAATGACTTTTTTTTCCAACTTGATTCCAATGTAAATTACAATATGATGAGCCAAATCAAACAAGAGCCACCACAACCGCAATCGCAACCACAGTCACAGCCGCTGTCGCAACCACAATCACAGCCACAGTCACAGAAGCCTTCAAATAATGTATCTGTTGCATTGACGTATCCAAGTTCAACAGCGCAAAGCGCCAAATCACAGAACCCTCAAAACAAAATTCTCAATTTTAAAGATTTTATAATGGAAAATAACAAGCGGCAGGTGCAAAATCAACAGCAAATGAATGTTAATACAAATCCTCAACAACAACAAAGTACGCAAGAACAAACAAAAAATACTAACAGATAAAAATTTACGTTTTATGCTTCATGGATTAAATAGAATAATTATAATAAATTTTTTTTTGAAAAAAATCAATTTCTTTTGAATTTAAAATTTGATTTTCATGTTCTTTTATTTAAAAAAAAAAATATTTTTTTTTCTTTACATTTTGTTTTAGTTTTCTTCTTTTGTTAACGTACTCTTTTTATGTCATGGAAGAAGAAGATCCTTTAAAAAATCTTCTAAATTATTTAGATGCTGCTGAAACAAATGAAGTACAAGAAACTCTACAATTAAACACTACAAATGAAGAACAAGCACAAGTTAATTCAAAAATGTTGGCTTTAGAGGAAAAACTTAAAGAAGCCAAAAAGAAAGAAGAAAAAGTAATAGAAGAACTAAGCAAGGTTATTACACTTTCTAATCAAGAAAAGGTATCAATCAAAGACCAGATAGATCAAAAATTGAAAAGTCAAAAATCCAAATTTGAAGCAGCAATATCACGCCATCAAACAACATTAAATAATTTAATTCAAGAAAGAGATAATCTCAAATCACAATGTGAAAGTCTTGAATCCAAATTAACTGTTGCAAGAAAAGAATCTGAGAAAAGAGACAAAATGATCAAAGAACAAATTGCTCTAAAAGCTGCACAACAAAAGGAGCTTGCCATTACCGAGGAAAGGATTCGACAAGAAAAAATCATCAAGAAGAAAACTGCTGAACTTAAAAAAGCCGCCATCCAAAGTTTTGAGCCCGAACTCCAACAAATAATATCACAACACAAGCAAGAAATTAAAGCAATCAAAGAGTCACATGAGAAAGAACTACAAGCCGCTAAAGAAGCATCTGAAATTCGCTTCAACACAGAAAAACAACGAATTATTAATCAACTTGAAAAAGAAAGAAAAGAAGAAATCGAATCATTAGAAGAACGTTTTCAAAAACAACTCGAACGTGAGAAAGAACTTCATAAAGCTGAACTTGAAACACTTTCTTTAAAATTACTTAGTGTTAAAAATGAAAAGAATAATTCGATCCAACATGCAAAAGAAGAAGGAGAAAAACTTTTAGCTGAAACACGTGATCGATTAAAATTAGAGCTTTCTAAGGAAAGTCTTAGGATTGCACAAGAAATCGAGAAAATAGATAATATCACAAAAGAGGCAAATGATAAAATAAAAAAAGACGCATTAATTGAAATGAATGTAATTAAAGATGAAATACGTAAAAAAACTGAAATTGAAATCAAAAAGAAAAACGAAGAAAAATTAAAAATAGTAATGAAAAAGCTTGAAGAAGATATGGAACAAAAAAAGAAACAATTGATGAAAGAAGCAGAAAAAAGAATTGAAGAATCACAAGCTGATAAACTTTTAGAATTAAAATCACTTAAAGAAGAATTAAAACAGAATCAAAAAGAACTTGAAAATATAAAACAATCATATGATAATGAAAAGAAACTTTGTGAAAAACTTGAATTAGAAAATGAAAATTTGTTAAATGAAATTAATAAACAAAGAGAACATAAAAATGAACTTCAATCTTTACTTAGTGAAAAAGAAAAAGAATTAATGAAAGCTAAAGAACAAAGAAAACAAAAGGAATTAGAAAATAATGAAACTTTTGAAAAAATTAAAAATGATCTTATTAAACAATATGAAGAAGCAAAAAATGAATACGAAAAGCAAAAGCAAAAATGGTTAAAAGAAAGAAAAATGATTGAAGAAAAGAATACGGCTGAAATTAATGCTATTTCTAGAAAAGTAAAAACATTAATCGAGGCAAAAGAACAAAAAATTCAACAATTGAATGAACAGTTATCGAAATCACAATCAAAGTTACAAGAAATAAAAAATTTATTCAAAGAAAATCAATGAACACTTAATGATCAATTAATAGAAGATACAAAATATGTGTTTATATAAATATCATGTTAATTATGTTATAATTTTTTTCAGCTTCGATGTTTTGAAACTTGGTTTGACAAACGTCCAACAAATCGAAAGCGGCCGTTAAAAAGCATCGTCACTTTTTATTCAAGCCTAAACGGTTTATACAAAATCTTGTATGAAGGAATCAAAATAAACATTGTTGGAGATAATGGCGTGGGTAAAACTTCTTTAGTGATGACGCATAATAATGGCGTATTCCCAAATTCCAATAAAATTCGATGTTGTTCAGGAAACTTTCAAAAAGATGTTAATTCCAATGGAAAACCAATTAAACTGAACATTTGGGACGTGTGTGCTGGAGGCGAAGATGTTTCACATTTGAGAACACTGAGTTATCCAAATACTAGTGTTTTTCTTATTTGCTTTTCGCTTGTATATCCAATGTCATTAAAAAATGTAGCAAATGTATGGGCTCCAGAGGTAAGGAAATTTTGTCCTGATGTGCCTATTATTTTGGTAGGAACGAAATCAGATCTTAGAGAGAACCCAAATCCTAAAGACATTTTTTTCCATAAACCTATTTCTTCGGACAAAGGCATAGTTATGGCAAAAGAAATTGGTGCTTTTTCTTATATTGAATGTTCTTCGAAAATTAGATATAATTTGGATGAAACTTTTCAACTTGCAGTTGAATGTTTCCTGGAAAGGATGAATAGTTTAACTTCACAAATATGGTTATTTTTGAATACTTTACAAATAGTTTTTGATGATTGTAAGCAGCAAAAAAAATGTTAAAATTCGATATCCTTCAGGGAAATCAACAAAAGAACTTAAGTTCAAAGTTGCTTCAACAACAAATGGAGCTGTTTTGAGGACATATATTGGGCATCAAATTTCTCAATTTAGGGAAGAATCTTATTTACTTCTTTATCAAGATCCCAATGGGCAACTTTCGTTTCTTGATGAATCTAAGCCATTAAGTGAGGTTAGTCAACCTAAAAGTATTCGACTTCATTTAATTTTACGTCAATATACAGGCAAAGTCATATTCCCAGATGGAACTTCTAAACACATTCAAATTGATCTTGCTGATCCAATACAAAAAGCTATTGAAAAAACATTTCCAAAAAACCATCAAAATCTTATTTTTGCATATCAACCCAAGAGCGATCCGACTCTTTGTAAAATCCTAGCTCGTACTCTTCCACTTATTCTTCAAGGCTGGTCTAGTGAGCCCCTTTTACTTTTCAAAATCATTGATCTTAATCAATTGTCAAATGATGATCAAACTCTTCTTCAAGATTATTACATCAGTGCCAAGCTTGCAGCCTCCAGAGGGATTTCTTTATATTCCATGAGCCATTGGGGCACACTATCATTTTTACAATTTATTGCAGATGGCGGAAATCTCCAATCTAACAACAAACCAGCCATCACGCACTTTGTTCCTGAGTCCATTCGAACTGATGCCAATGTTACCAAAGCATATAACCAATGTTTAGAACGAAATAGTTCATTCACATCTTCCCAAGCCAAGCGCAAATTTGTTGAAACAGCTGTTTACAAAGGCGCCATTTATTGTTATTTTGAGAAAATACACTTTCTTTCGATGAAGCGAAAGTTCAAAATTCCTTCACATCGTTTTATCTATGTCTCATTTAATAGTATTTACATCACTAAACAATACGGCACAATGATATCACGACGAAAGCAACTATCGCAAATCAAAGAAATTAATTTGGATGGCGATAATTTAATGATAACATTTAACAACGATGAAAAATGGCGACTAAAGTCCGAAATACCAATTGTCTTAAAGTCCATTTTAGAAGAACGAATTTCGATGTTACCGAATCTTGATAACTATTCGCAGTCACAAGATAATGAAAGTAATAAAACTGATATAAATATATACGGCGAAGAAGACGAAGAAACTGATGAACTTATTTCTGATTCGGAGCAAACTGATTTATTTAACATAATAAATCTAAACGAGAAAAGTACTAAGAAAACAGTACAAGTTGAGCCTGGAATTTCTTTGCTAATTTGCCCTCCGAAAGATGAAGTTAACGCGCCATATAATGTAAATGATCAAATGTATCGAAACTTGAAAATCGTTAAGGAATTAGAAATCCCAAATTATGAAATAAATCCAAAAGATAACTTGGATAATGTCCCCGATATTAATTGGATTTCGAATTCCGATGATTTGTTGTCAGTATCAAAACAACCTGGAAAAACTATTTTTTGCGTAATAGTGATTTTTGTTATTATAATTATCTTAATAAAAAGAAAAAAATAATTTAATGGTTAATGAAAAAGTGCCCCGGCGGTTTGCATTTGTCGTTTTTGACTGTCATAACCGTTCTATTTGGCCATTTTATGTCACAGGAAAAAACTCCTGCTCAAAAGACCCAAGAATACCTCGATAAGTATAGAGTACGTGAAGTAATACAAGAGGCTGTTAATGAACTTATAGAAACTAAGCCCGAAGACGTTCCAGGAGTTCTCGCTTCTCTCATGAAACGTCGTGCTTTACCGCCAGTTGTTGATCACCTTGTTGGTCGTCAAGTACTCGATTCTCGTGGTAACCCAACTGTTGAAGTCGATGTTTATGCTAATTATCTTGGTGAAGTTGTATTCGCTGGTCGTTCTTCTGCTCCAAGTGGTGCTTCTACTGGCTCTAATGAAGCACGTGAACTCCGTGACAAAGATTCCAAGCTTTACTTTGGAAAAGGTACTGTTACAGCTGCATCAAATGTAACAAATATCATTTCACCTGCTCTTAAATCACTTAGCCTTTCATCACTTGGTGACCTTGATCGAGCTATTTGTCGTCTTGCAGGTTCCGAATTAAAGGAAAAGGTTGGTGGAAATGCTACAACTGCATCTTCATTTGCACTTGCTACAGCAGCTGCTAACCTTAATGATGAACAACTTTTCCTCTATCTTGCACGTCAATACCATCGTGAGCTTCCTGAAAAGTATCGTTTACCAACACCATTTTGCAATATCCTTAACGGTGGAAAGCATGCAGGTGGCAAACTCAAGATCCAAGAATTCATGATCTCACCACGCGAAGATTTACCATTCCCAGAACAATTACGTATTGTCACAGAAATATATCAAAAATTAGGTGTCATACTTTCCAGCGAAAAAGGTGTTTCTGCCAAGAACTTAGGCGATGAAGGAGGTTATGCCCCACCATTAGACACACCAGAAGAAGCATTGTCATATATCGAACGTGCAATTACTGAATCTGGTTACAAGCCTGGCGAAGATGTCTTTTTGGGCTTAGACGCCGCGGCATCTGAGTTTTATGACGAAGAGACGAAGTTATATGAAGTCGAAGTTGGCGTTAAGAAGACCGGTGACGAAATGATACAATACTGGAAAGATATGTTAGAACGACACCCATCAATCATCTCCATTGAGGATGGCTTACACGAGAAGGACTATAAGACATGGATTAAGATGAACAAAGAAATCGGTGAAAAATGCCAACTTGTCGGCGACGATTTATACACAACAAATCCAAAGACTATCCAAAGAGGTCTTAAGGAGAAGTGGTGTAACGCATTGTTACTTAAGGTTAACCAAATCGGTACTATCACTGAGGCTATGAGAGCCGCGAGAATGGTGTTGGATGAGGGACAAAAGGTTATGGTGTCGCATAGATCTGGCGAAACTTGCAATTCACTCATCTCAGATTTGGCAGTAGCTATTGGTGCACAATATATAAAGACTGGATCATTGGCACGTGGAGAGAGAATCCAAAAGTACACAAGGCTTCTCCAGATCTATGAGTACTTGAAGGAAAATGAAATGCTCGATGAGTAAATGGATGAGCAGTTAACTAATTCTTGTGTTTTTGCGTTTGGAAAGTTCATTAGAGCGCACTGTGGTAATGTTTGGAGTCTTTAGAAGGGAACCAAACAAAAAAAAAATTGAATTTGATTTTCGAAATTTAAGTATCAATTCCTGTTTCAAACTTTAAATGAATTTTTCCCTTGAAACATGTTACAAAAAGATGTGTATATGTGGTTGGTGCCAATTATTAATTTGTCAGAAATATTTGCAAAAACGGTTTTTTGTTGTCTTTTTTCTTTCATTTCTTTGATTGCTTTCATGGAAACAAACGGAGGTAATACTCAAAAAACTAACAATTGGTGGGAAAAGGCCATATCAATTAAACAAATAATTTTTGATTTAAACAAAGAAAATTTTAATCAATCAGTAAAATCAATTATACGAAAATTGGATATAAATTATCCACTCTGTTTTAATAGACTTGTGTGTCATATTATATACATAATATTTTCAATAAAAATGGATGATTTTGATATCTATATCAATTTTATGAAAGAAATTCAAGAGTTTGAAGAGAAAACAAAAATCAAATCAAAAATTGTCGATGAATTTTTAAATCTTCTTCTTAAAGAGCACACACAAGTATCATATTATCTTCTTGAGTATTTGTTTAGACATAAAATTGCTGATCCGAAAATTATTGGCAGAGAATATAATGGATATTTTATTCATTACATGAGAAGAGTAAGAGTTCTTCGTCATTTTCGTTCCCCAGCTATGTATCAAATGATTCTAAACATTGATGAACTATCAAAGAATGATTGGGAACTTCACAAAAAATTAATTGCTGAAGGTGTTAATCCAAATGAAATTGCAAAAATGATTCGAAATGATGAAATAGAAAAACTTCAAGAAATATCATCACAAGAAAACTTTGATTTTAATCAGAAAATTGAACAATCGATTTATGAAAGATTTGATATTATTAACCAAGAAAATGTTACATTAATTGATTATGCAGCATTTTTTGGATCAATTAAATGTTTTAAATTTTTACTTATGAATGGTGCAAAATTAAAAAACACAGGAAAATATGCAGTCGCAGGTGGAAATGAAGAAATTATTCATTTATGTGAACAGAATCATTCATCATTTCAAAATGCATATGAAACAGCAATTAAATTCCATAAAAATAATGTCTTTCATTATCTTTATGAAAATAAATTAGAAAATGTTGAATTAGAAGAAATAGGAACTAAATGTGTTAGTTATCATAATTATGAAATTTTTTCATTCTTACAAAAAGAAGGATTGAAAATCAATGATGATATCATTAATGAATCTATAAAAACTAATAATATATTTCTTACAAAATTCTTCTTAGAAGGATCAAATCAAATACCAAAAAATGCTTTAATATTTTCATCAACAAACATTGAACTTATTAAATATCTTATAAGACATGATGGTATTGATATTAATGCTAAAAATATTTTTTATGTTTTATTGATATTTTTCCCATTGTTTCGATATTTTTTAGTAAAATTTGGAAATTATTTAAAATATTTAAAACAGTTCTTATGTTAGCAACTGAAAAAGATGACATAGAATTAGTTAATTTAATTCTTAGACAAAAAGATATTGATATCAATGTTAAAGATATTCATTTATTTTATTTAATATTTATTTTAATAATTTGAAATTTAATTACATTATTTGGCAATTATTTATATTATTTAATACAGCATTAATATTAGCAGTTAAAAAATATTGTATTGAAATACTTAAATTACTTCTTGGACGTAAAGGAATTGATATTAATGCTCAAGATATTTATATTTATTATTTATAGTTAATTTTATAAATGTTATGTTTCAAAATAATAATTGGTATTTTTTTGTGTTATTTTACTCTGCACTTATATGGGCATCTTTATGTGATGGTGATGACGCAGAAATTGTTAAATTACTTCTTGGATGTAAAGAAATTGATATTAATGCTAAGAACCTTTATTTGTTTTCTTTGAAATTTATTTTAATATTTTGAAATTTTTAGATAATACTTGGAAATTATTTAAATTTTATGAAACACCACTTATTTTGGCTTCACTAGGTGGTAAAACAAGAATGGTGATATTACTTCTTGAACAAGAAGGAATTGACATTAATGCTAAAGATGTTTATTTATTTTATTTAACATTTATTTTAATAATTTAAAATTTCAAAATAATATTTGGAAATTATTTAAAATATTTAAAACAGCACTTATGTATGCAACTGATAATGGTCATGAAGAAATTGTCAAATTAATTAACAGAAAAATTAAATGCTTAAAAGACATATAAGCTATGAAGTAAAATCAAATAAAATTGATTTCTATTATTTTTTGGATTGAGGAAAAACATAAATAGAGAAAAAAAATTGAATATTTCACATAATTTAAAGTATTGTAATGACAAAATGAAAATATAACAAAATTCATCAATTTTTTTATGCTTCTATTAAGATTTTATTTTCTTTGTGTGTCTGTTCATGCTTTTAAATTCTTGTTCATATTATGTGTAAGAATCAATTTGTATTCAACATTCATATCAATTTTATATTTCATCAAAGATATGCAATTTTATATTTAATAGATTTTCAGTTATTCACGCAAATAAAGTTTTGATTTTACATATATAAATTTTTATTTATGGTTTAAATTATTAAAATTATAATTGGTAGAAAGCTTTTCACAATGATTATATATTAGCATATTCATATATTTTTATACAAAAAGATATAACATTTTAGGTTTTAAAATATATTATTTTTACTAACTTCTAAATTTGATTGAAAAATTTTTCTTCTTTAAAATCTTCTGCAAATCGATCTTCATCATATATATTCAGCAGTTCTTTTTTGAAAAGAAATAATAACAATAAAAATTCCAAAACATTGGCACAATGTTAAAGTAAGTTCATAATAATTTATATATATATAAAATCAAAGTTTGAAATATGCTTTTTTTTGTTATAAAAAAGTTTTATAAAAATAAAAAAAAAATTAATAGCATTAAAGAGAATTATTCACTTAATGCAAATGATGCCCACCTGGACGATTTTAGCTTAAAACCAAGACAAGAAGAATTAATGCTTAAAACTATGCAAATAATGAAAAATCATTAAAAAATGATACACTTGATATTTGGAAATTATACAAATTATAGAGAGAGCAGTTCCGACGCTAACCGTAAAAAATAAAAATTTAATATCTCATATTATGAGATTAAATAACACAAATTACAAATATGTTAAATGAAAGTCGTCATAAGAAATATAAAAAATATAGATTATTATCCATTTTGAGAAAATTGAAATTTTATTAATTTTTTTAAATAAAGAATAATACAAAGTCATGACAATATTTTCTTTCTCTACATATAAAGGTAAAAACTGTTTAATAATTGAAATTTGGAAATTATTAAAAAGTTTGGAGTTATTTTTCATTTTTTTTAAGAAATACAATTTAAAATTCTTCAAATTTTTTTTTTATAATTTTATAATTTTATCAAACAAATGCTAGATAATCCATGTTATATGAATAAATAATGATTTATTCTGATAGTTTTTGAGAAAAAATTGTTTTTATATAGAACATCGTGGTAAAAATAAACGGTCACCAAAACGACAATTGGGGTTCGATGGATCTCTAATTTGAAATTTTGTCTCATTATTTGCAAAATTCTTTTGGTTATTTCAATTATGCTCCTTTGATTTATTTGTGAGTCCACATAAACAATTGATGAGTAGTATAAAGATATTTATAAATTAAGAATTATTTTTATATAAATTTATGGAATTCATAGACAATATTGTTTGAGCTTGGTTGTGCATTGATTGATTGATTTGAAGCTTGCTTAATTGCAATTAAATGTTGTTTTCACGATTATAACAGAAAAATGCTGTTCAAATGTATTCAATTTTTTCAGACACTTTTCATGGCATCCAAGAAAGGACTTCTCGCAGACTTAACAGGAATTGTTGAAAATGCACATACTCAAGTGAAATTCTATCGCCAGGAAATAGAAAGCAAAAGAAATTTTGTTGAACATTTAACAAAAATTGTTGAACAAGAAGCGCCTGAATTCAATCAGATAATGACCGAAATTTCTAGCAAGCTCACCAGCTCGCTTGACAATGAAGAAGCTCTTATTAATGCGTACGAAAGGTTTGCAGAAGATTTTAATGATGTTTCTGCAAGATTCGAAGTTGTTTACCGTTTATCACAAGAAACTTCTGCTTGTAAGCGCCACTTAAAAGAATGCAGAGCAAAGATAGAAAAAGCCAGATTAGATCTCGAACTTGATGAACAAAAAGGATCACCAAAGAAGATCAAATTACAAGCTGAACTCGAAAAAGCAATTCAACAAAAGCGTGAAGCTCTTCAAGATGTCCAAGCAAAGATGGAAGAATTTATCAATGTTAAAGTTCGATATAATAAATTCAAAGTCAGAAGACTTTCACACGCTTACACATACCTTGCAAAAGTACTTAGGTCCTCTCTTGGTGGTGCTTCAAGTGATTTAGAATCTGTTTTAAGCCTATGTAATCAATCCAGGGAAAACATTGATTACATTGTTGAAGGTAAAGAGCCTCCAAAACCAGTTGAACCAGAAGAAACTTACAAAGTTCCTGAGGAAGAAGGTGTTCCTCAGTTTGATGATGCATCTGTTGACGTTATAGAGGAAGAATTTGCTCAACCAACATTTGTGCAAAATGATGCTCCTTTTGCAGTGCCAAACTTTGATTAAACACAATGATATGTACTTTTATGTTTGAAGATTTTATAGCTGGAATTGACTATGTCAGATAATTTTCACAAGCGGTTAATTCTTTGAATAAAAGTGTAAATAATAAACAACTCAAACCAAGGTATGTAAAGTATAGAATCGCCAAATGGGCAATTGTTGCTCAACCAACACAACAAACTTCGATATTGGAGAAGAAAAAATCCCATCCAATATGGATCATGGTAGCGTCTTTCAAGTTCCAACTTCTACACCGCTATTAGAAAATATTAACTTCGAGCTGACGAAAGAAAATGCTGAAGATGATACAAGTGATTCATCATCATCAATTGATGATTCTGAAATCGAAAGGCTAATTGCAGAAGAAGACGAAAGCGATTCCAATTGATTTTTTTATACATATGTATTTTTATAACACAAATAAATTTTTTTTAATATTTTTTCTATTATTCAACTGTAGCTTCTTTTGGTTAAGGTTTTTAGTGTTATGAGAGTTATATTTTTTTTATGAATTTTTCTTGGATACAACAGCGAAGATAGCACTTTTTTCATTTGCCAGATTTCAACGGTTTTCCGATTTTTTGGGAGTTAATAAATGGAAAACACCGAAGAAAATACCACCAACGAGAAGGATATTCAAACACAAATTCAAGAACTTTCTGATGCAGCAATGGATGCAACATTAAAATATGATTATGCAAAAGGAATGGAATTAATCCAAAATGCATTTGATTTAGCAGAAAACTTACCAGAAGAAATCGTAAAAGTAATTCCCAGATATTCTCTATTAGTATATCTTAAAAATTCTAATGATGATAAAGCACTTTCGAAATTTATGACAACATTTTTTAAGAAAGAAAATGGGAAAGAACTTTGGAACGAATCAGTTAAGTATTTAATTCCTGATTTAGTTGAAAAATTCAAAAAATTAGCATATCACATCAAACCTATTTTCTTTACTACGTTTAATCCATTTCCAGGATTCATCACCTATCTTAAGACCGAAGAAAATGTTGATTTTGATCTTGTTCTACGGATGTTAGAAATTGCTAATTTATCAAAAGGCGAAATTAAAAGTTCAATTCTTTCAGATTTAGGGATTTCAGCGTTTATAAATGTTCAAACGAAAATTGACAAAATGGAGCCATCAGAATTACGAACCATAGATGAAAAGAAACTTCGAGATTTTATCAAATTAGTTCGAGCATTTGCCAAACATAGTGATCTTAAACTTGTTAATCAATTTGAGTATACAATTGCGTTACGATTTTCTGTATCAGAGTTTCTATCCAAAGAATATGATGGCTTAGTGCGAATTAATTCCAACAAAACATTTTCTTCGCAACTAATTTCTGATATTCAAAAGTATAAAGTTGTTGAACATATTTTAGATAATATGCATCGTGACTTAGTACATAATTTTGTTGAAATGTTATGTAAATTATGGAATGCAGGGGAATATAATGTAACAGTATTAGAGAAGTTTTGGAATTTATCGATATCACAACATTCACAAGAAATAAACAAATTCTTTGATGAATGGCCGAAGTTAATTAATACAATTCCAAAGAACAAAATCAATGATTTTTGGGGAATTGTAAAGAACACAAATTCATATCCATTACCTGTTTTAAAGTTATTAGAACGAATCCATGGGAAATGTGATAAAGAATCTATGCAAGAAATCTCATTAAAGTTATGGGAATCAGCAATAACAAGTAATGACAAGATACAATATGTTCCTTCTATTATAGTATATTCACAACAATCACAAGAATCAATTATTGGACTAATTGATAAATGTTTTGGATTAATCGAAAACAAAAATGAAAATGATTCGAAGTTTTCGATTTTAATATTATCTAAAATATGGAAATCATTTAATGAAGAAAAGTCACGAAAACAATTTGATAGTTTATTAGAGAATTGTAAAGTTTCAAAAGAAGATATGCAATTATTGTTTGACTTAATAATTAAGGTTTCTGATTCTATAACACCACCATTAAATGAGAATGAATTAATTTTAATTCGGAACTTAATAGAACCTTTATTTGGTATAAGTAATACACTCATTTCAATGTTTTATGATAAAATGATTGGAATTAAAAAAGGAAAACTATTTCCTAAAGAAGAATTAGAATATATTATTCAATGGTTATCTGATAAGCCAAATATTGACTCGATATTATTTAAATTTATTACAAACATATTTTATAAAATTAATAATATTAGTAATGAATCAACAATACCTAATTTAGATTTAATTGGATTTAATTCTATTTGGAATTTAATGTTAAAAACAAATTTACCTGAAATTTCATCATTTATTGTTGACTTATTAATACGTTGTGAAAACACATTATCTATTAAACAATTTATCGAAAAATGTATACCAAATATAGAAACATTTGGTGTATTAAATTTATTAATTCTTTTAATATCTAAAGTTGAAGATTCATTAGATTTAAATACTTATAATATTACTCGTAACTTATATATACCCGATAATTTATATATTAATATTAATTTACAAGGTGATTATAATGATAAAATTAAAGTTGTAAGTAATATTACTGTACCTGTATTTCGTACATATGTATCAAGGAAATGTAATGTCGAAGAAAATAAATTAGATTTATTAATTGATGGACAAAAATTAACTAATAAACATAAGTTTGTTAATGATGAAACAATTAGTGTATATGTAAAAATGTTTGCTTCACCTCCTCGAACTATAATTAAGTCGGAATTACCTTCACAAATCATTAAGAACTCAAAAGCATATTCTAAATTATTTAAAATGATTGATGTTGGACCTGATAAAACTTATTTACCTGAATATGCATTAAATTTATTAAATTATTTGGAAACTGCTGAAAATGAAAAACTTAATAATGATTCAGATTGGGAAACTTTATTAACATTAGAAAAACCTTATTTATTAATGTATCGATTAAATTATTTAGCTAAATTAATATCAGCTAAAACTAGTTCGTTTTTAAACACATTTTGTAAAAATAATGGATATAAACAATTATTATTAATAATCGAAAACATTAATTATGATATGTTTTATCATAAAAATTATTATAATTTAATATTTTCAATTTTGACAATTATTATAACGAAATCTTCACAAGAAAATAAAAATTCAACTTATGAAAGTATTGATATTAATAAATTAATTGAAGCAATAATGAAACATATTATCGAAATTATTAGTCAAAAATCAAATAATCAAATTAATACTTTAACAAGTTTATTGACATTAATACTTGATATAACTAAAATGGATCAAAACGCAATTTTATCACAAGACTTATTCCAAGAATTCTTCGAGAAGTTATTATTTAGTGATATATTATCAGCACGAATTGGAATTTCAAAGATTTTATATATAATTGAACCTAAACAGATCGAAAATATTATAATTAATAATATTAAAAAGGCAACAAAAGGAAATTGTTTTGAATATTTCAAAATTTTAATTTCGATCTCTAAAAATTATGATAAACCATTAGAATTATATAATTTATTAATGAACTTTTTAAAGGATAACTTTATAATTTATACTGAAAAGTCTAAATTAAGTTGTGAAGATGATGAAGATTATAAAGAATTACAAAGTTCTGTTAATGAATTATGTGGCGATTTAGTTGATTTATCATTTTTAACAGGTATTATTGATGTATTAATATTATTATTACAAAGGATTCAAGAACCAATTCCTAATATTAAACAACATACATTATTTGTTATAGAACATATTGCATTTAATGTTAATCGATTTGTTTCACCACCGAAAACAGTTTATATTTTATTAAAAGAATTATTAAATAAGAAGCCGAAACTAATAAATAAATTAATAAAAATATTAAATGAATTACAAAACATTGCTGATTTTAATATGAAGCCTCATTATTCTTCAACATTTACATCTCTTAAACAAACAAAAGGTATACAAAATATGGGATTTACATGTTATTTAAACTCATCATTACAACAAATATTTCGAATTGAAAATATACGAAATTCGATTTTATCTTATAAACCTTCTGATGATATCGATATTAAACATAATTGGTTAACACAATTACAATTATTATTTGCTAAATTAATATATTCACCTGTTACTGCTATTGATGCATCACCATTTGTTACTAATATGAATAGTTGGGATGGTAAACCTATAAATCCACATGAACAACAAGATGCAGTTGAGTTTATTCAAATGCTTTTAGATAAAATTGATGAAAGTTTAGAATCGAAACCTGTAACAGAATCTGTTAAAGGTATTATATTACATAAAGTTTGTGGTATAGGTATAGATTTCGAATCTAATTCGGAAGAATTATTTTCAACATTTCCATTAGAAATTAAAGGAAAGAAAAATTTGGAAGAATCATATTCAACTGTTTTAATTCCAGACACATTTTCTGATTATAAAGCTAATGATGAATTAGGTTATATAGATGTGAATAGTTTTTCATCAATTAAAAAAGCACCAACGAATTTAATATTCCAATTAAAACGATTTGATTTTGATTTAGCGACGTTACAAAGACAAAAAATTAATTCATATTATGAATTTACATTTGAAACTGATATTTCTGTAATGTTAACAGATAATACTAAACCATTAATATATGAACTATGTGGTATCGTAATGCATAGTGGTACTGCTAATGGAGGACATTATTTCAGTTATGTTAAAAATGAAATTACTAATGAATGGGTATGTTGTAATGATTCTAATGTCTCCAAATTAAACATTAAAAATATTATAAAAGATTCCGTTGGTGGTATTATAAATACAAGTGAATATGATAAAAACAAAAAAGTTTGGGTCATAAAACAAAAAGAAAATTCACAATCAGCTTACTTATTAATTTATAAACAAAAAGATCGAAAATTACCAAACACTGAAATTGAACCTATTACATTAATGCCATCGATAATGTTAAAGACATTTTTAGATGAACAAAAGGTATTAATTCTAAGTAATTTATTTGATCCAAGTTATATTTCATTTATACAAGAAATTACTAAGAGTTTAAAGGATGAAAACATTTATCAATTCTTATTTGATTTCATATTTATGTTATTTGTAAGTGATAATTATATTATTAATGATATTTCATATAAATTTATTCAAGAAAAAATCCAAGAAGATGAAGATTTTGCTGAATTCTTTTTATCACATGATAAACAAATTATTAATTTATTAATTAAAAAAGAATTAAATGCACGAAATAATTGCTTAAAAATATTAATTCCAACGATTAAAAAACTAAACAAGAAAAGTGAGAAATTTATCGAAAAAATTTTAGATAATAAAACAGAAATATTAAAACATTATATGAAATTTGATCAAATATTTAAACCGATTTATATTTATATAACAAATGTTGATCATGATCGAAATGATATTCTTGAATGGATGTTTTCATTTTTAGATGAATTATTAAATGTTATACCTAAAGATAAATTAGATACTACATTAACCAAAATTAATTTATCACATTTATTTAAGATCATTTTATATTTAATTGATAAGTTAAATAAAGGTGATAAATATAAAGAGAAAATATTTGAACCGGAATTTATTAATCATTGGTTTATATCACCATTTCATACATTTGATTTTGCTTCATTAATGACATACTTTATGAAAGATAATCAAGAATTAACAAACAATTATTATAATTATTTATTAGAAACTAAAGAAAAGAATTCAACTTCAATGTTAGCGGCTAATTTTGCAAATGTTTTATCATTTAAAGATACTTTAAGTACTTCAAGAGTTAAATGGTTCTTCGAAAATATGATTGATGAGAAATCCGAAGGTTATAATTGTTCTCAATTAATAAAATCGATAACAACTAATTTGCAATCACGTAAATCAGAATATTCTTGTGAAATCGCACTCGAAACTTCTGATTTATGGTTTGATAAATGGTTATTTAATAATGATAGTGTTATTCGTACTTCTTTCGAAGATTTTGTTTATTCATTATTCCCTAATTATCCAAAGTTTGTTCAAACTTATGGTAAACCTTTTGTATTACCTAAAGCAGAACCACCGAAAGGAACAGAAGAAGAACAAAAGCAAATAAAAGTTCTTTTTAATTTATTAATTAAATCAAATCAAAAATTAATTTCTCAATGTAAAACTGCGTCAACGATTTTGATAAACAAAAAAGCATTTGAAATGCATTTAGCAAGTGATACATATTTTAATGTGTTAAGTTGGGTTGTTTATTATGGTAAACTCCAAACAGAAATCATTAAAAACAAAAATCTTTTCATAAGTTATATCAATGAATTTTCTAAATTGAAGAACGACTTAAAGTCCGCAGTAACAAGTGAATTAAAGTTCTTAAAGTTATTTGATTTCGAAGGATTTTTCGATAATAAAACACTTTCGACATTTATAACAGCATTAAATCGTTTACCAAATGAAAACTCATTCCATTATTGTTCGTTTATTGCAACGCAATTATTCCCATTAATAAAAACATTAAATGAAACTAATGCAAAATCAATTTCGAAATCGCCGATCTTAAGTTGTGCAATCGAAAGTATTGTACAAGATATACCAGAGCCATTAGAGCGAATAATATTAATGGTAAGTAAAGTATCTATAGGAGTTACAGTAACACTATTCACAAGTCGAATTTTCATTAATATGTTAAACAATGTGAACATAGAATATATAAATTTGTTAATAAAAATGTTCAAATTAAACAACAAAAATTATTTCGATATATTTAAGATGCAATGTTTAGAAATTTTAATTGATACAATTAAGAAACAAACCAAAAATTCGACAAATCAAAATATGTTATTAGAAGAATATATAAAACTTCTTTCTGAGTTTGTTAATACGTATATTTTATATTACAAAGATAAAACTTCGATTTTCTCGAATCCAATTCAATCATTATTAAATTATTGGAAAAATGATTTCGATTTCATATTAACTATTGATAACTTAATCTTTAAATCGACAAATAATTCGAACTTAACAATGTATTTAATTTCATTCCTTAAAAACGTTTTAACTTATGATAAAACAGTTTTAGCTAAAACAAATGTTTTATTAAAAAAGCCGGACGATTTCTATATGAAAATCAACGAAAATTATCGAGCTGATTATGCTTTATTAATATTAAAGTTATCGAATAATATGAAACTAAATCAACAAGAAGATTTATACTTAAAAGATTTAACAAGTATTGCAAAGTTTGGTATTGTCGATAATAAATTGTTCTCTATATATTTATACGCATTAAAGAATTTTGAAAATAAGGCAAAAAATATTAATGGAGAAAAAACTTTGGAAATATTTAAACAATATTTCCAAAACGTAAACGATTTATACGATTTGATATCAGTGGAATATCCAATGGTTTTGGCTAAGAAACTAAATAATAATGAGTTTTGTGAGTTTATCGTGAATAAGTTTAAGGAAATCGCGAAAAATTATTTCGCTGATTTGGAATTAAATGAACATTTAGAAAATGAGAAAATTGAGAAAATTGAACAAAATATTTCTGCAACTAAAAAAGTTTTGGAAATTTTGGGAAATGAAGTAAAAATTGAAGTGGAAACTAAGAAAATTGAAGAATTGTTACAGTTCTTCGATACATTAAATAAAGATAAGAAAGAAACAGTTTTGGAGGAGATTCAAATTATTAAGAATCATTTAGCATAAATAAACTAAATGAATAGGAAAATATTTTTTTTTTAATATTTTTAAGTTTTGTGGTGATTTTCTTCCAATAAAAGTAACCACTTGATAAAGTTTTCATTTTCATTATGAAAATGCATTACAAAACTGTTTTAATTTTAATTATATAACATTTAAAATATTAATAAAATTATTGTTTTTTCAAATTATTAAATATTGAGAATAATAAATTTATCTTTTACTTTTTAGATAATCACTATACTCATCTAAGTTCATAAGATTGGATGTATCATCACTTTCAAGATGTAGCTTGAGAATCCAACCTTCTCTCTCAGGAGATTTATTTATGATTGAAGGATCTAATTGAACATTCTTATTTGTTTCAATTATTTTTCCAGCTAATGGAGCAAATATTGGATGTGTTGCTTTAGAAGACTCAATTTCACATAGTGTATCACTTGCTTTAACTTCTTTACCAATAAGAGGTTCAACATAATAAATATCACCAAGATGATTTACTGCATGAACTGTAATCCCAACTGTTCCCACATGCCCAATGATATCAATCCATTCATGTGTTGGGGTGTAAAATTTAGTAAAAGAATTTGAAATATTTGATATCATTTATTTTTTGAAATCATTTTAACCTTTGTTCCTAAAAAATTTAAACGAAAAGAAAAAAACTAAAGCTTTTAAGCTAAAGTTAAAATTTTATCATATAAAATATATTTCCAATTAAGGTTCACGCGTCTAATTTAATCCCTCAGATAAAATGTAATATATCTTCCTTTGAAATGAATTCCAAAGTCATTTCAGGAGTTGCTGTAAGAAGACCTTTGTCAATTCCATCATGTATTGATTGTTATGGTGTTGTACTCTGTCATTCAGCAACTGTCATCACATCAGTTACTGGATATTATATGATCGAATATATGAATGACAATTTTGTTCATGTAACAAGGTGTAATAATTATATTCCAGGAAGAAATTTTAAATTTCAAAAAAGAATTTGGATCCATGATGATCCAGATCAAAAGTTCTCTTCGATTAATTTTACAGTAGGTGATTTTGCTATATCTATGGCAAAAATAATGAAAGAGAAAAAATTTAACACATATACACATAATTGTCTGAATGCACGTTATTTAACCATGAAAAAATATGGAATGATGTCAAGAGATCCCTTAAATAATAAAAGGTGCATCTTTTTCCAAGGATGGTTTGATTATTATGGAAAAAAATACAGAATTCCAAATATTGAAAAGAAAAACTTAAAAGATTTCAGTTTCCAACAAATGAAATAATATTTCATTTTAAAAATAAAATTTTAATTTTTATATATTTTTATTTTAATAATAATGTTTATAAAAATTCAATTTTCATAAGTCACATCAACATATCAGCACCGATAACTTTATTTTATATTCCAAATTGACAAATTTGAAACTGTATTATGTTTTCTTATATCAGAATTTTATGTAACTAAATTGAAGTTTTTATCAATACTAATTAATATTAATACTTACTAGAAAAACATTGTTACCCTTAAACAAGTATTTACACATTTCGCTTTCTTCTTGAGTAAATTCCTTTTTTGTTACAATAAAATTATAAGAAAGGTACCTTTCTTCTTGTGTAAATTTTTTTTTAAATAATACTATAAGCTTTATGCAAATTTATAAATTTATAAGGCCGGCCTCAGTGTTTTGTCACAAACATTTCCAAATAATGTATCATAAAAAACAACACAAAAGGTTCTACTGTCTATAAATGGCGTCTCACGCTGAGTTGCAACTAGTTATGTATACATAATAGTTAATTCTTCATTTGGTTTGTCAAACACCTTTTGATATTATCGTAAATCATAACACTAGTTCAAGATTCTGTAGTTTTAGTATAAAATTTCTTTCTTTTGTATATAATGAAAGATACATGGTATTTTGTCTAGGGAAATTCTTTAAAACATTCTTTGTTTGTTGTTATAATTATAACAAATTTTAATATTATAAGCATATGAAATATTTTGAATAAAGTGAAAAAATACGTGTTACTCACTATTCTTTTTTCCAGTTGATGTGAATGACATAATTAAGTTTGAAGAATCCGTATGAACCTTTTTTAGTATCTTAAATGCAATGGAACATTTCCCAGTTATTAGTTCAGTATTTAATGTATTTTAATCAAATTTTAATTATAAATTTTTATATGATTTACATATTCATTAATTCACTCATTCCAAACTAAACAATAACTCGAATAGTTTTTACTATCAAAATCGCTAATTCATATTCTAAGGTGTTTGCTGATTCTTTTCGTTTCTTTGTAACTTTATCATTGGCTTCAGCTTTTCGACCTTTACATACATTTTATTCAAATTCGGCCTCTCTACAATCCAAAAATCAGAGTAAGACGAGTCGATTATCTTCACCGGATCATTTTCCTTGAAGACGACTTCGCCTGTCTCTTCATCAGTGATGTCCACTTTGGCCATCATCATTTTGCCATTTCCGTTATTGAATGTAAACAGATCTGGAATATTAAACTTAGGCTCGCTGTATCCGACAAAAAGAGCTCTGAGGCGTTCAATCGCTTGATCTATAACGTTAAATGTCTCATCAAGGGATATCGTTTCTTTATGTTCTTGGAATTGAATGTCTGGGAAATTGGCACTCCCTCGTGCATTGATGCCTTTGTGTAGTGCAGATTCGAATTTGGCACCGATTTTAATGATAGATTTAACTTGATCTGACAATTGGATTATTTCGGCTTCGGTGGTTTTAAGCATATTCATGTAACGGAGATATTCAGTATGCTTCTGAAAGCCAGATTCAACAACTTTAGTACTGGTGAAACCTTTGGTAGAAATGGACATCTCATATGAAAATTGATCTTCGGCTTTAGAAAGTGATGCTACGATATTCTGAATGTTATTTTTGATGTCAGAGAGTGGGTCAGATATATCTGTTTCAAGATATTTCTTGGAATTAAGTAATGAAATCTGAATGAAAGATTTTAACTCTTCGAGTTTCTGTCCTATTTGGACAGAGTTTTGGGAAATTATGCTAATAATTTGTGGATGAAGATTGGTATCATTTTTAGGTACATAAAATGAATTTAAAATTTCGATTATTTTAGTTAATTTTTTGACGCACAATGCATACCACTTTTGAAAAGATTTGAATTCTTTTTGGAGAGAATAACCAGCACCAATAATTGTACCAAATTCTTCGTTAACTTTTTCGAATTTGTTGGCTATCATTATTTTTTGTCAATAGGGCACCCTAAATAGTAAAAGACCGTTTATTTTGGCGGAATAACCACCACAAATAATTCACACATTTTGATGTTTTTTTCCATTTGTTATGCTGCTAGAACAATAAGGCCATGTAAAATCAATATTTTTTGTGATGTTTCTCCACGCTTTATGAAATCTATCAAATTTTTATTCACATGTTTTTATTTGATTACAAAATTGACAAAAAATACAATATTAAAAATGAAAGGCCAATAAGAACTTTATTTGTAAATTATAATACACTAATCTTTTTTGTGCATATTCTTTATCAGTTGATGGTTCTATTACACTTGAGATTGACGATGTTATCCTATGTTTCGAATGTATTGTAGGAAAGGAAATGATTTTATAATATTGTTTATAGCTTAAATGATCACTTAAGTTTTTTAGAAGCTCAAACACGTTGTTCGGATATTTTTGCAGAAAAAAAACGAGCCAATATACCAATTGTATTATGTGCTAATAAATGCGATCGCGAAGATGATGAAATTGTTATTAGCAGACGAAAAGGCGAAGAGCACGCATCAATATACAATGCAAAATATGTCGAAACCTCAGCGCTTTTGAATATCGGCATTACTGAAGCATTTTCTGCCATTGTCAGATTGCTGAGATATGGCACCAGAACCTGATGAAAAGAAGGGCTGCGTAGTGTCTTAAAAGGATATATGTATTTTACAAAATTTATTATGCATACAATCAAATTAAATAATTAATTTTTTATTCTTCTTTCTTGTTTTCATCAATAGTTTCATATCCTTCTGTAATCATATCATTGATTCCTAAAACTTCATTTTGTTCAAATGTTCGTTCGTAATCTTCGATCACTAATTTGTCATCTTTATCACCAAGAACTTGGATATATGAATTAGCGAGTGGATCATCCATTATTAATGTAAATGGAACCTTGTTATGATAATATTGTTGTATCGCTTCAATAATCTTTTGTATCTTGTCACCTTCACCTGGCATAGCTGAATCACCATTCGCAAACGGATTATTCTCTTTCAAATTGCTATGGATATCGCGCATTAATCCTTCGACGGTTGTGAACTTCCCTCCTAATGTTCCTGGAATAAGCTCTAAATCGCACTCCGGAATCTTTATAGATGCTGTCTCGGACTTAAGGAGTTCACGATTAAGATCTGCTTCGCTATCAGCATGAAGTGTTATTTTTCTTGCTTTTGGTGAGACTGCACCACCAACAAGAACTTCTGCATTATGATAACCACATGAATCACAATTGAAGGCCATAAGATTAATCTCTTTGAAGTGTGGAATATGTAATGTACAAGATTTCATTGTTCCATTAACAGAACAAACTGGACATTCAGTGTCAAAGGACATAACCTCATTGTCTCCCTGTGCAAATACAGAATCAATACGTTCTCCATCATCAAGTTCGAAGTTATCTGTTTGTGGTTTGGTCATTAATCCAATGGCTTCGGCTTGTTCTGGCGTGCGTTTGTAGAAGCGAACACTAAGGTTTGGATCCTTTTGTGGTGCTAATGGATTCTCTATAAAGCTATTACCTGATGGATCATCAAGAATGAGATCAAATTGAACAAGTCCTTTGACACATTGTTGAAGGTTGTCAAGAAATTCAACAAGAGCAGGAGTTTGCTCAGATGTCTTGAGACCTTCATAGGTTTGTTCAAGTACACCTTCGATTGTACTGATGCTATCTCCTTGTGTAGGTCCTGGAATTTCAAGATCAATGGCAGGTACTTTGATAACACCATGACAACTTTTAACAATTCTACGATTGAGGTCTTCTGGAGATTTTACATGAAGTTCATAATGAACACCTTTTGCTGGGTATTCTCCTGCAAACTGAACTGAATTATTTTGGAAATTGCAATGAGGGCATTCAAAACGGGATATCATAACTTCTCTAAAGAATGGGATTTTAGTAAGGAGTAATGTTGATGTTCCATTTTTCATACAATTCATACATAAAGATTCCATTTGAATTGGCTTCACATTTGGTCCTATTTCCAAAAAGATTGGTGGTGGATTATCTGACTTTTCAGATTTCATTCAACGAAAAAAATGGTCATTGAAGACCGTTGGGCAAAATATAGTATTCAAAAAGTTGATTGGCCAAAATCTTTTCGAAAAGAGATGAAAATTGGGTTTAAATTCGGAAATCACATTATAATATTAAATTTTATACATCAAACAAAGAAATGTCATGTACTTATGTTACAAATAATGATATAATAAAATGATTTTAAAATTAAAAATTATCGGAAAGCAAATATTGTTCAAACTTTAAAATTCTAATAAAGCACAAGGCGATGCCAAATAAAAGAAAAGGTAATGAACATGTTCTGATCAAAAAGAAAATATTAGAATAGAGTAAACATTTTTACTCACGTTTGTCAAGGTAGATAACTTCTAGACCTTGTGGTATTGACTCTGTAACAAGTTGAACGAATTTTGGTTGCTTGACTGTTAATGTGTATAAGTATCTTGTAGTCCTAAGCTTGAACTTTGTATCTCCGTTCTTAACCTTCTTAACCTTAACCCACTTTGCGTCTGGGCGTGCAGCGAGTTCAAGGAACTTACGTGGTGTCTGAACAGATCTTGGCATCTTGCAAAAGGACGACCAAACCGTAAGAAGACCGTTTAGCCAGATGATATCACCGACCGTTAAATACTATTTTTGGTTTTTTTGTGGCTTTAATTGTTATTAAAAAACATAGAGTATACTCAAGAAAGAACCAATAGAAAAAGAAAAAAAATTATGTTGTTCCAAAAAAATTATTTTATTAATTTTAGAATTAGGTTTCTTTCTTTTCATTTTCTTCATTGTCGTTAACTTCAGGATTTTGGATTTGATTTTCAGTCTGTGCCTCGTCTAACATTTTGGTAATTTCATTATATTGATCGGAGAAAACATTGATAAGATGTGAAAAAAAGATATGCGCATTTTCATTGAACTTTCTCTCGTTGGAATCTTCTGCAAATTCAAATAAAAATGGAAATGCTTCCCTTAAGTTGTTTCCAAAGAATTGAATAATAGTGTGAGAACCAGTAAACTTATTATTAACGAAATAGGATAAAATTATAAGCTTAACAAGTCCATATATTACACTAGAATCTAATAAAATATCTAAGAATGTTGTCAATACTTTCATCAAAACCATTGCAACAAAGTGTTCCAAAGCCATGTATAATCGCTTCCTTTTTCTTTCAGCCAAATATTCGTATAAACAAAAAGATGGGTATAAAAATCCGATTATAAATACAGCTGCGTTGACAATAAAGGCAAACAGTTCCATTTTAAAAGGGGTAACCCTAAAAATTATTCAAAAAGTGTAAAATATCAATTTATGCCCACAACACAAGCTTCAAAGGATTGAATTTCGAAATATTTTTTTTTTAATTTTGATTTATTAAAACTGTGTTTTTTTGATGTGCCACTCTAAGTGGATGCTCTGAAATATAAAATTATTAAGAGCCATGTAAATTTCCATTATTACTGAAGTTCATCTTTAGAACTTTTTTCAATTGCTCATTTTTCTTTTGCAGAGTCGAAATCTTTGCTTTTAGATTAACCTCAATTGAATTACAGACTGGTGAATTCCTGTTTTGGAATCCTCTTGTACACGGAGGCGAAAAATTACTCATAAATGGAATAACGGGTTAAGATTTTGACGATGAAATTTACCTAAAAAGGCATCAAAGTATCGTGTTTTCAACAATTTTTCAAATATAAATACCTCTAAACGTTATGCGGAAAATCCTTAGATATTATGAATTTATTGATAGATTAATATCATATTATAAAGTATTATTTTAAATTTATAAATAGATTTTCAAGACCATTTTTTTTGTCCCATGTTCTGATGTTACAACCAACTGGCCATATATATAAATTTACAAACTCCGATTTATATAGTTAACTATAAATGAAATTTACAGGGCGCCCCTTATAACAATTTATGGCAAATTATTGTCAAAATAAGTCAAATCGTTTTGCAGCTTGATCGGTTTTGACTGAAAAAATAAACGTTTCACTTATGATTTCATAATTTTTGCTTGTTGGTACTCACCATCTGCTTTCAGAAGTTTTTAAAAAACAAAAAACACAAAACTAAAAATGATTTACTTTAGAACACACCATATTTTATTATATATTTATCGTAGTTACATTTGCACAATAAATTTATCTTCTTTGAAATCATCTGCAAATGGATCTTCTTCAATATTTGATATAGATATTCCTGTTGTGAATGTGTTTGTTGTTTGGTTATTATCATTTTGTTGTTCTGAAATTTCATTTTCAACAATTTCTTCTTTTTTATTTTTAATTCGAATCAATAATATAATTAGTAATGAAATTATAATAATAATAACAACAACAATAACGCAAACGATTATTATGATAATTGTTGTTTTGTTGTCATTTGTTTGAAATTCGTTGTTATAAATAAATGTAAAGAAGTTCGAATAATAAATATAATATGTCGAATAAATAATAACTGTGTAATCATAATATATAAATTCTGTTTCAATATAAATATACGACGAATTAATTGCAATTAGTGAAAGTGATTTCGTTTGCATTTCATAATAAGTAAACGAATGTGTAATAGATAATGTGACCGTTAATAAGTATGAAAAAGATTTCGTTAAATCATTTTGAAATGATTCAGTAAATGCATTCGATGTATTATTACTACTGAATGAATGCGGCGCTGAAAATGTATTTGAATCAGAATATGTATTACTTCGACTGAATGTGTGTGATGAAGAAAATGAAATTGTTGCAATCGGGCTGCAGTTTCCTTCTGTGTTGTCTTTGTCAACACCTAAATTTCCAAATTTACTTCCTGCATATGTTGGATATGTGATAACACTTGCTGTAACATTATAAAATGCATTATCTCCAATACTTGGTTCTGTATATCCATAATAATAAATGCATTCAAGTGAATTACAATTACCAAATGCTGAACTTCCAATTTCTCTTATTCCAGACCCAAGTGTTAATATTCTTAAATTAGAACATAATGAAAATGCTGAACTCCCAATTGAAGTGACTGAAATTGGAATTGTAATGCTTTTGATGGATGAACACAATGAAAATGCTCCACCACCAATTCTTGTAACATTTCCACCAAATATAATCCTTTCTAAATTAGAACATAACGAAAACACATAACCACCAATATCTGATATAGAATTACCAAAATTAACTGAAATAACTAATGGCCATCCTGAAAATACATCACCTGGAATCGAATAAATTCCTTTACTAATGTTTACAAATTTCGTGACGTTTTTATATTGATCAATTTGTTCAAAATCATTTAAATTTGTTATTATTAATGTTGAGTTATTATCATATAATATTTGAAAGGAATTTATGAAAAATATAACAAAAATTATAACGTTTTTATGTTTTTTCTTTTCGCATGTTTTCAATTTGTAATTGGTCAAAGAAAATTTCTGTAGAAAAAGTGGTTTTTTCTGAAAAATATTGACATAAACCACTAATATCATTGAAAAAACGGCGGTTAAACGAGCAAAAGCATTGAATTTAAGTGGTCGGTCTTTTTTATCGTTTTGCATCAATGAAAAACAAAGAAATTTACTCTGGGTCAAAGATAGATTCTCATAACATCTTTTCATGGTTTGCATTGATGTATTACCTTCAGTCAGCATACTGGCTATAAAGGATTTATTTTGGGTAATTGTAAAATATGATACTGATAATTTTAATTTGACATTAAATATTTGAAGCACAACTAATGTGTTCTCTGTACGAGCCAGGAAATCTGGAAATAAACTGGTTTTAAAGAAAATAGAATTCTTGTTAAATATATCAAAATTCTGGTTATGAATCTCAACGAATGGATCTTCTGCACTGCGCCCATGCGCAAGTCCTTCTTTGCAAAGGCTCTTTTTCATATTTGATATTTTTATAGTCGTAAGGAATGGGCTTTCTGGTATAATACTGTTACTAAATTGCTTTGTAATGGACGAAACGAGCAGCAAATGAAGAATTCTCATGATTCAAGACCTGATATAGTCGAAGGCCTTAACCAAATACACATCGGCTAATACAAAAGTTAAAAATCATACGGTTAACATATAAGAAATTTGTTGTTGTTTTTTTTGAGGTTTTTCAATTTAACCTGAAATTTTATTTCAATAATTAAAGGCGCCTACAAAAGGTGGCGCTTTAAATGATTATAAAGTCACTTTTAAATAATATAATGAATGAACGCGATAAAACTGAGTCTGGTGGTCGTAATGATACATCTTTGTTGGTGGTAAACATGTTTTAAGTTATTAAATTTCATTAATTTCAAGAGATATAAATTTTTAATGACATATTAACCATTTCCTTCAAGATATATCATATTTTTAAATGAAATATATTAATGTATGTGTGTAAGTATTAAGGTCCATATCTAAATACTTCTAAATTAATTGTAATTATATTATATTGACGCATATCGTTAAAAATATGGCTGATTCTACAGGAAAAGTAACAATTCAGGTGAAAAACGAACACCTTGCAACAAACCTAAAGGCCGGCTTTGTAAACGCTTTATCAACTGCTGTGCTTTCATCGTTAATGGAGGAAGCATCATGCAAAGCAGTAGAGATTGCATGCCTTATTAGTGGACAAACATCAATAAGCGCAAAAATGAAATTGTTTTATCAAAGACCTTCAAGGTTAGGCTCTAATGTTTCTGTTATATCAAGAATTGTTGATATTGATAAAGATGGTATTCATTTTGAAATTGAAGCATCGGACGAAAAAGGGATTGTGGGAACAGCAAAACATACAAGGGTGTTTGTTGATAAAGATGATTTCGAAAAGCGTTGCTACGAAACTGCAAGACGCGCTCGCCAAATTTAGGTATTGTTTAGAATTGGTTCTTTGTCTTTATAAATCACGTTTTGCTAAAAACATTTATTGAGTTTATTACCTTAATGACGACTATTGTGTGGACGATATCGATCGTTTTGGTCAGGAGTAATACTTCGCTTTGTAAAGTTATTCTCTTTAGCTTTTGATGGGATTCCATAAATTTCGAAATATATTTTTGAATAACTAAAAACTCGCCTAATTCTTTAATATTGCTTTTAATATAATAATGTGAAGAATGTCAATTAATATTATAGAAAACAAAGAGAAGAAAAAATACTTCAGCTCATAAAAAGTATTAAATTTTGTGACTGTGCGTTGTCGTGTAAATGAATTAGAAATTGAAAATGTATTCGATTTTGTAAATGAATGTGTTGAAATTGGTGAACACGCACCACAGCATATTCATTATTCACTGGAAATGTCCAAATATTGTTAAATATGTAATAACTGATGACAATATACGGTTCTGAATTGCCAAAATTATAAAAGGTTACGTCATTCGGTGTCGCTGGCTTCTTTGAGTTATGTTCCAAGTGTTAATATTGTTAAATTATAACAATTAGAAAACGCTGAATCTCAATGTTTTGAACCGAATTTGGAAGTGTGGCATTTATTAGTGATGGACAAAATGAAAATGCTGAATTTCCGATATGATTTACAGTGTTACAAAAATGAATATATGTAACTGATTTTGCAAATGAATTCATATGAATACCTATTAAAAGTGTAAAATTACAATCATCAAAAAATATTTGAAAAGAATTCATGAAAAATAGAGCAATAGCAAAAGCATTTTTGGCTTTGTTTCCTTTGATTTTCAACCTAAGCCCTGAACTAAAATCGATTTTTTTCCGAAGAAACTATTTGATATAAACCGCTGTTAGATAATTGTATACAATTGAATTTGGATGATTCAAAATATTTTGCACTAATGAAGAAAATAAAAACTCCCAATGTAATTATAATATTTATCCAAGGTTTGTAGAGGAAGGTTACGTTCATCAAATGTAATGATTTTAAATGATTTTTTTGAGAAATTGTGAGATCTGATTCTAAAAAGTTTTTGTTTAAATTTTAAAACATGGTTCGATGGAATCGTACATATATTGTCGGAGATGGGTTTTACATTTAAATTGTAATTAGTGACATCTGTAGAAATAATGCATAAAATTAATAAAAATTATTGTTAATTATTTCAAAAATTGGAACCTTATCATTGCGTAGATAGTAAGTGCCTCTTTATTTCTGTCCTTTATATATAAAAATTTTGTGTATTTGAAAAATGAATCTCGAAGCTTCATTTGAGTTCTGAATAATTTCAAGATGTGCAAAATGAGCAAGAATTGAATAGCTTTCATGTTTCAATTTGAAATATAGCTGAAGACCTTAGTCACATTGGTCAATACAAAACTTGAAAATCTCACATTTAAATGATAAAAAGTTTGTTACTTTCTTGAAATTTTTCTATTTGCCTTTAAATCTTTCGCTTAATGTTTGAAAACAACAATGATAACAAGGGAACAACAAGATGATAAACGCACTTTTATATAATATTATGAATATACTTTGTGTTATGCGAACATTGCAATGAAGCAACTTTTTTGTTTATGAATTTATTTAGAAACTGAATGAGTTTTGTGCGTTGTTCTATATCGCTTCGAAATATAATTCTTCATCTTGATTATATCAAATAAATGAGGAATCTACTTGCTTGTATATTAAAGTCAAAAAGGTTTAAACATTTATGCAAAAAGAAAACTTTAAAAATTTGTGCAAAATTAATCATATGTGTTTCAAGTTGAAATTTCAACAAGCATCGAAAAATATTATCAGCAAATCATAATATTAATATTTATAATTATTGTTATATTTAAAAAAACGATAATTAAATAATAACCAATGATACAAAAAGAGAGTACTTAAATTTAAATTTCTATTACAAACAATAAATCATTTAGTCGATGAAAAGTGTCTGCTTTAATATAATCACATTTTTACCTCAAAACAATATTAATATATATAAACAAATTGTTAATCGATTAACATTTCAAATATTATCATTTCTCATTACGAATCATTTCATAGTTTTTAAATATATTACGATATATCAAATAAAAAATATATTTTATTTTACATCAAATTATAGCCAATTGTCTTCATCTTCTTGAACAATATCTTCAACTAAAGTATTTACGTCATCCATTTGTTTTGTACTTGATGTAGTTGTATCCTTAAATTGTAATTTCGATGTCGATTTTACTTTTTTGTAATTACTTTTGATTAAGAATATAACAATTCCAACAATTATCAACACGAATGCAATTGCCCCGCAAATAATTCCAATCATTGCATTAGTTGTAAGTCCATTTGTTTGTAAAATGTTCGTGTGAAACATTGTAATGAAATTTGAATAATAATTATAATATGTCGAATACATAATAACTGTGTAATTATAATAAATAAATTCTGTTTCGATATAAGAAAATGTTGAATTAATTATGGATAATGAAAGTGATCTTGTTTGCGTTTCAGAATAAGTAAATGAATTTGTAATTGTCAATGTATATGTTAATGTATATGAAAATGAAAATGTTAAATCACTTTGATATGATCCAGTGAATGTATTACTTCGACTGAATGTGTGTGATGAAGAAAATGAAATTGTTGCAATCGGGCTGCAGTTTCCTTCTGTGTTGTCTTTGTCAACACCTAAATTTCCAAATTTACTTCCTGCATATGTTGGATATGTGATAACACTTGCTGTAACATTATAAAATGCATTATCTCCAATACTTGGTTCTGTATATCCATAATAATAAATGCATTCAAGTGAATTACAATTACCAAATGCTGAACTTCCAATTTCTCTTATTCCAGACCCAAGTGTTAATATTCTTAAATTAGAACATAATGAAAATGCTGAACTCCCAATTGAAGTGACTGAAATTGGAATTGTAATGCTTTTGATGGATGAACACAATGAAAATGCTCCACCACCAATTCTTGTAACATTTCCACCAAATATAATCCTTTCTAAATTAGAACATAACGAAAACACATAACCACCAATATCTGATATAGAATTACCAAAAATTAACTGAAATAACTAATGGCCATCCTGAAAATACATCACCTGGAATCGAATAAATTCCTTTACTAATGTTTACAAATTTCGTGACGTTTTTATATTGATCAATTTGTTCAAAATCATTTAAATTTGTTATTATTAATGTTGAGTTATTATCATATAATATTTGAAAGGAATTTATGAAAAATATAACAAAAATTATAACGTTTTTATGTTTTTTCTTTTCGCATGTTTTCAATTTGTTCATTAAAAGTTTAATTTCAAAAAATAATAAAAATCCCAAAATAAAAATGTTATGCATCAGAACTTGAATAACTTTAATGAATTTGAACATTTTCTTTATGAAAATATTATTCATTGAAAATGCTAAGTGTTCTTTTAATGTAAAATGATTAAGTACAAAAGAAAAGAATTTGAAATAATGTTTAACATATGAAATTGGTAATTCTAATAAAGGGAAATGCCAATGATATTTTTCTGCACTGATGTTAAATGTATAGGTTTGATTATTCTTTAGAATAATAAAATTTGTTACTTTAATGGATACATTCGCTTTTTCGTGGGATGAAGATGTAAAGTATATGTCCTCTTTGGATTTCGAAGTAAGGCAAGTGTAATGTTTGAAAGTTTGAGGAGTAGATAATTGATCATCAAAGATCTTTAAACCTGAATTTTGTGGAGAGATTTGTAACGAGCATAAGAAATGCACGGGGAAAGCCAAGAAGAAATAACACATTCGTGAGAAAACTTGAGAAACTTATTGATAAATCAGTCAAAAACGATACAGAGAGCTTCAACCGCTTCGCTTTTTAGTTATTTCATTGGTTAAACTTTTGTTGATGCATGTTTTATAGTTTTTGCGATCGGAAGATGTTCACAAAGCTGAAACTCAATATTTTGTTATAAAAAGTGACAGAAGGTTCCATAATTAAATTGTATTAAAATACTGTTAAAAAAACAAAAGAAAGAAGAAGACATCGTCCGCAACCAAGAAAACACGATCGTTGAATAAAAACATACAAAAAGTTTATTTCAATACAATTAACAGATCACACTGAATTTTGAATGCAGCATTTCTCCAAACAACGGTTTGATTTTAAACCTGTTGAAAAATCGATTATAACCAATATTGATCGTTCGAAACCATAGCACTTTTGAAAAAGTGTGAAATGATTTCAAAAAACATGGCATTTCTAATTTCCTTTGAATTATTTCGTCAATGATTCGCCTCAGAAATTGAGAGAAACCACCAAAAAACATGATCGTACAGTTATTGAAAAATTGGACTTCGAACTGAATTTTTTTTTGTAAAGTAAAGAAAATTGAATTATTCATCAAAAAATCAAATAAGAAATTATAGTTAAAACTTACAAGCTACGGTCAACTTCCTAAAATTCCAATGCCCCTTGAAAATCCAGAAGAAAATTGTGTCAGCACAAGAATATGCACAGAAAACAAAAAAACATTAAACATTTTGTGTTATGTAGCAGTTGCAACCATTTTGATAATACCCTTTAGGGAGAAATTTCATTTTGAATTAGTTCGTTCTTAACTCAGCAAATCTACATTGTGTTTTTTTATATAAAAATATATTTAACATATATTGAAGAACAAATAATTTTATTCTGAAATAGAATTGTAACCTTGTTATTATTTTGGCATTTTTTAAAATTCACTAGAAATCTCCAATTGTAGGTAACTATCATATCCAAAATTACTTACATTTTTTACTCCTACATTGATATAAAATGAAATTTAAAATCATGATTCCATGGAACATTAACTATGTAATTGAGTTCAAACAAATGCTGTTCTAAACTTTTTATAGATGGATAAAGTTTTAGTACATCGAATAATTTTGAAATTTTAATATTAGAAATAAACGCTATCTATACTTTATTCAAACATTACATCCATTGATCATCATCTTCTTTTGCCATTTCTCCTATTGTTTGTATCATTTCATATTGCTGTTCTTTTTCTAAATTGGAACTTAACGAATCACTAAACTTTCCATTAAGTTCCGAATCTGATTTATCTTTTTTACTAATTCTAAATAACCAAACCATAACACCAATGATGATTAACACCAAAGCTATAGATCCACATATAATCCCAATAAGAGATACACTGTTTAAAACAGGTTCATCACTAATACGATATAAAGATTGAAATACAAATATATAATAATCTGAATAAAAACTAATCATTGTCGTCATGTGAATAATTGAATATTCATAAAATATTAATGTCGAATCGGATAAATACTGAGTGCGGAAAATTTGGGTAAATGAACTTATGTCAGATGAATATATTGTGAGAATAAACGAAAAACTGAGTGACGCACCAAATGGAAATGAAGAAGTGAAAGAATTGGACTCTGAAAACGAATTAGAATTTGTAAATGAATTCGACTTCGTAAATGTATTTGATTGCGAAAATGTGTTTGACTCTGAAAATGAATTTGATTGAGTAAATGTATTCGACTGGGAAAATGTATTCGATGAAAAAACGAGAAAAAATGATGTTTTAGTATCAGAACAATATAACAATGAATTATCCCTTAAAAAGAACAATACTACTGGCGATTGTAATAACTTTCAACATTTCCAGTCATAATGAAAGTGGTAGATAAATCATATGATACAATAAGGAAAATATAATTTTAAGTTCCTTGTGACATTTTTATTTCTTGTTATAGACCTATAATGTTTCTTGCAAATCTTATGCAGATAAAATAAATAAATTTATACATAATTTGGATTTCAAAAAATTGAAAACACCAAATTTCAAAAAACATTTAACAAGACATTTGATGTAAGCTTATATTGTTAAATGATACAATTATTAAATTATTAAATTATTTTCTTGAATTTTTAAAAATTTAAATTGATCGAACTTTTTGCATTGAGTGTTTTCTTTAACGTACATCGTTCCAAAACACCTTCATCGTTTTTCTTGGATTCAAATTTTGATAACAACTTCCATTATCACAATCACAAAGCCCTGTCAAACGATGCTTTAATTCTATCAAAAAGTATCACTTCACTTTAAAGATCATGGATATAGAAGACGTTCAAATCCTGACAACACCAACATGCGAGCAACGCTGCATTCGTGAAAAAATCGCTCTTCCAGTCCGCGAGAAGCTTTCCACATTTGAAATCCCAACACCACCGACTGAAGATGATGTTGTTTCTGAAGCTCGCCGTTGTATCTACTGCTCTGATGCTCCATGCTCCAAATGCTGCCCAACAAATCTCGATGTTAAGGAATATGTTCATGCCGCAGCTGCAAGGAACTGGTATTATGCTGCCAAAGTTATTTTATCTGCTAACCCACTCCCACTTTCCACTGGTATGCTTTGCAATGTCAGAAGCACATGTCAAGGTGGTTGCAACCTTAGAAAGACATCCGCTGGTCCAATCAAGACAAACATGATTCAAGTTCACGCCGTCCGTAAATTCCGCGAATACAACATTCCACCAGTTGTTCCAGCTAGCATTGGCAAGAAAGTTGCCGTTGTTGGTGCTGGTCCATCTGGTCTTTCATGTGCATCCTTCCTTAGAAGATTCGGTATCGACGTTACTATTTTTGAAAAAGAAAGCTTTGCAGGTGGTATCATGATGAAAGAAATTCTTCCATTCAGAGTTCCAAAGGAAGATATTGACTTCGAAATTGAACTTGTTAAACAAGCTGGTGTTGAATTCCAATTCAACAAGAAACTTGGTGTAGACATGACAGTTGAATCACTCCTTAAAGATGGCTACGATGCAGTTTATCTTGCATTCGGTAAACCAGAATCAATCAAACCACCAATGCACAATGTTGGCGCAATTGATTGGGCTGACTTCCTTCATGACCTTAATGGCATCCTTAAGTTTAAGAACGGAAAACAACTTCCAGATTGGAAAGGAAAGAAAGTTTGTGTTCTTGGTTCCGGTGGTACTGCTGCTGACTGTGCATCTGCTGCATCACGTCTCGGTGCTGATGTTACAATTGCATGTTTCGAAGACTTCAAGAGCATGCCAGCACCAATGGCCGAAATCGAGAAATTACTTCACGAAGGTATCGAATTCATGACACTTGTTCAAGTTACATCCATTGACAATGGAGAAGTTAAGTTCGAAACAGTTGAACACTTAGAAGATGGCACATACAAGCGTCTTGGCGAATTTATCACACGTAAATTCGATGAAGTTATTGTCGCATTCGGTGCAACAATGAGAGAAGCACGCAAGAACATTCCAGGAGAAGTTAATGTTCAAAAAGTTGAAGGTTATGATAATGTATTTGTCGGTGGTGATATCTGCAATACAATCTCAGTTATTGAAGCTGTTAACGATGGTAAAGTTGCTGCACGTAAGATTGCTGATTTATTCGGCATCAATGATCCAATTCCAATGTTCACAACCGAAGTTGATAAGGTTTCACTTGAAACAGAAATTTGTGGAATTAAGTTCCCTAACCCTATTGGTATTTCATCTGGTGAAGTTTCAGCTACATATGAATGTGTCCGTAACTCATTGCTTGCAGGTAATGGTTGGGCTACAACAAAGACAATTCTTTTATCAAAGGATCTTCAAAGAGATAATGATATGAGAATTGTTAAGGCAGAAGATAATCCATTCCATCAAGGATGCTCATTCATGAACATTGCTATGCTTTCTGAACATTCTGCTGAATATTGGTTCGATGCTATCCGTAAGCTTAAGAAGGAATTCCCAGACAGAGTTATTGTTGCATCAATTTCATCAACAGATAACAGAGATGATTGGCATGAAGTTGTCAAGCGTGCATGCGAAGCAGGTGCAGATGCATTAGAATTAAACCTTAGCTGTCCAAACGAAGTTCATGGAAAAGGTGGATTCAAAGGAGGATTTGATAGTGAAAATAAGATTGGTATGGCATTAGGTGTTAGCCCACAAAATGTTCAACGTATTGCTTCATATGTTAAGGAAGCTACAACAGTTCCATTCTTTGTTAAGATCACACCAAACGTTACATCACCAGTTGACTTAGCTAAAGCAGCTACAGATGGTGGCGCTGATGGTGTTGCAATGATTAACACTGTTGCTGGTATTTCCAGATTCTTCCCAGATGGTACACCATTACCACAAGTTGGTAAAGAGAAATATGTATTAAGTGGTGGTTTATCTGGTGAATTAATCAGACCAATTGCCTTAAGACAAATTTCTAAAGTTCATTTATCCAATGAACCAATGCCAATCTTAGGTATGGGTGGTATTTGGTCAGCTGACACTGCTATGCAACACTTATACGCTGGTTCAAGTGTATTCGCTTTATGCTCTGCAACAATCCGTTATTCATATGAAATCACACGTGAAATCCAAGCTGGACTTAAGTTCTTACTTTACGCATGGTCACGTCCTGACTTAAGATCAATCTTAGGTAACTACAACAGTGATATGATGACATTACCTCATAAGGTACCCAAAGTCACCGACACTAAGCCAGACAGGCCAGTTCCAACATTAGCAGAAATGAGAGGCGCTGGTTCAAAGAGAGTCGTACAAAGAGAATCACTCGATGCTTGCTGGACAGTCAACTCAAAGATTGACCATTCCATCTGCGTTAATTGTGGTAAATGCGCTTACACTTGCAGAGATAATGGTAACATTGCCATCTCGAAACAAGCTGATGGAACTTGGGAAGTCGATGTCAACAGATGCGTCGGTTGTGGTGCATGCGTATCCGTTTGCCCACTTCACGCAATTAGTCTTGTTAAGTCTCCAACTGACAAGCCATGGCACTGGAATAAGGAGTAAGTAAATAATGCTCAATAAGAGCAATACTTCAGAAATTATTTTTTTTAATTGACTCTTTCATGAAGTTGAAGTAATTACTTTGAGTAGATTAACCCTGGTCCCATTTAAGTTTCATCGGATTGAGCTTTGTGGTTTGTGGAAACATAATTTGATCATCAGATCAGGGGCACCCCAAGTGGTAGGATGTATCTTTCAACGAATGATATCTCTCTTAAAATGATCGAAAAGTATGGAAATCAACACGAAAAGGAAGAGTACTTGAAGGTAATTGGTAATAGGTCGAATGCAGATATTTGTGAAATCCCACGATTTTCTCATTATGATATTCCAAAAAATGAAAAAATTATTGAAGAATATTATGATAAATATAGATCTGTTCTTCCAGCTATTGTTTCTTCAAAATTGCCAACTTCTAAAAAAATGAAAGCAATTTTATCTTTTATAAGTGAATCAAAATCACGTTATATTAAGTATAATAAGAAAAAATTCAATTTCCTTTATGCCAAATATAAGTCAAATTTGTTTTCTGAAAAGACTCTACGCCATTTTCTTTTATACAGAGATGTTTTTGATTTCCAAGTTTATTCGCATTTTTCTGTTTGGATCTGCGAAACTAACGGCCGCATTATCGAAATGATTCCGTATGCCTCTAGCGGGGAATATCTTATGACCATTGATGACATTTCAGATTATCTTGAATCCAAATTCAGCTCCTTTAAGACTCTTTCATCACTTTCCACAGAAAATCTTCTTCCGTTTTATCGCCAATGTGTTCTTGAGCAAATTTCTTTTCATTTTGATCCATTCAATACAAATAAGTATTCACCATTTCAACTTTTTTCATCGCCAAAGTTTACACAGTTTTTTTTTATCGATGAAAACAACACATTTAAGAATCCATATTCGTTTACATATTTTCGACATTATTATACAGAATTCATCAATCATATATCAAGTGAAGGAATGCTTTCAAAACGCACATTTAAGCATTGGGGAAGCTATAGTTTCGTTGATCCCTTCATTGATCGTTTCTTTGAATGTTCTACAACATTTAATGAATGCATTGATTTCGCAGGATTCATTCGGTTTGTTGTATTTCTTGATCATCCAAAACATGTTAATACTTCTCGTTATTTCTTTGAGCTTTTTGACGTGAATGGAGATGGAATGCTCGATATGTGCGATGTTGATTATTTCGTAAAAGGTCTTGTGAGAGAATCAAAGGTATTTGTGCCTGTGGATGAAGTGTTCAGAGAAATACTTGACAAGGCATGCGCAAACGATGTGTTTGTGACAAGAGATCAATTCATCGAATGTGGCTGTGCATATGAAATTGCTTCAATCCTTTTTGATTATAAGGAGTTTGGTCTATATTATGGGAAAAAAGATGATGATTGACTGTTAATAAAATGATATTATATATATATTTTTAGTAATCAAATATTTGATGAACGGATTTTTTTTAAAATTTTAAATTCTCAATTTGAATTTCAATGTCAGTGAGCTTTTGGAGGAGTTTGTCTGTACCAAGTTCTGTGACTTGTTTTAATTCTTTTGTAAGATTTGAAATATCGTAAGTAAGTTGAACTATTTCTTCCTCTGATTTTAATATAGCGCTTTCGCCTGCTTCGCCACTTTTGCAAATTTCTTTAAACTTACTGTTGATTTCTTCATAGCGCTCTCTCAAATAATTAAGTTGATCTTGAATGAAATTTGGATTCTGAAGTTTGGAAATTATTAGATCCAACTTTCCCTCTGTTTCACTGATCTGTTTTTCCCATTCGTCATATTGCAACTCTATTGTATTCAGTTGCTGGCTGATATCCATCCGAAAATAAACCGTTTAATTCGACCGTTAAATAAACCGTTTATAGTGCTTTGGCCGCCTGAAAAGTGGGTGGTACATTAACGTACAAAAATTTACATATGCATTTATTAAGAAACGAGTTTTATTCTAATTTCCTCATGAATTTAAAATAACACACTTTATTTCTACATGTCAAATCTTTAGATATAAGTTTTTGTCTTATAAAGATATTGGAATATGAGATGATTTAATTCTATTGATTGTCAAACGACCGTTTAGAGAATCGGAATTGTTCTTTTTTCAAAATACTCATAAATATGTGTTGCCATATTTCCCGAACTTTAGGTGGCATTGAGAAGTGAAAAAATATTTACACAAAAAAGTCTGTATTTAAATTCGTTCTCGTGCTTTTCATTCGATCGAACGTTAAAAGACAAAAAAAATGCCAAAACAATTATTTTACAACTTGAATTTTACAAAATCCCCGGTTTTGGCTCAAATTCAGCTAATTTGAATGAAGAGTTCAATAGAATCATTTTAAAATTCCAGAAAATGATGATCACCTTTCTTTTAAGCTCGTTACTATATAGTAAATTTGTTTATTGTGCAGATTGTCGAGAAATCAGTGGAGTTGAAGTTATTGAAAAATCGGAAGGAACAGATGCTTGCATCATTATTGGAGATGATGTCAAAACTATAGGAAATGGAGCTTTCAGTCATTGGAGCAATCTTGAAGAGGTTACAGTTGGGAGTTCTATAGAATTAATTGATGAATATGCATTCTATAATTGTCAGAAACTAACAACTGTTAATATTAAAAACAGCGTCAAACAAATCGGAAGCAGAGCATTTCTGTTATGTGTGAAATTAAGAAGCTTAAATTTAAGTGTCGTTGAATCAATTGGTGAATATGCTTTTAGTCAATGTTCGTCTTTGAAAAGTATATACCTTGGTAGTTCACTTCAAACCATTGGTTCTTTAGCTTTTCAATATTGTGAAAATTTGACAAAAATTTCTATACCAAATAATGTCCAAAGTCTTGAGTTCCAAACATTCTTTTCATGCATCAGCTTAACTGAAGTCATTATTGGTGATTCTGTTGAAACTATTGGAGAAGGCGTTTTTGAAGGATGTTCATCATTATCATATGTTGTTATTGGGAAGTCAGTTACCTCAATCGATAGCGCAATATTTGCCTCTCGTCGGTCACTTAAAACCGTTGTATTTTTATGCCAATCTCTGAAGACCATTGTCAGTGGTTTATTTAATCAATGTTATGAATTAAATAATGTTACATTTGCTTCAGGATTAGAAAGTATTGGGGACAATGCGTTTGAGCATTGTTCAAATTTGAAAGATGTTACATTACCTGAAAGTTTAACTTCTATTGGAAATGCGGTATTTCGATATTGCGAAGGTTTAATAACAGTTACACTTCCGGATTCATTAACATCCATTGGTGATTATGCATTTGAGTACTGCACAAGTCTTCCTAAAATCAAAATCCCTGATAATGTTAATATCGTTGGTGAATGTATCCTTCGTGGATGCTCACAACTAACTGAAGTTATTATTGGTGATTCAGTTCCAGAGATTACAAATGGATTTTTCACCGGTTGTAAAGAATTGGTCTATTGTAAGATTGGAAATATGGTTGAAGCAATTTATGATTTTGCTTTTGCTGAATTTTTTGAGTTGAAGACAGTGATATTGGGCGATTCACTTATTAATATTTCGGAAGGACTTTTCTACTATTGTAAAAGTCTCGACAACATTACATTTGGTAAATCCATTGAGAACATTAAATATAATGCATTTGAAGATTGCCATTCTTTAGCTAATGTTGTACTTTCTGACTCAATTAAATTAATTTATCCAGAGGCGTTTATGAATTGCAGAGGACTTCAAAGTATTATACTCTCTGAGGCATTACAAATCATTGGTAGTGATGCATTTTTGTTTTGTATTAATATGACTAATATTCAATTTAAAGAATCGTTACAAACTATTGGATTTGAAGCTTTTAAATATTGTACAAATTTAGCAAAAATTACACTTCCGAATTCATTAACATCCATTGGAGAATATGCATTTGAAGAATGTACAAGTCTTGTCGAAATCAAAATTCCTGATAAAGTCATTACACTTGGAGGATATATGTTCCGTTCTTGTACAGGATTAATTAAAGCAATAATTGGTAATTCAGTTCTAGAAGTCCCACAAGGAATTTTCCAAGCGTGCTCATCATTAGAAGAAGTTATTATTGGCGATGGAGTTAAAACTATTGGTAAAAATGCTTTCGAAACATGTAAATCATTATCATATGTTGTTGTAGGAAAATCAGTCACAACAATTGACAACGCAGTTTTTTCATATCATCAAAAACTTAAAACAGTTGTATTTTTATGTCAAAATCTAAAGACTATTACAGAAGGATTATTTACAGCATGTTATGAATTAAATAATGTAACATTTGCTTCAGGTTTAGAAAATATTGGAAACAATGCGTTTAATCTTTGTTCAAAATTAACAGTTGTTACATTATCCGAAGGTTTACTCACTATTGGAAATGCGGCATTTCGATATTGTGAAAGTTTAACAACAATTACACTTCCGGAATCATTAACATCCATTGGAGAATATGCATTTGAACAATGTACAAGTCTTCCTGAAATTCGAATTCCAGATAAAGTTAATACAGTTGGAGGATATATGTTCCGTTCTTGTACAGGATTAATTAAAGCAATAATTGGTAATTCAGTTCTAGAAGTCCCACAAGGAATTTTCCAAGCGTGCTCATCATTAGAAGAAGTTATTATTGGTGATGGAGTTAAAACTATTGAAAAAAGTATTTTCGAAACATGTAAATCATTATCATATGTTGTTGTAGGAAAATCAGTCACAACAATTGACAACGCAGTTTTTTCATATCATCAAAAACTTAAAACAGTTGTATTTTTATGTCAAAATCTAAAGACTATTACAGAAGGATTATTTACAGCATGCTATGGATTAAGTAATGTAACATTTGCTTCAGGTTTAGAAAATATTGGAAACAATGCGTTTAATCTTTGTTCAAAATTAACAGTTGTTACATTATCCGAAGGTTTACTTACTATTGGAAATGCGGCATTTCGATATTGTGAAAGTTTAACAACAATTACACTTCCGGAATCATTAACATCCATTGGAGAATATGCATTTGAACAATGTACAAGTCTTCCTGAAATTCGAATTCCAGATAAAGTTAACACAGTTGGAGGATATATGTTCCGTTCATGTACAGGATTAATTAAAGCAATAATTGGTAATTCAGTTCCTGAGATTCCATCCGGATTCTTCCAAGGCTGTCGAATGTTATCATATGTTGTTATTGGTGATTCTATTAAAAGTATCAAGAAATCAAATTTCGAAGTCAGTAATTCAATAACATATTTCAAAGTTGGTAATGGAGTTACAACAATTGATTCAAGTTTCTTCTCTAATTCCGCCACATTAAACACAGTCATTCTTGGTGACTCAATGAATACAATTAGCAGTAAATTATTTTATCATTGTACAAATTTAGAAAGTGTAACATTCGGAAACTCTGTTACTACAATTGAAGAAAGTGCATTTGAACATTGTATTAAATTAAAATCACTTGAATTCCCTCAAACTTTAACAACAATTTCAAAATCTGCATTTTATGAATGTACAAGTCTTGAAAATGTTATAATACCTGATTCATTACAAACTATTTCAAGTTATACATTTTCATATTGTACAAATCTTCAAAGTATTAAATTACCGAATTCACTTGAAACAATTCCAAGTTATATGTTATCTGATTGTACAAATCTTCAAAGTGTTACATTACCAAATGCATTAAAGACTATTTCGGATCATGCATTTTCTTATTGTTCAAGTCTTCAAAGTATTACATTTCCAAGATCATTACAAACTATATCAAGTTATGCATTTTTAGAATGTTCGATTATTAATAACATTATTATACCAGATAAAGTTAAAACACTTGAAAAATATGTATTTTCTAAATGTATAAAATTACAAAATATTACAATTGGAAGTTCGATTGAGACAATTACTTCTTCATTATTCAATGGTTGTGAATCATTAGAACATTTCATTAATGGAGAAAATGTTAAAACTATTGAAGAAAATGCATTTAAAGGATGTAAGTCATTAAAATATATCGAAATTGGTCCTTCAGTTACAACGATGGCAGAAGAATTATTCTCTAAATTAACATCATTAAACACAGTAATCATTGGCGATGAACTTGAAACAATTTGCAGTAAATTGTTTTATCAATGTACAAATTTGGAAGTTGTTCAATTCGGTAAATCTATTACGACTATTGAAGCAAATGCTTTTCAAGATTGCGCTAAAATTAAAAGTATTGTGTTCCCTGATAAGTTAACAACAATTAATAATTTCGCTTTCGATTCTTGCATTGGTTTGGAAAATATTACACTTCCAGAGTCATTGTTGAAAATTGGAAATTTCGCATTCGCAGACTGTAAGAAACTGAAGTGCATATTGTTCCTTGGAGATGTCTCGCCAAAGACTTCGACTTCTTCGTTCCGGAACGTGCCGTGCAAAGCAGTCATCGCGCAGACTTCTTACGCTGAAGAAACGTTCGGAAGTTTGCCTGTGCACAAAGTCGAGTACCCAAATGAATGCATCGACTTCGGCGATGATGAGCCATCAGAAGGAATGAGAAATTATATATCAAAAGCATTGGTATGTACAATGATTCTGATGGTATTCGCCGTCATTTGACATCACAGTCAGCTCATTATTAAATACTTGAATTTGATTTTATTGTTTTTTTTATCTCTGTTAAATATTATAATCTGTTTATGTGTTTGCATTTTTTCAATTGTTGTTACAAATTCACGTGCATGATAATAAATAAAATCACTGATCGCAAATACTTTTTTATTATGTATAAAATCAAATGGTAAACTTGATGAGAAAATGGGAAACCGAATAAAAAAATAGAAGGCGTATCGTATACTACGATAAGATTACGTTAAAAAAGAGAAAAAATGTTTTTACTTTTCGTTGAACTCATTCTATCAAGCAAAAGAAGGGCTCAAATCGTAGAAATGGACACAAATCGTTTCCACAATTCTGTGATTAAGAGAAGTAGACTTGATATTTGGCTTGTATTATTATCTTCAAAAGATTCAAAAGGACACGAAAGTGCAAAAGAAATATTTCAAGAAGCTTTTTTATTGGGAAAAGGATTTATTAAGTTTGCATATGTTGATGCAGTTAAATATCCTCATGTTCAAAGAAAATTGCAACTAAAAACATTCCCTCAGTTTTGTGTTTTTCATTCATCTGGATATGAATGCAAATCAACAAGCTTTACGCCACGTGAATTAATTAATTATGCTAGCTCTTTTCTTCTAGATTTTGCAGATATAGCAGATGATGATTGGATGTTCAAATATGAACAAACTCCTGTTGCTGTACTATTTACTGATAAGCCATCCACGCCAACATTATGGTCAGCTATAGGATCTTCATTTCGTCATAATCCAATCAAAATAGGAATTTCAAATAACATAGAATTTGCTTTGAAATATAATGTAACAACATTCCCAACAATTCTATTCCATAATTTTACGCATAACATTATCTATGATGGAGCCAACGATTTCTCATCAATTAGATCAAGCATCAAAAAATTCATCAAAAGGAAACTTCAAAAAAGTTTACACCCGACTATAATTCATCCAATGACAGAATATAACAAATATTGTTCAGGCGATGTTATATGCATTTTGAACATCAAAGATGAAATCGAACCAGAATTCGAATTAATTCGGAAAAAGCACACAACGTCAATGCTACAGTTCTTCTTTGGAAGTGAAGCACCATTTGATTATTTACAGAAAGGATTTATCTATGCTGTCACACCAAACGGAGAAAAATACATCAAAATCGAAAATGTTTCTTCACTAAACGAAACTGTTCAATCAATTTTAGACGGAAATGCAAACTGGACACAAGCAGACGATCTTAAAAACGAACTATAAATGTATCATTTGTATAAAATAAAATTATATATATTTTAATAATATTTACATACACTTTATTACAACATTAAGCAGCAGCTTTGTTAATTGCATATGTATGGAATGCATCAATCACTTTCATTGTTGTCGAGTTCTTCGAATCTCTCAATTTCCTTTTCAATATTTGACTTGCTTCGTTCGCATTGCAATCGAATAAAAATGACTTTTCGACCTTGCGCAATATGTTCATAGGGTTATTCTTTTCGAAGCATTCCAAAGGTGGTTCACACGTATTCATTAGCTCTATCAAAGTCAATATCAATCGAGCATGTTCTCTTAAACTTTTAAATGCGGGTTCAGCCCAATTACAAATTTGTTCAAATCCATCATCGCCAATGGTATTAATCATTTCATCACTTAGTTTTAGAGGGGGTGCGAAAGGTTTCGGGTCTTCACCAAAGATAAATCCAAAGTCGATATGTATTAATCTTCCGTCGTTAGCCACTAGAATATTATTATCATGTCTATCGCCAACCATTACTATGTAAGTCATTACGCAATATACTGAACAAGATTTTTTAAATATTTCAATTTTCTTATCAATATCATTTCCATCTTCTTCAAGGAACTCACGAATACTATGGAATTTACTTTTCCCGTCCTTGATATCTTGTATTGCCATTGAGTTTTCTATACATTCGCAACATCCATAACTTGTTGAAAATGCCAATGTGTTATATGCAGTGATTGGCATTGACATTGCTGATTTGTATAATATGTTATCCATAACTTCGAACAATTGTATAATGAGTTGATCTTGTCGCATGTCATCTCCCAATTTAAAGATCACTCTGTAAGTTGTGTTGTCATTTAATAAAAATGTTATTCGAATTGGTTTTCGACTCGACTGAAACACTTTTATCGAATTCGGATCGATTCCAACTGCAATAAGTTTCGGGTTTAATGGTAATCGAACATTATCAAGTTCGCGAAGTGACTTAAATTGATCTGAATTTAACAATTCAATAACTTTTCGGCGAATTGTTTCAGGTGTCGAATTGTTCGTATTAATGGATTTAACCATAAGTTCATTGATGTCTTCAATAAGTTTTTCTTGTTTCTTAAACTCCGAATGATATAATTCTTTTAATGATTGATATAATGAGTGTAACGTGGAATTTGTATTTCGCTCAATTCGGACGATCCAAAATAGTTTGGTGGCAAAGATAACATCTTCGCGTGATTTGTTTAACAAAAGTTCGCTTAAATCAATGGATAAATCTGATTTGATCGCTTGGACTAATTGTGGAATATAAAGTTGGAGTTCCGTGATTGAGCTGTTTAAGAGAGAACGAATGGCTAAGTCACGAATTGGTTTGCGTTCATAGCGTTTGGTAAGAAATTCTAATGCATATTCAGTATCAACTGGTTCACAGGTGGCTAATTGACTGGCAATATTGGTGGATTCATCCTTGTCATTCCAATTAATGGTACGAAAAAGCATTGGATACATTTCTTGATCTTGAAGACATTGATCTAAATGATTGTATATAAAGTTTTCTTGAAATGGAGTAAGATCTTTAGAATATGGTGGCATAGATTTGATTTTAGAAAAGATCTCACTGATAGGAATGCTTTCAAGAGATTCACTCAGATCTGATGAAAGACGTTGAATTGGATTCATATAGTGATCAGTATTAACTGGATCGAGCTTACATGAATGATAAGTGAAATCAAATTCTTTATCAGGTGGAATTACATTAAGTAAAAGATATTTAGAAGCAGAGGATAATTGAGGGGGTTTGTTTGATTTCGAATTGAAAATTACTGAATTAAAAAATAATTCTGCATCTTTTGGATGAAGCTTATTTGAAACATCATTAAAAAGAGGATCATTAAAATTGTCATATGAAACAGTTCTTTTATAAACTCTGCGTAAATGTTTTTGAAGTGTAGTTTTTGGTGATTGATCAAATGTAAGAATAAAAGGCCCTGTTTTGAATTTCTTATTTTTGTTAAACAAAGGAAATATATTTGTTAGCACTTTTAATGGCTTAATTGGAAATATATTAACATAAAAGTTAAATTGTAGCATTGATTCAAATGGTAAATCATAATAATTAATTGGAAATTCAATCTGAGAATCCCATTTGAAATGATGCAAAATCCTAGTTGGTGGTTTAAAAATTGAAATTTGTGGTAAATTAACTTCTTCCGAAAAATATTGATTTGATTCCAATTTAATTGGTGAAGATAATCGCATATGTTTTGAGACGAGTGTACATTCCAAAATACACGTAAAAGGAAATGGTGGATCAAAATTCTTAATAAAATATTCCGGAACTTTAATTCTAAAATATCTATATATATCAAATCCAACATCCTCTGCTACACTTATGCACAAATCCTTTATGTGTACCTTTAGATTTTGGTTTGAATTTTCTTTTTTCATTCGGACATTTTAACGGCCTGAGAAGGGCACCCCAAACATTTCCATCATTTTATTTGGAAACAATAATTTAAGTCATTTTATTTTCCGGTAAAAAGAGGTGAGTAATTTTCTGTAAAATTATATACAAAATCGTAATTTTAATTATTAATTGAACAAATAGAAAATTAATTAATTAATTAATTAGTAAATACTCAAAGAGCAAATCGATTACTTCACACGCGATTTCTCATGCAAAGTTTCATGCAGTTATAACATTTCTAAAATCGATTACTTCACACGCGATTTCTCATGCAAAGTTTCATGCAGTTATAACATTTCTAAAATCGATTACTTCACACGCGATTTCTCATGCAAAGTTTCATGCAGTTATAACATTTCTAAAATCGATTACTTCACACGCGATTTCTCATGTAAAGTTTCATGCAGTTATAACATTTCTAAAATCGATTAATCAGTTTCAGACTGAACATCAAATGTCTTCATACGATTGCATCGGAATCTTAAGGAATAAATGTTTCGATAACTTTACGCATATTCAGTATCTGCACTGCTTTCGTATTTTCATCAGCGCCTCGCGTAGGGACTCATTGTCGAGGCTGCTGTTCTGCAGCGCAATCAGCTTCTGTATCAGCTTTTTCGCCGACTGGTTCGGGCTCTTCTGTTTCTGCGTCTGGTGCACCGTCTCCGCCGCCATCTCTCTGAAGCATGTCTTTGCATATGTTATCATATTCTGCGGCAGATAGTTCGCCGCCAATTCAACTCCGTAACCACTTTTAGCGTTCGATCCATCTCCGATGTTATACAGGAACTCGAAGTTATTTTCTTCGTTACTTCTCTTTCTTATTCTCATTTCCTTCAGTGCCACCTGCGGATACAAATTGGAGAGTAAGCCCAACTCTTCGAAGTGTGTTGCGCATATTACGAACGATCTGAGAGAGAGCAAATATTCCAAATAAGCGAAAGATATTCCAATTCCATCTCTCATTGAAGTACTTGTGCATGGCTCATCAATCGCAATCAAAGTTTTATCTGTTGCATGCGATAATATGTTACTCATTTCTTTCATCTCCAAAAGAAAAGCGGACGCATTACCTTCGATTGAATCCAATGTCCCACAACGTGTAAATATTAATTCGAACGGAGATATTACAGCTGAATCACATGGAATGTAACTACCGATTTGTGCCATTATTATTATTTGTATTAACATTTGTAAATATGTTGACTTACCACTCATGTTAACACCTCTCAGAATTATCATATTTTTCATCGAAGTTAACTCTAAATCATTTGGTATAAACTTCGATTCATTTCGAAATAATATCGATGATATTGATTTAGCGGAAGATGTGTTATATAATTGTTCAAATATTGGATGACGTGCATTCTTTAATACATATATTGGCTCTGAGATAATTTTAGGTCTTGTGTAATTGTTATTTTCTGTTGCAACAATTGATAATGATAAAAGAGAATCAACAAATCCAATAACTTCACTGATTTTATAGATGTCACTAATATACGTTCGAATGTCATCGATTTTCGATTCGATAAATTTTTGTGATATTTGAATGCAATCGTTTTGTGCTGATTCGTTTTGTTTGTTTAATAACATTAATTCATAAGTTGAACCTGTTATCGAATTCCCAACTTCGAATATATGAATCATTTCTTGTGGTATTAAATAACCTGAATGATATACCATTTGATTTATTGTGTCACTTACTGATTGAACTATAGTATTGTCATTTTTCTTTTCAAGTTGTGACTTATTTATTGATAAATAATATCTTCGCGATTTGTTGTTTTTGATTGATATTTTTATATTATATTTTTCTGATAATTGTTTCGAATGTTCATATATTTTTGTTAATGAATCTTCAAAACTTTTACGTGTGACATCAAGTATACTAATTATTCCGCTTTTTATGGAATATACAAATTGAGCTTCGTTTTTATGTTTTGTTATATTATCATTATCTATTTCTAAAAACTCTGAAAGTTTATTCGACAATGTTTCATATTGTGTCTCTGAGATTGATTCACCTAAAGTTTTTCCAAGTTTAGAATTCATTTTACTTAATATTTTTTGTAATGATTTTATAGGTTTCAAATTCTTTAATAATCGTTGTAAGCAATCTAATGCTATTGATGGCCCAATGATTTTTGTTGTACCTCTTGTAACTAAATATGTAATTACTGGATCTAAGTCAATGATATTCGAATAAATTTTTTGTAATTTTTCACAGAAAAAATGCGATTCAACAATTTCAGATACAAATTCTTGATGTAAATTAATAATATTTACATCTGATGGCGGCGATGCTAATTTAGCTCGAAGAAATCGTGCGCCTGATGGAGTAAAACAATGATCTAAAAGATTAAATAACGTTGGATCACATGAACACCTTTTACTTGTTGTTAATTTTAATATGGAATCATTTGTTGATGAAAATATACTGAAGTTGTGTAACGTAGATGGATCAATCATTACATGTCCTTCAAGTGGCTTAAATGATATTCGAAGTGAATGTGATATAATTTCAATTCCAATTTCTGTTTGGATATAATGTAAACATGCTGCAGCTGATGATAAACTTAAATAATTATTTGTTAATTTTTCATAATTATTTTCATTCCCATATTCATAAAGTAAATTGGAACCAATGGTGTCTGAAAATCGAGAGCGTTGTACTTCTGATATATTTGCTTGTGGTATTTGTGTGATTAATAATTGGGAAAGAGGGGATTTGGATGAATTACTTGGAATTAAAACTCTAATTGGATGATATACTTCTAAAAGATTATTAGAATGTGAATAAAGTGCTGTGTCTAAATATTGAAATAATGTTAATGATGGTGGATATATGGTTAATAATGCAGCTCCGACTTCACGTGATCCATTTTCAATAAAAGCTATATAACATTGTCGTGTTTCCCCATCTGTTGCTGGTGTTGTTGGAACTTTCGGTAATTTCTTCGGTGTATCCATTTTTCGTGAGCCAATTCTTGGAGTAACTCTAACAGAAGAAGGGGTACTGCAACGCATATCAAATAAATAAATTTTTTTGATTTGAATCGAATAACCGCCACATCAAACTTAAGATTTTAGCATCAAAATAACAAGATGAAAATATTCATTTGAAAGCTATAGCAACATCTTGTTGTGCAAAAATAAGAACGTTTGTGTTTGTTTTATCATCGTTTTTATGACATTTGGAAATTATTTGTAAATTTCATATAAAATCAATTTCTGCTTTTTACTGTAATTGGCTTTAATGCAGTTAACAATATTATGCTCTGTTTATTAGTTGCACTCCATATAAACATGTTTTAGTCAGCCCATAAAAAACGAAACAAAAATTCATTCAAATTACGACATGATTCAATTTTTTTGTGAAAAATTGAATGAAGATTTTTTATGACGAAACCGTTCCCGGTTGTTGCAGTAAACGTTCGTAGCAAAAGCATTGGAACCTTAAGCATGAAAAAATTTATAATTTTTGCTAAAAATGGGAAATCATGTTGTATCAAAGAGGCATCCTTGATGAAAAACAAGAACACTCAAGAAATAATTGCAGAAGGTCGATTTGATACAAATTTCATTGGAATTACAACACCTTATTATCAAGAAACACTTTCACCAACAGACGTACCTACGGACAAGTATCCTCAACTAATTACTTCACGTTTTTTTAAATACCGATTACCTTCATATTATATTTCATTTATTGAAGATTCCCAAAAAGACAACATAGAGTTTTTTATAAAAGTTGAAACTGATCAAGGGGTTAAAGTCCCAAATTTTAAGATTTCATTAAATAAGAAACAATTTGTTTTAAAGAAATTTAAAGAAATTCGTCCAATAATTGAAGACTCATTTCCATATTCATTTACAAAGGCAGAAATCAAAATTAATGATCAAGTTATTGATGATCAAATTTCATTTACACATATCTATCCACAACTATTGAAGACCAACTTCATAATGCATTGCGAATTATTGCAAGGAGAAGTTGATAAAATGAAAGAGAGAGTTCAATTAATAAGTGATCTTCAAAATTCCGAAAAACATTATATTAATTCACTAGCAGCGTTAGTATCATATTGGCAGCCATCGCTCTTGAATGAGAACCTGTTGACGTTTGACAATTGTTCTTTTATGTTTGACACATTTCGATCAATTATTGATTTGCATAATCGATTTCTTGAGTCGTTAACGCAAAACGGAGCCGATTATGACTCGAATGTTACCAATATCTTTTGTGAGCAGTCATCATTTGTTGCGCCCGAGTTAGAATATATTAGTAATTACAAATCGATTGAATTATTTCTTAAAGAAAAAGACTTAAATTCGCAATTCCATGAAAAGATAACGCAAATCTATGAATCCAATTTAAATCCAGTTAAGATTCCATTAATGGAATTATTATCATTACCATTAGAACGTATTAATCAATATTCGACATTTCTAACACAATTAAATGAGTTAACGCCAAAGTCACATCCAGACTCACTCTTTATGAGTGAAGCAATGCAAATAGTACAACAATTTTGTGAAACTGCGAAGAAATCGAATAAGAATTCGAACACATTAACGAAATTAGTCCAAATACAAAGTCGTTTTGTAAATTTTGTTGTTTTAGCACCAAATAGGAAAATAGTTCGAAGTGAGAAAGTCCAAATAATTCAACCGAAGTTACAAAATGGAATTATATTTTTATTTAATGATATGATATTATTAGCTTTATCCAAACGTAAACATGACAAACCATTATATTCATCGAATTTAAATGATTTTAAATATGTTGTATTAGATAATATATTAGAAATATATCGAATTAAAGATAATAGTTTACATTTCCGACTTAAATTTCATAAAGAAACAATACAAATATTTACAAAGAAAATACTTAAATATCAATTAAATTATTATAAATCAAAAGGATTTTTAAATTATTCATTAATATCAACAAATATATCACCGAAAAATCCTTTGCCTTATTTAACTCGACATGAAGGAGTATTAATTAATGATAATATATATTGTTTTGGTGGTTGTAACAACAAAAAATTTGCAAAAAATGGAATACAAATTAATTTAAATACATATGAATCGAAATCATTATTTTGTGTTGTATCTGAATTACAATTTCATGGAGTAGCTTCATGTGATGATAAGATTTATATATTTGGAGGTATAAACAAAGAAAAGAAGTTTAACAAAAAGTTCTTATTTTATAATACTAAAACAGAAGCATGGAAAGAAATTAGTTCTATAGGACAGCCTTCATATCGATATGGACATACATTTACATCATATGGCGATGACATTTATTTATTTGGAGGATATAATGAAAACGATGTAATCATTAATGATTTAATGGTATATAAAGTATCTACTAATCGATGGCAAACAATTAAAACTAATAATGAGCCTTCACCACGAGCATTTCATTCAGCGTCAATATTAAATGATAACTTAATCATTTTCGGTGGTAAATTTGATGATAAAATATTATCAGATATAAATATCTTTAATTTCCAAACTAAAACTTGGAAAACTATAATAATCGATAAAATTAAACCAAGATATTTACATCGATCGATAACATATCAAAATTGGTTATTTATTATTGGAGGAACAAATAATTTTGAATTACTTGAACCTTTTTGTATTAAATTCATTACAAATGATAAATATTCATATTATAATTTAAAAATTGGAGGAAATTGTCGTAATTCATTTTTAGGTTATGTCTTATTTTTATATTCGAATCATATATTAATGTATGGAGGTGCACCTTTAGGTGAATCATATTCATCAAATGTATTGTTTAAATTAACTTTACCTGATTTCATTAATCAAATTAATGAAAACTCGACACCTGTACCACATTTTACTACTTTCGAACAACATAAATCTCATCATACACATTCTTCTTCTAGAAGGAAATCTAAAAGAACACATTCACGTAGGAAAACTCATGATTTACATGACACTGGTATTCAATCTGCTAATGTACCTGGCGAACGTAGAAGAAGACATCATCGAATTACTTCGCCAGCATTAAATTCCAATGTTTCACCTGAGAAAGATAATTTTATGAACTCAATCCCTATTTCTCATATGAAAAACACTCGAGATAAACGATTATCAGATATTAATAAATTTAATTCATTAGAACGGAAACAAGTTGTGATTTCATTACCACAACAAAACCCTTATAATAAATCATTATTAAAAGAAAGTAGTTCAGGTGATAAAAACTCCGATTTAGATTCAATTACTATTTCGGAATTTTCACCTTCACAAAACTTAAAGCCAATTACTTTAGATGAAATATCAGAATTTGATACATTACCAATGCATTCATCAACAGCGCGATTTGAAAACATTAATAATGAAAATGATAATGATAAACATAATAATGAAGATGAAATTATTACAATGATTCGAAAGGCTGATAAAAATGAAGATACTTCTTCTGAATGGAGTGATACAGATGAATTACGTACAATGAAATTTGATGAATTTGAAGAAGATGAAGATGAAGAAGATGATTTATCAATTGATATGTTAGATATTAATAATGATAATAATGAAGATCATATATTTAAAGGTGAAATATCACCACTTGAAGATCTTAAATCAAATTCTTCTTCTTCATCATCTTCTTCTTCATCTAAAAATAATAGTTCTGAAGAAAGTATTAAAAATATTTCATTACTTGATAAATATTCTGAAACTAAACATCAACAACAACAACAAACTAAATCAGAACTTGATAAAATTATTAATGATAATAATGAAGATACTTCACCACAACAAAATGTTAAAGATTCAGAAGCTATCATTAAAGATTTGAAGAAATTTATTACTGATGATAACTCTAGTATTAGTTCTAATACATCTACACCACAAACACTTGATTCTATAGCGAGTGCTGACATTGATAAAATGCTTGAGTTAATACAACCAAGTGATTTTAATAATGTAAATACTGAAAAACATATTATACCTATTAAACCTAAATTTGGGTTTAATACTATACCTAATAAAAATATTTCATCGATGAAGAAAACACAATCAACGATTAGTAATGATTTAAATAATTTAATATCTAATAATACTAATAATGATTTAACTGATAATATGTTTAGTTCTGAAGGAATTAAAACAAATTATACAAGTTATAGTGGTGAAAATTCAGACGAATTACTTCAACAAGTTAAATCTATTGAACAATCTGATATCGAACGATTAATGAATATGTTACATTCAAGTGGTATACGTTCTAGTGATGATCCAATTGATAATTTAATACCACCAGCATTAATTGATAATGAAAATATAATTACAAATAATAATAATAATATTAAAAATGTAAAAATTGATATGGATAATGTTAAAAAACAAAATCAAAATAAACAATTTATTAGAACAAACTCAAAAGTAAGTATGCAATTGAATTCAATAATAAAACAAAATGGTGGTGATGATAACGTTTTGGATGATTCTGGTATAAGCTCTGGTTTAAGTTCTATCGATTATAATACACAAGATGGTGACGACGATGAATTACAAACTGATATACAGAAGTTAATGGGAATGGTAAAGAACATCGATATGGAAATGGGAATGATAAATGAAGACGAAAGTGATAAAAATAACGTGAGAACAATACCAAAGCCGCCGCTACCAAAGAATACAAATAATAAAATGAAAGAATTAAGAAATAAAAATGAAAATGATGCAAAAGAAGAACAAAAGAAATCTCAAACAATTCCAAAATTACCTTCAAAATTCGAATACAAACAAGAAGAAACAATTCCAATGTTACCACAGCAAAATAATAACACAACAGAGGAACCAAAGAAATCCGAAGAAATTCCAAAATTACCTTCAAAATCTGAAGACATACAAAAAGAAGAAACAATTCCAATGTTACTACCACAAAAGAGCGAAATCAGAGATCAAGAAATTAGATCAACAGAGGAACCAAAGAAGTCCGAAGAAATTCCAAAATTATCTTCAAAATTCGAAGATAAACAAAAAGAAGAAACAATTTCAAAGTTACCACCAAAAATTGAAGTTCCTAAAGATGAACCAAAGAAGTCAGAAACAATACCAAAGTTACCACCAAAATCTGAAGACAAACAAAAAGAAGAAACAATTCCAGAATTGCCACAACAAAATGATAAACCAACAGAGGAACCAAAGAAGTCAGAAACAATACCAAAATTACCACAAAAAACTGAAGATGAATCAAAAGAAATAAATGCAAAATCACCTCAAACAGAAAATGAAATCCAACCCACAAAAGAAGAGCCTCAGAAATCTGAAACAGTTCAAACAGTGCCACCAAAGGCTGAAGACCAAAAGCCAACAGAAAAGACACAGAAATCTGAATCAGTTCCAAAGTTACCACCCAAAGAAGAAGTCAATAAGCCAGCAGAAGAGCCAAAGAAGTCTGAAGTGAGCATGAAACCACTTCCACCTAAAGAAGAAACAGTTCCGAAGTTACCGCAAAAGCCTGACGCGAAGCAAACTGAAGAAACAACTGTTAATTCTTCAAAGCAACAAAAGAGCGAATCCCAAATGCCAGCAGAAGAGCCAAAGAAGTCCGAAGTAATTGTGAAGCCCGAAACCAAACCAACTGAAGAATCAGTTCCGAAGTTGCCGCCCAAAGTAGAAATCAGCAAGCCATCAGAAGAGCCAAAGAAGTCCGAAGTAATTCCTAAGTTACCACCGAAGCCCGAAGCCAAACCATGTGACGAAGCAGCCGCAAAGCCATTGCCACCCAAAGAAACAGTTCCGAAGTTGCCGCCCAAAGTAGAAATCAGCAAACCATCAGAAGCTCCAAAGAAGACCGAATTCGTCAAGTCTCCGGTCGCCATTTCGCTTCCCTCCAACAACGCGTCGTATAAGTCTTCGCAGCCGAACTTCAACATCAAGCGGCAGCAGCTTAAGCCGAACGGGAACGCCAACAAGTCACAGCCGAACTTCAACATCAGCAACGCCAATAACATTAAAACAGTTTCATTGTCACTGCAAAGTAACACTGAGTCTGAACTCATCGACGAGTTTTCTTCCGCTGTTGGCATTGACACGTCGCAACTTCTTCAGTTCCAACGCAAAGCGCTTTCGCGGAAACTTTTGCGACTTCAAACTCTTCAGCGTACGAATTCGGAAAAGTATGAAAAAGTTATTTCGCTCCTTAATAACGAAGAAAATAATCGGAAGAACATTTACATATATGGGAAATGTTTATGTAATGGCGCAAAAGTTATAATTCGATTCGATAGTTGCGACGACTGTGAAAGTGTACGAAATGTAATAATGGAAAAGTGTAAATGCAGTAGAGTTTGGATAGGAAACGAACAGAAAAAAGAAGAACTAAACGAAGAAACTTTCGTGTTGGCAGTGTCCAAAGTGAAAGGAAAAGTGATGCAACATATAAACTTTGTTACAATGAAATAAATACTATGTGTGATATAGTAAATACATTTTTACTTTTGCTTTTTATTGATAAATTATTTAAGTGAAGATTAAATGCGAATTGTTTTAGCTGGTCTTCGATGTGTAAATATATCGAATTTTTTGAACTGAGTAATAAATTTGGAAATCATTTTGTTGTGCATCATAAATTTATAATATCATTTTAGCCTCAGAATGAATTATGGATAATATCAATTAAAACTTACAATATTAATAAATAAAATATGTTATTCAAATAGTATAATATTATTATGCTATTCATTATTTGATCATCTTGTATATGCATATTAATGTTTATATTGAATATGCTGGATATGATGGAATTCTTACGAATGCAAATACATACATTCATTCTGTTTTGTGAAATTCTATTTCTAAATAAGAGATATATTTAAGAATATATACTTTTATATTACATCATCGATGATAATAAATATCAAATAAAAAACCTTTTTACTGTACAGTTGGGTACTCTCAGAACCACCAGGACATCATCTCCATGGTCATGAGTGGATCTTCCTCCTGTTGGAATATCGATGCCCTTTGTTCATTCTGTTCTTCGAAGTATTTATCGTACTCCGAAGTAAGAGAATCGAAAGTGGGTTCTTCCTCAACATTAGTTTCCTCACTTTCTTGTGACTCTATACTTTTAAGCTTTTGCCATCTGTTTTTCACATTATAATCACTTCTTCCGACGAAGAATTTAGTTATCTTTGCCCATTTTGCCCCATATTTATTATATAATTCCTTAAGGAACTTATCTTCTTCAGGTGTCCAAGGAGGATTAATAATAACAGGATTCAAAAATGACTTCCATCTTTCTCGACATTGTCTCTGATTTCGATTCTCCATAAAATTAGCAACCAAATCCCATCTATTTGTGCCATACATTTTTACTAATTGGATGAGCTTGGAGTCTTCCTCAGGAGTGAAAGATTTCCTGATCTGTTTTTTCATTCTGTAAGATATTTTATGGCTGATAATTGTGTTATGACGTTACTTTCAAAATTGAATGCGGTAAGAATTTTTATCAATTAAAAAGTTAATTCTATACTTTAACCCATTATTTCAGAAGATAAATCTGAAGAGGTTAACGGTTATAACCACGTTCCAAACTTTGTGAAATGGTTAATGACGTTCGATAATTACGAACTAAGATTTTTAATGAATTCATCAAAGAAATTAAAAAATACAATATGGAAATAGGATAAGTATCATAAAGGTTTGATTAATTATCAAGCCCTTCAAAATATAATACTCATACTTTATTTTAAAAGATAAAATGTTGAAGCTGATGACAAAAGGCAATTTAAAAGAGATTGTTTTAAGATGGTTTTCATTTTTTTTTGAAAATATTATATTTTCAAAATATTTAAATTTGAATTAAGGTACTTGCTTTTACAACTGTCCTTATTATGCATATCGATTAAAAACACTTGGTTTGCCTTCACTTGAAAATGCTGAAGGTTCGTTTATTAAGTCATGTTTTAATTTACGTAAAATTTCAATGCCTAAGTTAATCCGTATTCCAGATTCAATGTTTGCAAACTCCAGAAAATTATACGATCCATACATTCCAAATGATGAAGAAATTGGAAATTATGTGTTTGAGAAACTGTGTTCTTTTAAAAAACATTTTCGAAGATCTTAAAATCATAAAAATCGGTAATTATGCTTTTAGAAATATGCTGATTCTAGGAAATGAGATTTCGTTTAAATGTTGTGAATATGTCGGAAGTTGTGCATTTAATGGATCAACTATAACAAAGACATCACTCCCATGTCTTCGATCTTGTGATGATTATGTATTTAGTTATCTTAACGTTGAAAATTTATCTTTTCCACTTGTTGAAAAATGGATTTGCGGATCTTATTCGTTTGCATTTAATGCAAATTTAATTAATGTAACATCACCAAATATAACATTAATGGGTAATGGACCTTTTGAAGATTAATCTTAAGATAAGAAATTACGTATTATAAATTTACCCAATTTAACAGAAGTAAATGATTATTTCATATCACATGTCGATATGAAAGATTTCGAATTCTTAAATTTGAAGTATATTGGTTCGAATACATTTTATAGTGGTTTTGATGTTGTTGAAACGATTAATTTCCCAAATGTTATAAAAATCGGAAATAATTTTATGGAAAACTGTTAAAGTTAAACATAATTCATTGAATTACCAAATCTTGAAAAAATTGGTTCATATGCATTTTTAAATTGTAGCCATTTAATTAATGTCTCATTACCTAAACTTAAATCTTTTGAATCTGAATTATTTTGTCGTTGTGATTTGATTAAAACAATTTATTTACCTGAACTTGTTCAAGAAATTGGAAATAATTTTGTGTCTAATAAGCCGCCAGCTTCAGCATCTTTAGTAAACCTAATTCTTTGTTTACCAAAAGATAAATCATATCAAAATTATGCTAATTACAATCATAGTTCAAAATGTAATAAAAATTATTGGAAAGGTATAAATATTGAAATTAATAAAAAATTAAAGGATAAATGTGAAGGATATACAGAATTACCACTATTGTAGTTATATGTGCTGGCTTCTGGCTGCTATTTTAGTGGGCGGATTCGTTTTGTTGTATTTATATAAAAAGAATAAAAAAGAAAAAGAAAATTTGGAAATCAACCTCACTTAAGTTTTTCAATTGTTGATAGTGTAGTTTAAATGTACAAAAAATAAAGAAAAATCATGTTGACAAATTTTAGATAAAATGGTTGAAGAAAATGAGTAGCACTTTTTGATCGATCAAAAGGTCTTAATAGAATTATATTCAAAAAGTGAAGCCGATGTCTTATTTCAATGGTTGATGTATCCTTCGATTCAATTGCTATTTGGCTGATGTTTTCCACTTTGCATTTGTTCATTGTCAAGAGCGAATTTCCAGAAACAAAAGCACCTGTTGTTTCAATATCAGAAAGTGACTTGCTCACATTTAACAGATGATCTGAAATTATGCAGAAAGACATTTTCCAGATAAGATATCGCCATTTAAATTAATAACACTCTTTTTAATCGCATAAATAAGAGCGGAATATATCATATCAAGTATCTCACATTGTGTGGAATTGATATTAAATTCATTTGAACCAAAAAATCCTGAAACACATTTGCTAATTTTACATTTCTCTATTCGGAGTCTTCCTTTTCCAGAACAATTTATGGCTGAACCGCTTTCATGGTTAGTTGTAGTTGTGTTGAGAATTGTGTTTGACAAAGAATCGGTTCAATTGCATCTCCGGCATAATTTTCAATCACCGATTTATCAACACTAAATGATGCTGAGTTCATCACAACAATGCCACTATCTCCGCAACCGGTAATTTTTGACTCTACAAAACGAACTTGAGAGAAATTTGTTGCAACAATTCCAATAGGGTGCAGAAATTGTGCATTTTTGGATTCTATTTTAATTGAGTTGTTCTTGTAGATGATTGGCATCATGTTGGATGTAATTGTACACTCGTTAAAATAAAGACTTCTTTATGTATTGTTATTGCTGGCATAAATGAAGATATTATGTTACACTTTTCTACTATAATTGTGCCGCTTATAATATTAATTGGTGATGCACGTTGAGAGTTTCCTGTTTGAATTGTGATTTTCAAGAAAAACATTAGCACCATCAATATTAATTGGGTCTCCAGAGGGAAGAGCATTAATTATTGTTGAACCTTCTCCAACAAGATGAATATCTTTTTTAATTTCGAGGTTTTCATAATAATCTCCTGGTGGAAGAATTATAGTCGATTTTGCAGGAGCTTTTTGGATTTCTTCTCCAATCGAATTTTGTTGTGTTGTTGTATGTGTTATTTTGTGCCAATTCTCTGGAGTTGCAGGTTTTGGAGGAAAACGGTTCATTAAATTTGTCAATTAAATACTTTACAAATCAAATCTTAACGGTCTCCTAAAATTAGTTTTTCGAAAAACTAAATTTTACTAAATTTTTAATATTTTTAATTTTCTGTATATGTCTTTTCGCTACTTTTAATTGATTCCATCATCGCATGCATTGCCTCTTCATCTTTTGAATTTTTCTTCTTTATGAAGATTACAATTGCAATTGCACCTGCAATCACCATAACACCAATTACAATTCCAACGATTAACCATTTATTTGAATTATTTTCTTTCTTTTTTCCAATTACTTCAATTCCATCATCATTTTCGATAATTTCAACTTCGCCATTTTTAGTTGTTATCTTAATTGTGTTAAACATTTGTTTTTTCTCTGTTTCAATAATCATTAATTTTGTGTTTTCACTTAATGTATCATTGATAAAAACATTTAAATCGACAATTGATTTATCTTTCGGATAACCGCTCATTTTGATTGGTTTATATGTATCGATCTCATTAATTAGAATTTCGATTTTTGTTTTTCCATTATTTAATGAGTTTAAGGTTACGTTTTTATCACCATAATAATGGATTGTAGAAGTGCCGATACCATTTATTATAATTGAACTATTTCCTATTAGTTCAATATCATTTATAATCATATTTTCAGGAATATTTATTACGCCACTTCCTTCGATTTGAATTTGTTCGGATGTAATTTGTCCAATTGTGAAATTATCAAAATCAAATCCAATGTTTACATATTGATTTGAATTTATAGTAAATTTTGGAATGTTAACATTTGGCATAAAATAACTTGCGACAAAAGTAATAAAACAATTTGAAGTAATTCCAAATGATACATTTTCAGAGTTAACAATAAATTTATGTTTACCTTCGAATTCGATTTCACATGAATTCATGTTGCTAATGAATTCAACAATTGATTCATAAGTTTCATAATTTATTATTGTGATTTTTTTGGTAAGATTAAATGTATATAAGTTAATTCTCATATATCCCAAATTTATAAATCTTGAAATTGTTGGATCATATACAAAATCAATTTTATCAGTAACAATTGCATGTTTGTCATTATTGATATTAAGTGTATAATATGAATAATTAACAAATAATTCATAATATTTAAAATTGGATTTAAATGATTGATCAATTCTTTGATAAGTTGTCGCGTCAACAATTAAACTTTCTCCACTTTCTATGGGGAAAGTTCCATTGAATTGACTATTGCTTAATATTTCAAGTTTTTTAATGTTTACTTTGATATTATCAATTCGTTTTATGATGGATTGAACTAATCCAAGTTTTTGTATTTGTTTTTGTTGGAAATTAATATTAGTACGATAATTATTACCAACAATTCTTATGTTTATTTGTGGATTTACATCTTTTATATTAAGGTCGAAATCATTTCCTTGTTGAATTATCGCAGTGTTTGTTTCTTCATTTATAAAATCAGTCCATTTTTCTAATGTCTCATTTGTTATTTTATAATGACACAATCGTGAATTAGATTTGTAACAAATTATTGGAAATATTCGATATGGATTTCCTAATAACTTAAATCCAATCGAATTATTCATAATAATTTTTTGATATTTTATACGATGTATATTTATAATATTTTTCGTTTCATATGGTGATACATTATCACCAATAACAAACTCTAAATCAATGTCACCAGTAACATTTCCATTAAAAACTTTCGTTTCATTTTCAACAAAATTATTAAAAATTGTTTCAGATGGAGATTGACTATCAACCCGAAGTTGTAATTGCTTAAATTCTATTGAACTAACTGAATAATTTAATGGATCCCTAAAATCAAATGGAAGAATCAAATTCTCTAAAACAAATGGAATTTGTATATTAACTTTCGATTCACCCATAATCCAATCATATTTAGAAAGAGAAACATTAACAGCATTGATTACATAATCAAAAGTTTCTATTGCACCAACACCTATAGTTATTGGTCGAACCGAATGAATAAATGAATCATTATATGCATAAATTTGATCTAAACTTTTTTGATCAGTATCAGAATCAATCAAAATTGTTCCATTAATAAGTAAGAAATTAAGCAAACTATTTCTTAATATTAATTTTGATGAATTTTGTAATACAATTTTTTGATGAAATATTTCTGCATTTTCAATAATTAATGTGCCATAATTATATGATTTTCCATTATCTAATTCACATGTATATCCCCTGAAATGCACTGTTACGTTTTCTGATATTGTACAATAAAGATTTACAAAACTTACAGGACCTTCTTCTATACCAAAAATTGATACATCTTTGGTAAAAATGGTAGAAACCCCAATTGTATTTATACGTTTATTTGCATGAATTGAAATTGTTCCTCTGTTCTCATAAATGATCATCATCTCAAATACATATCGATATATAATTTGTGGAACATCAATGTTAATTTTGACCCTTCCACCTATTAATGTAATGTTACGAACACCATTAAATTGAAAACCATCATCAATTATTGTTAATGTAAAAACATTAACTTTGGATGTATATGAAAGGGTATAGAAATCAAGAGTAAGAGATGATGAAGAATGAATAAAAAGTTGATCTGGAATAAAAGAAACATGAGAAAATGTAACTCTGGTAAATGTTGCATTTGTTGTTTTAGCACCAAAATTAATGGCAACATTTGAAAAATCTGTATTACTAAACCCTGTTTGGTTCGTGAAAATAGTAAAATGATTTTCATTAAAATCAGAACTAATATTTAGAAATTTTAGAAAGCTTGTATCATCTAAAAAGAATCCATCATCCAGGAGAACAATGTTTGCTTTTGTAATGTTTTTTAAACGAATCTCATCCATTGTTGTGATTTCATCATACCCCGGTGAGCACTCTCTTTTTGACTTGCCTTTGAAGCAGAAATCTTCGGAGTAAGCCAAATAAACCCAAAAAATCACAATCATTTAAATTTAAATTGTATAGTTTATTTGAAATTTGCAGGCCTGCAAATTCAAAACATGTTTTCGATTCGTCATACAAATATGTTGTTTTAAAACTACTCTTAAAGTGTAAGCAAAGCATTCCACGAATTTTTATATAACTTAAGGATATTAATGAAAGTATGATCCAAACACTATGTTATAACATGAATTTGGTTGAATTTATTGGTCTGTTTTTTAGATATTTTTAAATTTAGATTGTAATTGTTGGTGTTATGATAATAAAATATTTATATTTCTATACAAAAAAAAAATGCTTACGAATTTATTGAAGTTACCTATCGGAACGGTTGCCATCGTAATCACAAAAAGTGAAGCATGTCAACAACTTACAAAAATTTTGATTGGTTTATCAATTTTTTCTAAATGAGGAATATAACATACGAAATTTTCCACAAAGATAAAATGAAAAGAGTACACAAGCCGTTGTACTGTTCTCAAACCAGGTTTATGCTAGGTTTAATATCTCTTGAAAAAATTATTTTTGATTTGAGTGAAGATAACATTTGTGAATCGGTAATAGCAACCATAGAAATATTAAATAACAATAATACAATACCATATTATTCAAACTTGATTCTCAGTCGTTTGTTAATTCATCAATTCTATCACAAATGAAAGATTTTGACATATATCTTAATTTCATGAAGCAAATAGAAATTAAAGAAAAAGAATTTGATAAAAGTAATTATAAATTGATTAATAGATTTGGTGATTTTATTATTAATATAAATTCGCAAGAATCATATTTTATATTAGATAAAATGATTGAAATGAATTTAGTTTCATCAAAATCAGTTAAAGATAAAGTTACATCGTTTTCCAAGTAATTTCACTTACATTTGTAAATATTATAAAGAGACAAATTTCAACTGCAAAGATCCTGTTCTAATAACGAAAGCTTTTTTGGATAATTATTCTGAACTTTCAAAGAACAATTGGGAACTACATAAGAAGTTAATTAAAGAAGGAGTTAATTTACTCCTTGAACAAGAAGGAATTGATATTAATGCTAAAAGTACTTATTTGTTTTATTTAATATTTATTTTAATAATTTGAAATTTTCAAAGCAATATTTGGAAATTATTTAAATTATTTAATACAGCACTTATGGAAGCATTTGAAAACGGTAATATAGAAATAATGAAATTACTGTTTGAAAAACGGGTGCGGAATTGATTAACTATTTGAAGAAATAATAATATCATTAAAATCAACAAATGGACAAAAATATCATTAAAAACTTCTATGAATTATTTTACATAATTACGAATCAACTGATTTTGTGTAGAAATTTTTGCGCAAAAAAAAATTCCAAAAAATAATAAAAAGATTATTATTTATGTTTTACATCCAAATTAGTTTTAATACTCCGACATCTGCTGGAAGTTGAAACTTTTCACCACTCCCATGAAATTTCTAATTTGTTCCATTCTTGTTGATATTGCTGTTGCTTGATTTAATTTTCCTATTTCATCAGCCACATTCATTGCTTGTATCACATTATTCCATAAGTTATAAGCAGCTTGTATTACTTCTTCTGGGATTCCTTCGTCATCAATTTCTTCTCTTTTCCCAATTATACCAGCCAACTTATAATATTCTTTCTTTGGGTTTGTTATCTTCGTGACAAGTTCCAAAAATGGCTCAGCAGTAATTCCAATTCCTGATTTTAAGTATTGATCCTTTAATTTTTGGGGTGGTGCAAGTGAGCGAACGTTATCGATTTCAATTCTTAACTTTTCATTGAACGATTCAAATTTTTCAATGAAGTATTCTTTTTTCGTGAACTTTTTGATGGTCTGCTTTGAAATTTTTGAATGTCCGCAAATCGATGGAAGTGTATCGTTCGTCACATATATATACCTAGTTACATAAGATGAATTCCAATCATTATTTCCTGTTAAGAAATCGTAATGAAAAGTTTTTACGTTCATATGAATTAATTCGTTTTCATCAGCTCTAACGAGAATTGGTTTTCCTGAGTTTGGATTTTCTTCTTTTGAAAACATTTCATTGTTTTCTGATTTTATCATCATAATTACTTCATCTTTATCGAGTTTATATTTCTTAAATAGTACTTTAGACTTAGGGACATCACTATATTGGCTATAAAGGCCGGAAACAGTAGCGCATAGTGATTGAAGTGCATTATAATCCTTTTTCCCATTAAAGAAGTCAATGATATATCTACTACAGTTATGTATGATCCAGAAGAAACCACATTTCTGGCATAACTCGAGAGATTTTAATAAACAATTTGCTAAGAATTCATCATCGTATAATAAACTTGGTGAAATAAGTTGTGGTAATTCTTTATATTTCGAAACATCGAATTTTTCTTCTTCGATATATGGAAGTTTTTGTGAAAGTAAAACAGAACAAAGTTTCCATTCAGTTATAAATGCTGAAAAATCATCGCCGGAACTTATATATGAATCACTAAGTTGTTTATATAAAGAAGCTTTAACTACAGCATTATTATTATATTTGTTTGAGAGTATAATTTTGGAAAATGGTTCCGATTTCATTCGTTTGTATATGTCAATTGCAGCTTTAGGGAACTTATTAACTCTTTCGAAGTTTGGTATCATTTGAGGCGTATAATAATGACATATTACCATTTGAAGACATATCTCTGATCGTGAAGTATTTTTACATACGGATTTCTCTTTCATTAAAAGCCATTCTATAAATCCGAGTGTTAATTCACGTGCTGAACCAAGTTTTCTTTGAGTTAATGGAAACACATTGATGTATATCAATGGAAGGATCTTTGATTTAAACACTAAATTATCAAATTTAGATATGAAAAATGCAATTGTTTGATATATTAATGGATATGATGATTGATCTTGTTTAGTAGATGTAAGCATTTGGAATAATACTTGTAAAACAGATTTAAGTTCGATTTCACTTAAATCTTTAATCGAAATAAAGAAATGTAAAAATCGAATAACTCTTCGCGTAATTTCTGGTGATGAATCAAATTGTACATTTGTTTGCATGACTAAAAAGTCTAAAAATCGTAATTGATTATCATCTGATAATAATTGATAATAAAAACTGAACATTTTAATATCGCAATTCTTTAAGATGAATAATATGAATATTCGAAGTGATTTTTTATCTTTTAATGAATCATAAAATGTAAATATGATTGATAATAATGGGAATAATTTAGATGAACAAAGTTTTGCTGTATAAATATCAGAATATAAATCAAGTGTAGTAGCCATTGAATAAATTGCATTTATAGCAAATGTTTCTTGTGAATTTAAAAATGATTCATTAACTGCTTTAAAGAATAATGATAAAATTGGTATATAAACAGATTCATTTGGTTTTATTTGGATATCTTTTAATAAAATTGATTGAAGAAATCCAACATCATAAAAAAGAATTTGTAATACATATAATTTATCATCATTTGATAATTTAGATAAATATGAATAAGTTAAACTATGTACAACTTTTGTTCCTAAAAACATTCTTAATCGTATTAATAATTGTGAAGCAGCATCTTTAATTTCATTACTTTTTGATTTAGAAAATGCTTCAAACAATTTAAGAAGTAAATCTAAATTAGAAATGTTTTCAACGCAAATTGATTTAAATAATAATAATGAAATAGAAGATGCACATTTTTCAATTTGTGAAATGTTATTCGATATTTGTGTTATTAATAATTGCGTTGATCCTTCAATTGGACTAAAATAATGTTCAATATATTCAGTAATATCATTTTCACTAAGTATTTTAACTAATCGTTGTATATTAATATTTTTATTTGATATTGTTTGTTGGAATAAATAAGGCGCAAATATTGATATAATTTTGTTGTTTGGAATTGGCTCTGATTGATTAAGTAATGTCTTCTTGATTTGGTTTGGTGGGAATAATATATACGGGAAAATTGTTGTTATCTCTAAATTACCTTTTGTGACTTTAATATGATGCTTTTGAATCGGTTCTGTAATAGTTATATAACCTTTAGAATCAACAACTGGTTTCTTCTTGGTACTGACTTTATATATTTTGAAATATAATGATAATGATTCGGGATCTTCTCCATTAAGACAAAATTGGAATATATCTGGAAAAACAAGTTTACGTGCTGATGGTACAACTTTCGATGATTTTAATGATTTCTTTAATGCGTTTTTGGTAGGTTTCATTCCAAGTGAAAGTTTTTCTTTCTTTTGATCATTCTTCTTAATGATCTTAAACTTAATGAAATATGATGACGAGAATTTCTTCTTGGTAACAGTATATGAAATGTTGATGTTAAAGATACTTAAAATTGGTGATGGAAGCAACGCAGAATATGATGTTGTACGTATGATTTGTGATCCTTCTTCAGGATCTTGTAACAATGCAACCTTAAAAATAAGACCAAGTTTGGACGTTGGTGCCGTTGTAAATAAATCTTCAATAGTTTGTTCGGGTGTAAACTTATACCAATTCAATGCAAGTGTTTGATCAATTTCAGATGCTAAAATTCGTTCGTGGCCAATCATATGCGGTGTAAGACCATCTTTTTTGTTGTATAGTATGCAAATAAGACGCGAATTTTGTGCATCTCTGATGAAAGGTACACATACATTTTTTGAAATTTCGCCATTGAATGTTGTAACTTTTGGTGGATTTGATGTGAAATCATATCTGATGATTTCAGTGAATGGATAACCTTCTTGGAATACTAAAACATCCATGATTTGATTCGATAATTCTTCTGGTTTGAAATCAATGGATTTAATCTGAAGATACCAAAGGTGGTATGGAGGCGGCATGAATTTGACCTCGAGATTTGAGAGATTCCTTCTTTCTTGAAGAGTAATAATAGGACATACTTTTGCAGGAATCTCAATTTTATTTGTACTAAGCTCCTTTTGAACTACCTTTGGATTAATCTTAATGTCAGAGGTTTCTTCAAATGTTTGTAGATCATCTTCACATTTTGTTGTTTTTTCAGTACTATAAGCAGGCTTAAGTAATTTTGGTAAATTAATTGATGTTTCCATGGAATTTGAATAAAAATTTATCCACGGGAAGTTATTAATTTGATTTTTTGGAACTGAGTTTAAATGATATCTTGATGGTGCAAAATCAAGTGAAACACGTATTATATCCATTAAAGACATTTGTGTATGCGCTTGCTTTTGGTTGTTTTCCTTCATTTGATTAATGGTGATCTGCTTCTACCGTCCCCAATTCAAAAGTCATCTGAAAATTCAATACTGACACAAAATATCAGATGAGCGGATTTTGCAAAAGTAAAACACAAAAATCAAATAATCGTTTATGCGTATCATTCTACAAATGAGTGTAAACACTGACGTAAGATCCATTAATTTTGGAAAAATGAAATTTCCAAGAAATTTATCGATCGATATGTCAAAAAAAAATTTATTACACCTTTTATAACACTGTGTTTTAAAGTTAACCAGAGTGATAATGTCACCATAAGCACAGGAGGGGAAAATACTTTCGAGATGTGAAAAAGAATTATCTTAAGAAACCAAATTTTGCTTTGAATACATTACATAAACCGAAAACTTGAAATGTCTTTTAACAAAAATTATGCTTTTTCTTCTGAATGTGCTTTGCTTTTCTGAAACATATCCACTCTTAATGGGTATGCCAAAAGAAACAATTGTTTCTACACCATCTTACTTAGATGTTTCAGAAAATCTTCCAAAAAATCTTTGTATCTTTATTATTGACAAATTTGAATACCCACAAATAACTTCAATTTCACAATTATTTAATTGGGGAGATGCGCTATTTATTTGTCAAAAGTTCGGGAAAGTTGTTCAATTTCCAGCTGTCGATACAAATATTTTCGATATCGTAAGTAAAATGAAAGCACAGTATTCACCAAACATTATGAACATCGATACTGGAAACCAATGTCCGTGCAAAATACAAAGCTTTAAAGGAGGACTAGTAATTGTAAGAATTCCTGATAATGAGCCAAATACCTTAGATGAAATTCTTCCGTATCTCCCAGAGGAAACTGGTGTTGCATTCATTGCATCGACTGACACGCACTTTCGTTATTAATGTATAAATAAATTTACTTTTTTAAATTATACAAATAATATATAAACTTGAATAATCTGAACCCAGTTGTGAACAGTTTATACTTGTTCTTGAATATAATAATGAAGGAAATAACAAATGACTTTTGTCATTTTTAGCATTTGATGACATTACTGACAATTTCCGTTTGAATGGGAAAGTTAAACGTATTCTCAAGTTAAATTCGTTTTCATTTCATTTTAGAATGGTAAAATTAATTGAAATTTGAATGCTTTACTTATATAAATCATTCAATAATTGAATATTGGAATAGAGGTTGGCGCCATATCAGTTAATGGAAAATCTCAGCATCAAATCTTGCTTTCTAAAGCCAGAAGGAAAGCAATATATAAAAGAACAAGTCACAAAAGCAAGGAACAATGGATGTAAATGGCAAGATATTTTTGATTCTTCGTCAATTCCAAAAAGTACAATTCATAGGTGGGCAAACAAGGATATGTCTCTCGAGGCTCAAAAGCAAAGACAAGTACACCCTAGAAACAGGAAGCTGCTAACTGATGAGGAGGAAAGAAGCTAGATACAATTGGAGATTGATAAAAGAGCAAATCATGAAGTAGTTTCAATCGAATAGATAAGAGAAGCTATTGTAGAAATTACCAATGGGAGAGTTCAGAAAGCTTCTGATGGATATATCAGTAATTTTTATAAAAGGCATGGTTGGCCTAACCGAAAAACCCAAGAAAGAAACAAAAAAGAAGTTCGAAGTACCCTAGAGCAAGAAGTGAAAGATTTTCAAGATGAAGTTTCGAATTTTGTTTCTTCCAATTCCATTCCATCATCCAGGATATTTACCATGGATGAGACGGGGTTGTGGAATGGTTCTGTTTCACAACGCACTTACGTTAACCCATTCACAATGGATTCAGGTGTTGTTTCACCTGGAGATCATAGAAGAGATACAGGTGTTGTGGCGTTATCTGTCGATGGAACCATTCATCCTTATTTCATTTTTCATTCTCCTCAAAAAACTAAGAAGGTCAATGGGAGAAGTGTTGTTGTTAAAAAAAAGTGGCGGGAATAGGCTTTGATCAACTGAACCAATGGTCGGAAGAATTTGTAAACAAATACGGAAACCCTTCTGGAACTGTCTTGATCATGGATCGCCTAAGAGTTCACATGAATCCAAAAATTAAGAAAAACTTGGAAGGAAAGCATGTTAAGTGCCTTTATCTTCCACCACAAGGTGCAAAGCTTGCTTCTGTATGTGATAATTCTTTTTTTTCTGTTCTGAAGGCAAGAATATCAAAAATGGACACAACTACAACAGAATAGGAAAAAGAAGCATTTTTTTCACTTTGCAGAGAGTTTCCGGAAGAAATGGTTAAGAACTTTTATCATCATTGCGGATGGAATTTTGAATAAACGAAAAATCGACATTTTGCAAAATAATTGAAGTAAATGGTTTACAAACTAATGTAGATTTGTTGATAGTGTTGTGGTTTTAAAATTCTTGAAATGTTGCTTGGCAGATCCAAAATAGTAACTCTCTTGTGCAAAAGTGACACCGGTGGAAATCTATCGTTTTTTCAACCTTAGATAAATTGTCAGTATTATTTACAACTTTTATCGAATGGGTTTTATATTCTCAGCACAAAAAGAATTTCAATTGAAATGTATCTTACCAGTTATAATTTCACAATTGTATAAGTATCAGTACTGTCTCAAATGTTTTAGAGTCATTGCTACTCAAAAATATTTTAACTATTTTCTCGAATGATGAATGTGAATATTCACTTTTTGAATCAAAACACGATAATTATCAATTCAATCAAAAATTATTTTTAAATTCGTTTTTTTTCTTCTTTTTAACATTTAAACAACAGAATTCACAAAATCATAATGTTTATCAAGTTTAATTTCTAATATCTCATCAAAAATCATTATCATTTCATTGATCCTCTTCTTCTTCTTCCTCTTCTTCAGGTGGGTTTTTCAATCTTTCGATCTCCTTTTCCTCGTCCAAAGTAGGATCTATAATTTCTGTCATTTTCCTTCGATATTCCTTTGCAAGCTTCGGCGGTTTCGGTGGTTGGAAGCCGTTTACAACGACTTTATTTCCATCTCCGTAATATATCGAACACGCCTTTTTACCATCTGTTATGTTGTAAGCTCCGGGCCATCTTAAGCTTTCTGCTATGGCAAAGCTTTCACCTTCTATCACGCTCATTATCGTTTTCAAATTCCAGCAAGAATTATCTTCATCAAATCCTTCATCATTTTCGATGCTAGTGAACAACTCGACGCTTTCTTCAGGCTCGTCTTCTTCTTCTTTTACTTCCTCTTCCTCCTCCTCTTCTTCTTCGCCATCTTCATTTATTATCTTTTTATGTCTTGGCGGCTTTGGTTGCTTTGGAGCTCTTTTATACGTCTCGCGCCCTTGCGGGAGTATGTAAGGGCGTATATGAACCCAATCGACGTTTTCGACATCAGCGCCTTCGAAATCAACATCGACAACAAGCTTTAATTGCTTTGGAGGCAGTTCTTTCTCGGACTCTTCTTCATTCTCATCATTATTTTCAGGTTCTTCGTTTTTCTCTTCTTCCTCCGAAATGTATTCCATGAAATATCCATTCGGAGCGACCATTGTTGAAGACGTAATACGAGCGATAAGAGTACGTAAATAAACATCTTCCGTAACTTCAAATGGTATAATGGAATGAATCGCTGAGCTTAAATCCCCGCTGAGTTGCCATGTAATTTGTCGAGATCGGACAATGTCACTTGGCCGTAAATCTGGAAGACGAACCCAGTCATCAAATGGCGATTTAGTGGAATAATATACATAACGATTAACACCAACGCCAACTTCGGGTGGAACATCATATGGACCAACTGCAGGAATATCATTGGATCGGAATTCTAAACTAATGTCTGCTTCGGCTATGTACAAATTACCTTTGGGAGTGTTGAATAGGCCCCAAAAACGAACATTGGAGATTTCATCTGACTCTGCAAGTTTGATGAGTGAACACTGCAACATTAAAGACGACTCTTGACTGAGGGTAATACCAATAGAGGACCACTTGTCAAGAGTATCAAAAAATGTGGTATCAAGTTTGGAACGTGAATCGGAATTGAGTTCTTCTAAGAGGGTAATGATAGATGTGCAACGATCAAGCTCTTCTTCAGGAACACCTGGTGATTGAGTTTTGGTTTGAACATGACGTTGCTTCCAAAGAAGAGTTGACATTGTTTCGATCGAGCCTAGTGGATCTGCTGGTTGTTCTCTTACAATAGCTTGGAGGAGATCTCCAATATGTTTCGAAAGTGTATATTTTCCATATTTTTGGTGCTCTAATGAAGATAATTTTTCCTGCATAATGGAAGAAGTAACGGATTTGTCAAAACCGCAATATAGGCAGTTATATTACTAAAAATCATTTCAATACTTTATGACACTCCGATCAAAATGCATTGATTTTTGGTTTCAGAAGCAAAGCAAATCAACTTGAGTTGGTAATATAAATCTTGTTAGGTATTTTCTGACTGGAAGGTAACGTCAAAATGGCATGTTTGTTCAATGGAATTGGGAATATTAAACTTGTTAGTTTTATATTAAATAAAAAATCAAATGGTATCAATGCTTAAAATGTTTTTTTAATATTTCTTTGTATTATTTGAACTTTGGTTTAATAATCTGAAATTTCAAAATAATATTTGGAAATTGTATAATTTATTTGAAACATCACTGATGAAAAAGGTTATACAGAAATAGTCTAATTATATCTTCAACAAAAAGGAATTGATATTAATGCTATAAATATTTATTCGTTTTATTTGATATTTCAAAATAATATATGATGAAGAGTGTTGTTCAAAAAGTTGGAGATTTTATATGATAAAACAATTAATTAATTAAATTCCATGAAAGACAGAACATTTGGATATTCAAGTTTAAAATATTACAAAAATGCAAAGTTTTTCGAAAACAATATTCAAAATAGATTATGTTCATTATGTATCAAAATTCTCAAAAGCAATTCTTAACATTTTGGTATACATATGATGAAAGTATTTGGATTGAGAATTATACTCGTGAAGGGCGTTTTTGTAGAAAAATTGTTTTTCAGTTTTTTTGTTCTAAAGATTGGATAATTGAACATTTTTAAAAAAGTAAATTTACTGTTTAACGATATTAACTGAAAGTTTTATAGAAATTTTGTCAAGCTGCCGATAGAAACATAAAGATTCTGGCATCGTTCTCTCGAAATTGATATCGGCCAATTGAAACTTATCGGTTGTGCAGAAAAAGTTGTGTCTTTCAATTCTGAATTATAATTTACAAAATTCAAAACCTCATTTTATTGAAATCCTTCTTTGATCATGAAGTTTTTTTGGAACTTCAGTTTTTAAAATTTTATTTTCACAAAAAAACATTGGGAAATTTTATACGGAATGAGTAGATGAAATTATTTCCTAGATAAAAATTTTTATTCAATCATTTCTGGCTATTACTGTCAATTTTTGTTAAGTGGGAACAAAAGTGGAATTGAATTGACGATCGTTTTAATCACTTTTTCAATATAACGAAAAAACCGAAAAATTGGTTGAAGCTTCAAAATGAACAAACAACCCGAAGAACCTGCATCATCAAGGCGCTTCATGTCTCTTGGAGGTGATATGCACCTTCCGCCACAGAAAGTTGGTCAACAAAAGTTCGCGCCATCCAATTTAAATTCATCATCTTTCGTTCCAAAAGTTGAGAACCCCCTTGTAAATCAATTTCCCGACATATTTACTACATGTCCAGAGCTTCGTAAATTCCAAATGCCATCACTATTTTCAAAATCAGAATCAAATGAAGAGCAAGATCAAAATAAAAATCAAAACAAACCAGAAGAAGTTCAACAACGAGAAGAGCCCCAACCTGTACAAATTTCACAACCAAGACCTTTTGTTTTTCAAAGATTCCAAGTAATTCCTTTTCAATTTTTCACTGGTTTTCAACCATTTGCACCTATAATTAAGCCGTATGTTTCCACCGGGATTTCCTCTTTTTAACAGTGGAATTTTCGGTCTTTTCGAACTCACTAACTCATAGACATGAACTTGGATTTGTACCAAAAAGCGAGTGGCCACCACAGCTATGTACTCTCCGTGACCTACAACAGATGTACTTCACACGTAGGAATGGAATCAGTCGTCGCTTTGATTTTAAACTTTACAATGCATTAAGGATCACAAAGGCATTTCCTGACGCGTACCCATACATTGGAGCAATTTGGATTGGTCAGAACATCATGAAGATACACTCACAAAGGTTTGCTGAACTCCTTGGAATTCATGCTGTTCAAGGAGGATTATTCCACAAACAAGGAAATTTCTCAAGGCATGGGTTTGTACAGGTACACAAGCAAAGTCCAGAGTCGTTGGCACTAAATATAAACTTATGGGATGTAGATGATTACAATGTAAGGTTGTTCACTGACCAGCAAAACAGATTCTCCAGAGATAAAGAATTCGACGTGTCAGAAATAGTTGGTGAGAAGCCTGACATTGTCGAGTGAAGCTGAATTAAAATTATATTGTTGATAAATCCCTCAAAACTTAACGAGGATGATAATTTTCGGTTGAAAATTTGAATGGTGTTGTTATCAAAACCGTTAAGTAAATTTTAGAATGTCTTCAAAAGTTTATAATTTAGAAAAAGTGACTTCCGTACGTTAATAAAGAAATGAACATCGGTTATAAGAAACAAAACACAATTAAAAATCTTCGAAAGAATAATAGAACTAATGAAGAGAATGTGAATAAGATCGATCCTTCGTCCGAAGCTACAGCTCAAACTTTGTCTCGTTTAATTAATGAAAATTTTCAAAATAATAATTATGATGATTCAATTGAATACATTCACCAATTATCGAATCTACTGTATACAACAGAAATAAGGTGTATTGATTATATTAAGATAAACAATATTCCCGATATTTTATTATTTTTTCTCCAGAATGACAAAAATACAAATTTTAAAATAATTTCACTTAATTGTATTACACTTTTAACAGCTAGGACACCCAATCTTTGTAGTGAGTTTTGTCAGCCAACGTTAATTGGCAATTTGATTACAATGTTAAGAACAGAAAAAGATCAAACACATTTAGCCAAAATAATAACCCTTATTTATAATTTACTTTGCACTAAATTTCAACCTGCTATAAACTTTTTTTTGGAAAATATGACTTTTCCAGAACTTCGAGAAATAATTAGAGGCAAATCAAATGGAGATCTTATATCCAGCTGTTTTGATTTGTTTCAACTAATCACCCAATATCCGATTGAATCAAATGCGTGTGGTGAATTATTGGTACTCATCAAAGATTTTTCAATCACAATCGATAAAGATGATTTAACTCAATCATTTTCATATATTATAAGCCATCTTATTGAAACGAATTCTTTAAATTATGAAGCATTTGATCAACTTGGTTATTTTGATATGATAAATAATAAATTGAAAGATATGAATCAGAAAAATATTCCTTCTTTATGTAGAATAATATCTTCCCTTTACAATAAATACAAATGTAATTATTTGTTTGATATTGATAGATTAAAATCATTAATATTTCATGAAAAAAGCATGAAAAAAGAAGATGAACAAAATGCTGTTTCTGCAGCATATGCATTTCATAGTTGTCTAAAGGTAAATCATGACTTAACAATTGAATTAATAAATGAAGATTTTATAGCCACTATAATCAAATGCTTCCAATACAGAACAATAAAATGTAAAGTTGCTATCATAAAAATTATTCATGAATTATGTTTCAATGCAACCGAAGACATGATAAAATTTTTATTGATTGATGTAAACAAAGTTTCTATCTTAACATTAGTTTCTGAAATTCTCGAAATACTAAATGAAGATGTTATACTTGAAGCATTGGATATAATTTATCAAATAATCCAAATTTCTGAATACAACATTGTATTCTCAGAAAGGTGCATGAATTTGTTTCTAGAAGCTTTTCCAAATAAAGGACTTTTTACATCATTTTCAACTTACGACGAAAATATTTCGCAAAAAGCTTCACTTATAGAAACATATATAACATCAAAACTCGAAGAGGAGGATACATCATAAAACAAAATAAAATATTATGTCAAAAGCGAAAAAATATAAATATATTAAACATAAAATTCATGAAAGCATAAATTTAATAATTAAGATTAAAATTATCTTTTAAATATATTTAAATCATAAATATATGTTAATATTACAAATTATTATGATGAATCACAGCTTTATGCATATTTGAATAGTTTACATAAAATGGAGAATTGATCATTATGGATTTTCTCTGGCAAATACTTATCAAAATTTCAAGTATAAAAAAATGCTGGATTACATATGTTTTTAGTTTAGAATATACTTATGATAATAAATTGAATAAAATAAAGAATTTGGTGCGTGTGAGTATTTGAGGCTCAAAATGGCAAAAATCAATAAATGGTCATATAAGAAGTAAAAAAAGATGAGTGGTTTGACTTTGTTTGTTTTGCTAATTTTTTGGAAAGCTCTCTTTTGGGCTTAAGAATGAAAATTTCTGGAACAAAAGTGGTTTCGAAAAATTGTGCCACACTTCTTTTTTGTAAAACTTAAACTTCTCAAAAAGTTCAAACACATTTAACCGCATCTGATTTGAATACTTGTATATTCAATATTTGAATGATTGTTTTTGGGAGATAATTTATTATTTTAGATGATATTAAATTTAGCGTTATGTTTTTAATGCATTTATCTCATATAGTATACTATACGAAAATGGTACCTTTATTATTTATGATTCTAATGGATTTGAAGAAGCAACTAAAAATAAAGATAATTATAACACATATTATCATCGATAGCAATGTTAGTGAAATTCCATCTGAAGTTTTTAAGGATTGGGGTTCATTATTATATGTCGAAATTGGGGAAAAGGTAAATATTATTGGTAACTTTTCTTTTGCAGGATGCGTTTCATTACATACTGCAATAATTGGAAGTGTAACAATAATTAAAGATTCTGCATTTCGAGCCTGTACTGCATTAGAAAATTTTTCATTACCATATTCAGTCACTTCATTAGGAACATTTGCATTTGCTGAATGTAAATCATTACCAAATATTGTAATTCCATCTTCTGTTACTTCAATTGGACAATATGCATTTTATCGTTGTTATAAATTCACAGCTATTTCAATTCCATCTTATGTTACTACAATCGAAAGTAGTTTATTTTATCAATGTAACTCACTAATGCGTATTATTATTCCATCTTCTGTTACTTCAATTGAAAAAAAATGCATTTTCTCAATGTTTCAAATTGAATTGTATATATTATTATGGTGACAAAGAACCATCAATTTCATCAGATGCCTTCACATCAGTTCCGGCAGTATATGTAATGACACCAAATTCATATGAAAGTGACAAGTTTGGATCACTTGAAGCATACAAAGGGAATACCTTTGATGGATGTTCCCCATGGCCAACTCAATCTTTTACACAATCAAATACATATTCAAATACATTTTCGCAATCAAGCACATTTTATCATTCGCAACAAGCTGATTTAACATTTATACACTCTATAACAATTATTAATTCATTTTCAATTACAAATACAATTACAGAAACAGTTTTCATAACAAATACATTAACACTTTCTCAAATTAATCAAGAATATACATATATAGATACACAAATCTCTTATTATGATTCAATAATTACTGAGTTTTATTCGTATTTCAGTTTTTCTTATGATAACATTTCATTGAAATAAGTAATTTCGAAGATAATGATGATAATACTGTTGCAATAGCTGTTGGAATATGTGTTCCTGTTGCTGTAATATTAATAGTTATTTTAATTCTATTTTTAGTAATTCGTAAAAGAAAGATTAAAGAAAGCAGTGAAGGAAACTATGTTGAAGAAAAAGACACCGAACTATGAGAAATTTTATGAATAAACATTAGCTCTCATTTCGCTATAGACATTTTTAGAGTTTAGATTTTGAGATGAGGTTAGTTACATCTAAACAATCGAAACTTTTAGATATCAATTTGACATCCAGATTCTTTTCGTACAAATTTAACTTTAAAAACGAAGTTTAAACATGATCAAATTACACTACATTAACACAGATTGGATTTATAGGGCCAAAAACTTATAAGTATGAAAAATATGAATTGTGTAGATGTAATATTTTATTATAAAGTTTAATGTTTATTTACTTTATATTTTCTTACAAGGAAAAGTAACTTCGCTAAGAATTTTGAGTGGGTTTTTAGGCAGATGCCATCCCCAAACACATAAATTACCAGTGAGAGAAACAGAATTTACCAAAATATCGTCCTTTGTCATGGCTGAAATTCGTGGCACATAAACAACAGAATTTTTGGAAAGTATCAAATTATATGCAGAATGCTCATCATCAAAAGAAGCCGTTTCTAGAAGCTCATTGTACGCATCTTCTATTGTCGTTGGTTTATAGTCTTTGATATGTGTTGAATGATATAAAAAAGGAAGTTTGATGTTGGATGCCATGGCATCAAAAACTGGTCCTTTCATATCAGGAATAAACTGAAGGTGTTTATGTAATTGGGAACATCCAGACTCTTTACCAGAGTTATAGTAAGCAAATCCTCTTCCATTAAATTCAGTAAGAATTTTTGAAAATGCATGAAAATCAGTTGAATTAAGTTTGTCGCCTTGCACTCCATTCTTATCTCGCGAAGAGATAACTATGTGACCTGGTTTTTGCATGAATTTATTTATTAAAATATGATGATTTGCTCCATCAAGAAGATCACAAACATGAAGGTTTGAATCAAATGGTGGTAACAGTGGATCACCTTTGCTTTTGGTATTTGATTCTGTTTTAATAAAATTTTGAATTAAATTCATATTATAAAAATGAAAAATAAAAAGAATACCATTTTCTGTGGTACATTTTATATCCGGCAAAATAAGTTGGAATGCATTTTTTGATTTAATAGCAATTTTGCATTGGTTGATAATTTTGGATTTTAACGACATGATTTGAATTGTAAACGTTCGGAAATTAACGGTTATTTCATCATCTCCAATTTGTTCGACATTAAATCGATTTCATTGCGAAATGTTATAATAAATCCTCTTAAGCGTAAAGCCTCAAAATTAAATTTCAACAACTTTAATATGGAAACCATAAAAACAAAACATTATTTTATATTATATTTACAAACAAATTATTGTTTTACTTTTTTTCTTTTTCTTTTTCTTGTCTTCTTCACTTCAGCTTCATAAACTTCTTCATTATTCTTTTTCATTTCCATTATTTCTTGTATGTTTATTCGTATCAAATCTTTTGTTTCTTCGATTTTCTTTCGTAATGTGTCCAATTCTTTCCTTTTCTTTTCTTGTTCCTCTTTAATTTCTGATGTTTTCTTTGTTAATGCATTTTTTATTCGCGTTCTTTTCATCGAAATTTTACTTAGTTCATTTATTGCATCTTTTTGTCTTTTTTCTAATTCGTTTTTCGTTGTCTTAAATTCGAGTTCTTTTTTCCGATTTAATTCATATATTTCGATTCGTTTGATTTTCACTTCTTCATAATGTTTCTCTTTCTCTTCGAGTTCGGTTTCTTTTAGGATTTTGGTGTCTTTAAGTTGTTGTTCTTTAACTTTTTGTTCTTTTTGTGCACTTTCAACTTCATTTCGTCGCGTTTTAATGTCATTTCGACATTTGTAAAGACGATTTTCTTCTTCTTTAAGATAATTTATGTGATTGTTCGCAAGTTCAATGATGTTGGAACTAATCTTTCGTTTATGTTGATCAATACATTTGGAAAGATTAATATATGAACGTGAACTAAAATCATTGTTATCAATGTTAAGATCAGAGATAATGCAATTGGCTTTAAGAGAATGAAGTAATGACTCAGCAGTTTGATCATTTAGCTCATTATTGGATAGTGATAAAGTAATAAGATATTTGTTATTAAGAAGTGAATTTGCAATGTCGACGCCGCTTTTGTCAGTAAGGAGATTATCGTCCAAATAGAGTTTTTGAAGTGAAGGATGATTATTGATTGCTTCTGCTAAAGATAATCCTGCCTCATCACCAATTTCTGTGTTTGATAGGTCAAGAGAAATTAGAGTAGTATTTGATTTAAGGGCTGAACCAATTAAACTATTATCTTTGAGTTTATTTTTGGATATGTTTAAATATTTGAGACTTTTAGTATTAAGAATAAGAGAATGAAAAAAGAACACACTTTCTTGATCAAAATTATTATGGGAGAGAGAAAGTTTTTGAAGTTTTAATCCGTTTTGGGATACCCCTAAAAGTGACTTTAGAAATGGGGTGCCCAATAAATTGTAACTTAAATCAATGGATTTTATTGTTTTGGATTGAGCAATTTGTTTACAAATTGCTGTAGAAGCTTCATTGCCAATGGAATTTCGTGATAAGATTAAAACTTCAAGTGAGCCAAATGATCCATCATATTGAAAAAGAGAATTTACACCAATTGAACCAAATTGATTGGACGATAAATCAATAACAGAAAGAGAATTATTTTTTGTCAATGCATTCCCTATATGTTCACAGCCTTCAGCTGTTATTCCACATAATGAAATATTTAACAGTGAAAGTGTTTGGTTTTGAGCTAATAAATCACTGAGTTTTTTGCATCCATTTACGTCAACTCGGTTTCTTTGAACACCATTTGCAGCACTAATGTCAAGTTCAGTAAGATGAGTGTTTTTAACAAGACATTCGAACAATAACATTGTTCCTTTTGCTCCAATTGCATTAGATCGGAGGTCAAGATAAATAATAGGGGGATTTGTTGCCATAAAATCACTAAGTATTTTAGTTCCTTCATCGCCAAGGACATTGGAACTCAGGCTCAAAACATTAAAGTTTGGGTTGTTTCGTAATATTTGAATAATGTATTTAATGCAATATGAATTTAAACCAAGATCATTTAATTTCAATGATTTTTTGAAAATTGAGCTCATGAATTGCTCCACAAAACGCTTTTTTGCGGCAATATTAGGTAGTAATTCCAAATCTTTACATTTTTCATGATATATTAATGAAGCTATTTCTTGCATATCAATATTTTCTTCACGTAATTTTGGTAACACTGAAAGACGAGGGATCTTGTTAGTTTTTTTCAGAGGTTCTTTGGAATATTTTGAATGTTTTTGATTTATCTGATAACTTAACACCAAGCGATTTAACTTATGATCTATTTGATTTCTATAACTTGAGCTTAGAAATCGCTTTGGGTTCATGAAAAAATGCTTCTAAAAGAAGAAATTTAAATCGGCTTTGAAAAAAACGTATTTTGTGGGGGTGCCCCAAAAACAAAAAATTTTAAAAAAATTTGTTTTTTATTAGTTATGAAATGAGGGAAGTTATTCTTTTGGTTCTTCTTTAGCTTCTTCTTTTGGTTCTTCTTTCTTTTCTTCTTCCTTAGGTTCTTCTTTCTTTTCTTCTTCCTTCTTTTCTTCAGACTTTGGTTCTTCTTTCTTTACTTCAGATTTTGGTTCTTCTTTCTTTTCATCTTTTTGAGCTCTTTTGGCCTTTAAATCATTTATGTATTTTTCGATGAAATCACCAGCAGGAGTCATTGTAAGAATAGCTGGGATAGCAAGGGCAAAAATAACGAGAATGAGCATTAAAATAAAGAAGTTGATGAGCTTGAAAATACATCCAATAATTATTGAACAGATGATGAGAGCTGATGTATCAACAATATTTGGGCAAAGATATGTGCGGTAAACAAAGAAAGCAACTCTCCATCCCCACTTAAGTAAAGGTGCAAAATATGGAACGATTTCTTCAAGACTACGTACACGTCTTTTGTTATCAGCAGCAAGCTCTGGTAATTTTGCTAAGTATAGCTTACGAAGATATTTCATACCACCTAAGCAATAGAATAAATGGAATGTTGGAACAAGAATAACTGCTGAAACAAGTGATGGGAATGTTTTTGAAAGTAGATACGCTAAGAAGAAATACCCGATGAAGCCAATAGCCAACACGATGAAAAGTGGGATGTTGTGGAGAAGAAGAGCAGCTTGAATTTGTAAAACGTCTTGTTCAATTGGTTTCATAACTGAAACAAATTTAGCATTCACATCTTTTTCGCGGTATCCAGCTAAAGGATATAAATTGTCTTGAATGAGAGTGTTTTCAATGTTGAGTCTCATGAAAAATGATCGAATGTTTAACGGTTACTGAAACTTTTTGAATAATAATTGTAAACAAGGTGATCAGTTGCTTTCCATTTGATTTGGAGTAATTTCACCGTATTCGATCATTTCATCTTTTCTCTTTTATGAATTTATTTGTTTTAAAACTTATTCCTAGGAAATGCTATAGCATTATTATTGAATTGTGAAGTTTAACTGTATAAAATGGAAAAATAAATTTGTAAAATTTGGTAATCCTTCAGCAACAAGGAATTGATATAATGTGAAAAATTGTGGTAAACAAAATGTTAATGTTATACGATTATTATCGTTCATTATCACATAAATTAATAGTAATTACTGTTAATTAACAGAAAGCAATTTCATTGAAAATATTTTTTTACATTTGAGGATTTACTAAATTGAAAGCATTTACATCACTGCGAGTAATAGACGAACCTGGTATATATGAGATTTAATAAATAAGAACAAATTACTATAAAAGTTTACTTAACTAAAAAAAAAACTTATTATTCTTTCGTCCTTTAGATAAATTTCATTTCTTTGTATTGTTGTCAACCAATATCTTGTGTGTTTGCTTTTTGTTTGCCTGTTTGTTTCTCTTATTGACATGTTATATGAAATAAATAAGTTTTAGTTGTTTTCATGAAAGCCATTAACAGCAAAGATTTTTTGGAAATTCTTCAATCTATCAAAGAAACAATTTTTAATCTAAATGAAAAAAATATTCCACAATCAGCACTTTCCATAATTGAGTTATTTGATGATGTTAACTCATATTCTTTTTGTGTAATTATTATCCAAAATATATATTTATCATTTGCATTGCAAATTAACGATTCTGATATTTGTTTAAATTTCATTTCAGAATTTGAAAAATTAGAGGAAACGAAAATCGGCTCATCAAAAATATTTGATATTTTCACTCAATTTCTTCTACGTAAATATACTCAAGAAGCATATTATCTACTTGAAATGATGCTAGAACGAAATATTATTGATCGAGAAGTTGTTAAAACAATTCCATATTTTTCATTTTATCATCCACAAGGAGAAAAAGGCACTGTAGAATATTTTGGATTTATAGATAAAATTATAAATGTTTCCGATAAAGATGTTGAACAAATCAAAAATAAGTTAAATGCACTTAAAAAAGATGATTGGACACTTCATAAGGAATTAATTAAAGAAGGACATAATCCAAATGAAATTGCGAAAATAATACGAAATGATGAAATTGAAAAACTTCAAGAAATATCATCACAAACAAATTTTGATTTTGACCAAAAAATAGAACAATCACTTTATGAACGATCTTCATTTTTATATCAAGAAAATGTTGCATTAATTGATTACGCAGCATTTTTTGGATCAATTAAATGCTTTAAATATTTGCTTATGAATGGTTCTGATATAGAAAATGCAGGTAAATATGCAATTGTAAGTGGAAATATTGAAATTATTCATTTGTGTGAACAAAATCATTCATAATTTATAGATGCATATGAAACAGCTATTAAATTTCATCGAAATGATATCTTTAAATATATTTATATTAATAAATTAAAAGAAATTAATAATTTAGAAGAATTAGGTAAGAAATGTGTTACATTTAATAATTATGAAATTTTTTCATTTTTAGAAAAAGAAGGAATGAAAATTAATGATGAAATTATTGATGAAGCTGCAGAAACTGGTAATTTATATCTTACGAAATATTTCATTGAATTTAATCAAATTCCAAAAAATATTTTAACATTCTCTTCTAAATCAGGAAATATTGAACTTGTTAAATATTTTATTGAAAAAAAAGTAAATGATATAAATTATATAAATTTTTATTTGTTTTGTTTAATATTTGTTTAAATAATTTGGAATTATAAAATAATTTTTGGCATTTAATCAAAATGTTTGAAACAGCACTAATATTAGCTTCTCAAATTGGTTATGTAGATATTGTTAAATTACTCCTTGAACAAAAAGATATTGATGTTAATGCTAAAGATATTTATGAGTTTAATTTGGATTTTGTTTCATTCATTTACAAATTCAAAACAATATTTGAAAATTATTAAAAATATTTGATACAGCACTTATAATTGCTTCAATATTTGGTCATATTGATATTGTTAAATTGTTACTCAAACATAAAGGAATTGATATTAATGCTAAAAATAGTTGTAATTTTTATTTGAAATTTAATATTTTGGTTTCATATTTTATGATAATATTTGTATATAATATATATTAAATGGAACAGCACTTACTGAAGCAGTTTCAATGAAACAAGAAAAAGTTATTAAAATTCTTCTTGAACAGGAAGGAATTGATATTAATGCTAAAAATATTTATTTGTCTTATATAATATTTATTTTAATAATTTAATATTTCAAAATAATATTTGGAAATTATTTAAATTATTTGAAACAGCACTTATGATAGCATCTAAAAGAGGTTATACAGAAATAGTTAAATTACTTCTTGAACAAGAAGGAATCGATATTAATGCCAAAGATATTTATTTGTTTTATTCGATATTTATATATCAAAATAATATTTGGAAATTATTAAAATTATTTGAAACAGCACTTATTTTAGCATCTCAAAATGGTTATATAGAAATTGTTAAATTACTTCTTGAACAAAAAGGAATTGATATTAATGCTAAAAATATTTATTTGCTTTATTTAAAATTTATTTTAATAATATGACATTACAAAATAATAATTGGAAATTATTTAAATTATTTGAAACAGCACTTATTTTGGCATCTTATGGTGGTCATATAGAAATAGTTAAATTACTTCTTGAACAAGAAGGAATTGATATTAATGCTAAAAATATTTATTTGTTTTATTTAATATTTATTTTTATTATTTTATATTTCGAAATAATATTTGGAAATTATTTAAATTATTTGATACAGCACTTATTATAGCATCTTCTTATGGTAGAACAGAAATCGTTAAATTACTTCTTGAACAAGAAGGAATTGATATTAATGCTAAAGATATTTATTTGTCTTATATAATATTTATTTTAATAATTTGATATTTCAAAATAATATTTGGAAATTATTTAAAATATTTAGAACAGCACTTATTTTAGCATCTTCAAATGGTCAAATAGAAATACTTAAAATACTTCTTGAACAAAAAGGAATTAATATTAATGCTAAAGATAAAATTTATTTTAATAATTTTATATTTCAAAATAATATTTGGAAATTATTTAAATTATCTGAAACAGCACTTATTATAGCATCTTCAAATGGTCATACAGAAATAGTTAAATTACTTCTTGAACAAGAAGGAATTGATATTAATGCTAAAGATATTTATTTGTTTTATATATAATTTATTTTAATAATTTGATATTTCAAAATAATATTTGGAAATTATTTAAATTATTTAATACAGCACTTATAAATGCATCTTATTATGGTTACACAGAAATAGTTAAATTACTTCTTGAACAAGAAGGAATTGATATTAATGCTAAAAATATTTTTTTGTTTTATTTAAAGTATTTTTAAAAAATATGAAATTTCATATAAACATTTGGAATTACTTATAAACATATAAAACAGCGCTTATGATAGCATCAGAAAAGAAAAATGCAGAAATTATTAGATTATTTGCAGACAAAATTCAACATCATAAATGTGACGACATAATAAAATTAAAAGATTCTCAAGGATAAAAGAGTTAATATTTAAATATTGAAATAAACATTTCCTAAATTCAGTTTGTTTTCATATATTATTATTAACGCATTTTTTTTTTTTTTTTTTTTTTTTTTTTTTTTTTTTTTTTTTTTTTTTTTTTTTTTTTTTTTTTTTTTTATTTTTTTTTTTTTTTTTTTTTTTTTTTTTTTTTGAATCAAAATTTGATAAATAGAATATTTTATATCATATTTCATTGTATGATTTTCATATAATTTGATGATAATTTTTGTGAAAAATGCAAAAAAGGATAATATATACATTTAGATTGAAAACAATTATGAAATGCAAATTCTTCATTGAACATTTCTTTTAACATGAATCATGGTTAAACTTGTCCATCACTCAAATGCGTAATTTCCAAATCGTTTTTTATTTTTATTTGTTACCAATAATAACAGTTTCCAATGAATTCACTCGAAATTGATGAATATTAATTGTTTCAATATTTTCTTAAAAATCAGAGAATAATTACCAATTGATACAATTTAGTTAGGTATCATTATCGAACACATTTTACTACAGTAACAAAATGTATTTTCTCCAATTTGTGTAATATTTCCATCTATTTTAAATGTTTCTAAATTGGTGCAATAACAAATTACAGAGGCTCCTTGTGATGTAAGTATATTTGGTTCTTCAATTGAATATTTTTTTTAAAAATTATTTACTGTTAAACTAACACAATATTGAAATGAAAATTCACCGACTAGACATCGAAAATTGTAAATTATTTTTTAATTACTTAAACAAATAATATTATTTATTAAAAACAAAAGATGCTTTCAAACAAGCTTTTTAGCCATTTTTCTCTTCCAAACGTTCTTCTCCGTCAAAAATCATTTTTATCACTTCATTCATTTCTTCCAATTTCTTCTTTTCTAACAATTTCATAACATTATTTACATCGCCCGAAGAAGCTAATAACAAAATCTCTTTATCAATTTTTCCTTCATGATCCAAATGAGAAACAAATTCTTTTTTTGATTTGGATACATATTCAATTTCATCATCGCACATTTTTAACATTATAAACGCTTCTAACCAAAATCCTTTTTGTATTAATAGTTCCACAGCTTTAATACCGAAATTAGAAACAGTTAAAAGCATGCAACCACTTATAATATCATTATTCTCGATTAATGATAACCCAACACTTCTTAACAAATCAGCAGAAGGTTTACTTATTTCTAAACCTAAAAATGCTGCTGTCATAGCACATAATGGATAAAGCTCATTTTTTGATCTAAAATTTAATAAACTTAGTTTCGCTTTATCGAATTCTTTCATCATTATAAGTAATGTAATTTCCAGAAATAAATTTTTTAAAGAATTCGAATTCTTTAATAATTCTGTTTTGAATGAAATAGCATTTATTATTTGATCTTTATTTCCATAATAAGCTAAGTTTAAAGGAAGTTTCGAGTTATTAAAAAAATGTAAAAATATTGAAAACAAAGAAAACCCAAAATAAAATCCGTTTTCTTTTGAAGTTTTTTTAGCTATTTTTAACTTATCAATGAAATCACTTTTATTTGATTTCATTATATTACTTTTTAATTTTTTAATAATTTCTTGAAAAGAAAACATCGAGAACAAAAATTCATTATTTTTCTTATTAATTAAAATCGACCAATTTTCTAAATCAACGATTTTAATTGCATAATCTTCTGTTTCCAATAAAACAAATCCTTTTCCAGTTGGAGCGAATTTTAATACTACAAATGGACATATAAAAATTGTCTTATAATAATAACCAAGTTTTCCTTCTGATGAATGAATGAAGAGTCCATTACCATTTTCTTCATAAAGAACAGTTTTAACTTTCGGTATATTACTTTGGACACAACGCGATTCCGAAGAATTTAAATTAAAAAATGCAATTCTCCCAAATGTATCAGCTACAACAATTTGCGACTTTTTCCATGAAATAGAAATCGGTTCAACTAAATCATCTGTACAACGTAATTTCATAATTGGCGTTGTGTTTGTTATGGAAAATATGAATTTGGCGATTTTTTAAAAGTACTGCAAAATTTGGTGAATCTGTTTTAAATCGTGAGATTTTTGTTTCATTATATTTATATTGGATGCAAACAGAAAGAATTCGCGATGTAAACCAATAAGGTCTTTCATAATACAAAAAATTATTATTAGTACGTACACCAATAGATTTTTTATTTCTTTTTATTATAAAGATATCATTATATGAAGCAAAAAGTTCATTCAAAATATTTCCTTTATTATGTAATGTGATTATATTATGATTATTTAAATCGATTTTACCAAAAGTTTTATTAGAACACCAAAAAATTGAAGAAGAATTAATAAATTTTACGTTTTCAATTGGTAATTCTGAAACTTTATATTTGTATCTAATATAATTTGTTTTATTGTTTGTAATAATTATATTTCCATCATTTGTGCCAAATTCTGTAGTTTCAGTGAGAAAATCAAATGATGTATAATTATGTGGAATCATTTGAGTTATATTTGTAATTAAAAAATTGTTTTTTGTGATTTTTATCATTAAGAAATATTTATTAGAAATGTAAATCAACAAATGTTTAGAGAAATGTTTACAATAATTTAATAAAATATAATTAAAATGAATCGTTCCAATTCCAGGTAAAATTATTTTAGCAATACAAATATTGAGCTTATAAATTATACTTTAGAACAAAAAGGAATTGATATTAATGCTAAAGATATTTATTTGTTTTATTTGAAATTTATTTTAATAATTTGATATCTTAAAATAATATTTAGAAATTATTTAAAATATTTTATACAGCACTTATTAAAGCATCTGCAAAAGGTCATATAGAAATAGTTAAATTACTTCTTGAACAAAAAGGAATTGATATTAATGATAAAAATATTTATTTGTTTTATTTTATATTTATTTTGATAATTTTATATTTCAAAATAATATTTGGAAATTATTTAAAATATTTGAAACAGCACTTATGGAAGCATCTGCAAAAGGTCATATAGAAATAGTTAAATTACTTCTTGAACAAAAAGGAATTGATATTAATGATAAAAATATTTATTTGTTTTATTCGATATTTATTTTAATAATTTGATATTTCAAAAATAATATTTGGAAATTATTTAAATTATTTAAAACAGCACTTATGGAAGCATCTGAAAATGGTCGTACAGAAATCGTTAAATTACTTCTTGAACAAAAAGGAATTGATATTAATGCTAAAAATAAAATTTATTTTGATAATTTGATATTTCAAAATAATATTTGGAAATTATTTAAATTATCTGAAACAGCACTTATGAAAGCATCTTCAAATGGTCATACAGAAATTGTTAAATTACTTCTTGAACAAAAAGGAATTGATATTAATGCTAAAGATATTTATTTAATTGAACTGATATTCCTTTTAATAATTTGGGATTTAATGATATTTTTTGAAATTGCACTTAATTAAGCTTCTGATGAATGCCATTAAAAAATACTAAAATTATTTATAGAAAGAAAAAAAGAAGAACTTTTCTCTCTACCTTTGCATAAAATATCTTCATTTTTAAAATGTTTGTAAATTTTAATAATTGGAAAAATAAAAGAAAATCATTTGGTTTATGAGGAAAAAAAAATGGGGAAAAAAATTCACATAAACTCATTTTTAATAACGAAAGATTTTTTAATTAAATCGAAACCATTGTGGAAGAATTTTTATGTAGCCCTATCCCAAAAAACTGTCTTTACAAAAGATTTTAAACAAGAAACTGGAAAAATTGAATAATCAACAAAAATTTTTTACAGCTGTCGGCCATTGGAAGCTAAAAATTGTACACTTTTTAACACAAAAATATATGATCGTCTTTTAGGCATTAAAACTGTCCGTTGTACATTAAGAAATTGTTCACTTTTTAACGTTTTTTGCCAGGACATTAATTTTTATCCATCGGCCTTTAAAAATGTCCACTTTTAACCGTTGGGGAAAATATTAAATGCTTTATAAATATTCAAAAAACAAGAGTATCGCACCTTTTTATTTCAGACTTTAAAATGAAGGAAATTGATGTTGGCCATAAATCGATGTTTATCTCATTATAAATGGAATATATCAAGATACGTTCAAATTATTATTATTAATTTTTTATCACATATATATGTACTATATAAAAATATTAATATTTAAGAAGAGCTTACCAGTCACAAGATCTCCATTTTTCGTAATATCACTTTTTCTCCAAAACGTACAGAAAAAATCCCTAAAATCGCTGTTCATAAATATATATGTATATTCCTCTATCTATGTATAAGTTTCGAGAAATTTCGTAAAATTTATTTTGACTGCACCTCTGCATCTCCATCTAAAATATAAAATAATTTTTTTCAGTTTTTAACAATAAGAACAAGAATTATTGTTTTCTGTATCCAAAGAAGCAGGTAGAGGTAAAATTTCAAATTCATCAGGGATTGGTGGTCTTTTTTTGATGCATTGTCGAATAATTGATTCCATTGCAATTTGAACATTTTCACCTGTTTGAGCAGAAACTTCATAAAAAAGTTTGATGCCATTCATTTGTGCAAATTTGAGTGAGATTGAATTTTGAACATTCTTTTGTGGAAGATCTGCTTTATTTCCAAGTAGAAGAAACGGGTAATCTTCTGGATCCATGATATTCAGGTGTTTACAAAATTCGTTTTTCCATTTTTCAAGCATGTCAAGTGAATTAATGTTCGAAATGTCATAGACCAGAACGCATCCATCAGAACCACGATAAAATACCTCATCTAAACCAAAACGATCTCTCCTATTTGGTTCATCTATGAAACATCTAATATTTTTCCCGTCAATTTTGAATGTTTTGTAATATAAATCAAGACCAATTGTTGCGTATTTACGGTTTGTCATTTCATGCTCAAATATTTTTTTATACAAAGTTGATTTTCCAACATTTGGTTCTCCAAGAATAACAATTTTGTAATACACAAAAACAATACGCTGTGAACCAAATAAACGGTCGTTTCAAATCAAAAAATCAATTTTTTTCTCATTTTCCACTGAACTAAATTTAAAGAAATATAAATAAATAGATATATATTATATTCAATAAAATTATCTTAACCAAATTTTGTTATCTTATTTTTTTTATGAGCAATCCTCAAAATTTCATCAGGCTTTTTTGGGCTTTAGGATTAAAACCAGAAGTTCAAATTCGAAATATATATAGAACTAATAATGGTTAATATTAATTTATATAATTTTTGTTTTTTAGTTTTCATTCTGTTTTGAAGTTACACAGAATTTTCAATATCTAAATATCAGAGCAAAAATTGAAAAATCTGTCTTTGCAATTTTTTATAATTTATTTATTCTATAAATAGGATAATTCTAGAAACAATTTATTTATTGGAGGCTCTGTAACGCAAAGAAGAACGAACTTCTGTGCAGAGTTTTAAGAAATTATTATCGAATTAAAGAAAAATATATTTTTATTTTTTCATTTCTAAGAAAGGTTTAACACAGCAAGCATATCTTCTCTATGGTGTATTACAGCCATTGCATCACCGATATAAACGGTGAACAATGGGGGCGGGTCCTTTTCGGGGTACCCCAAAAACGCCAAAATTGTTCTTTTTTCCGCAACGTAACAAACGCCGAACGAGTGAATTCTTGGTAGCATAAACAAACCTTGTTCACTCACGGATCCATCTGATATAGATACTGATTCGCCATCTGGCATCACATGAAACACAAACCACCAAAGACGCTGTATGTCACACGCGTACATTAGTGTCCATTTGTTATTCGCTTTTCCTCCGAAATAAAAAAGATATTTCTCAACAAGTACCATACCAGCAGATGATGATTGACTTGGCGGTGGCGCACCAATGCATTCTCTTACTGCCATTTCGTATGTTTCCATGTTTAAACATAGAAAACCACCAAGTTTACTTCCGCCATAACTATATAAAATGTTATCAACAGGAACAAATGGAACTGCGGCACGGCCTGAGATCTGTTGAGGAACTTGACTCCATGTCATTGTTTGTAAATCTAAAACGTTGAGCTCATTTGGCCATTCGCCATTAAACCCACCCCATACAAAAAACTTATTATTACCAATGCAGACAATTGGTGATGACCGTGGTGATGGTGGGGTGCCTTGCGTTTGAACCATAACTACTTCCCCTGTGGTAATATCTATTGTATGAAGATCTGAAAAATAGTTTGGATTACAATAACCGCCAAAAATTACAATGTGTGTTCCAATAAGACATGCGCGGGAGCCACTGCGTGGGCAAATTTGAGCCCCATAAAGTTTGATTTCGCGCCAATTATATGTGAGCGTGTCAAGAGCCCAGAAATCATTTAGCGGTTGTTCTGATTGAGTAATGCCATATCCTATGTAAACTGTATGATTTGGTGGATCATAACAATAAAAATGACCTGTTCGAGGAACAGGTCCTAGATTATTTGCAGTGGTCACAGACCAAATTCCTGTATATCCTGTTTTCAAAACATTTACGCGATGGATGGTTTTACAGTTTGTATTTGGTTTAAGAATATCAGATGAATTTCTTTCATCATTCATTCTAGAAGCACCAACTGGTATATATAGGTCTTCTGTAAAAGGGTGAACAAAATTTGATGTATCTGCATAAGGATTACTTGGTTGGAGACCCATTGCCTTACCTCGCGATAATAACCGCCATAAATTTCAACATTAAACGGGTTTGTTAGAAAGAAAAGAAAAGAGAATATAAGGGAAACTAAAAACTAAATGAGGAAATAGTGATGTTTTTTATCTAAAAGGATGGTGTTTAATTCATAATTGTTATTTTTTTAATTTGAAACACTGATGAAATCATGTTTTTTCATGATGCTCTTGAGTCCGATAATTATGTTATTGGCGCATTGAATTATCCATTTAAACTTTTTGACAGTTTTCAATTGCTCACTTTTGGAAGAACACATGTGTTCGTGACAGTGTCACTTTTTCATCTCAGAAAATAAATTTACAACAAATCACAATTTACACATTTTCGTTTTTTTATTGATTCTACAATTAAAGATTTCCTTTGACTCCACAGTTCACTCATACAATTTCCATCATATATTTCATATGATTTTATTATATTGTAAAATGAAAACATAATCCTTAAATTTAAAGGGGAAAATAAACATTTTAATAATAATATAACGACCAAGTACATTTTAAATTAATTTAAAAAAATCATTAGATTTCTCAAATTTCTAATAATTTTAGACTAACATTGATAGAATACATGTTACAAAAACAAGAAATACTGTTGGAATAATTTTCCAACCTGAGCTATTATAAGTTTTTCCTGTGAATGTATAAAAATCCTGAATCTGTGTATCTGGTTCCCCTTTTGCCTTTATTGAGAGCATTTGAGGTACCATTAAAATTTCATCAGGTACATTAATTCCATTCTCTGGAAACTTTAGCAAAATTCTATCATGTTCAGTACTAATTTTATATGGTAATATATCAATGTTACCAAATTTTAACTCTGTTATTTGTAATCCACTAAGTTTTTTACCTATTAATAATACATAATTTCCTCCATTTCGAGGACCACGATCTGGAATTGCACGTTGTATATTTATCATTGGAGTTTTTGGAAGGTTTGCACAGGCCTCTGCTGCATTTGGACAAATGACATATCCTAGTCTTCCTTTTTGATATACTTTTCTACCTTTTCTAGTGCATAAATGTTCTCTTCCATCAGCTAGAATTAAACGAATTTTACCATCGGATCCACAACGTGCCTTTACACATATCGGATTTGCTGTTAGAGTTAAATCATATATTGAGCCAATCATTGTAGAAAGAGCACACACACTACCAGGTCCATAATTTTCAAAACTACGTGTAAAATCAGGGTATTGATTGGGTGTATTTGGATTTCGACAACTAATAAATGTCGGCATAAGTACAGGAGCATAATCAAGAAGTTCTTCAGAGCCAATGTTACCTCCATCAGGATTTATCCAATAAGATTCATTAGATCCTTTTGGAGGAAATTTTGTGTTAGTACTTCTCATCATGGATTCACTTCGTATATCACAATTAGCTTTAGTAGAATAATCATAATAACAATATAATCGGTAAATAGATGAACAGAAATAATCAGAAGGAAATGAAAGTTTTGGAGGTTTTACCAATACTTCTTGATTTGGAGGAGATGTCCCATGAAGTTTCATATTCATATATACTAATTCTTCCATATAAGTATAGTTAGGATCATACCATCCTGAATCATATAAAGAGTTAAAAAAGATTCCAGTGAAATAACCTGGACCATAAGTAACTCCTTGCATAACATCAGTAAAATATAAACGTGAATTAGGATGTGAACCAGCTGTTCCAGATCCACCACCATCTTCAATCTCTAGTCCAAGAGTCGCTAGCTTAGGATCATTTACTTGAAAACGATCATTAACCCATTGAGTTAGACGTGGTGTATTAATAAAACTTTGTGTTAATCCATATGAGTTAACATATGACTGAATAGTATTAGTATATCTTGTTCCAGTCTTTCGGTCTATCCATCGATTAAAATGAGAAGCTGAGAAAGCAAGAACATGAGTAAGTTCATGAACAATTGTAACAAAAAATTGATTACTTCCACTTGTTCTGTTTTCAACAGATACAGGAACTTTTGCAGGATTAATAGTTACGAGGCCTTCAATAGGACGCCCATAATCATCTGGTTTATTATTTATTAAAATTGTTGATGCAGTTGCTAATGTCGTTGATGAATGACCAAATGGACGAGAAACAACAAAAAGATAAAGATCAATCCCTTTAACAGTAGTATTAACATTACTTAACCCATCAATTGGTCTAAGCTTAAGATCGCCATCATATTGAGTAACATTTATTATATTATGAATGAAGAGTTGGACATTTTTTATTGTTTCAATTAAAATTTCTTTCTTTTGATTTGTGAGGACATCATTCTCTTGACAAGGATATCCATTTTTAATTTGACCTGGTGAAGTACACTTTTTATTATCTATATCCTTTTGTATTGGTGAAACATCAAAATGGACTCGAATAGGTTTCCTATCTGTTGTTTTAAATTTCATTCCTTTTGAACGATAAAGCTTATATGGATCTGCAACTCTCAGATACTTATCTTGCTCAATATCATGAGTACATCTAAAGATATGCGAAAGAATTATAAATAAAATCATAAACACAAATATAATTTTTTACTGGTTTTTAAATTAATATACTTAGTATTATATTTTTTATAATAATTTAACCCATTCAAGAAAATATTTTTAAATAATTTTGTTAAAAAACCATTTTAATATATATAAATTTCTTTTTGTTTTGTGATTACATCAAATTTTATGATAAATATATTACACAATTTTTGCAATTTAATTAAAAAAAATGATTGAAATTCGTTTATTGTTGTTGTTGTGGTTGTTCTGTTTCTTCATGTTCTGCTTTCTTTGCCGTTAATTGCTCATAGCATTTATTGCATACCATCTGTGGCTTCTTATCCGAAAACTGCAATACGATTTTATGTTTTGCGCATGCGCTGCAGATGCAATCGCCACAATTTCTGCAATGATGTCTTCTATTGATCAATGTAAATTTGGAATCACATATCATACATTTTGGTACAAGTTCATCAGGAATCCAAACGGGAGCAAAGTCTGCGTTGCTAGCAGATTGTGGCCATTTGCATCTGAAGATAGATTGAGCTTCTGTAAATGCGGTTAATATCCTATCCTTAAGCTTAGAGTTATCAAAGTTCACTCTGAAGCTCTTCTTCTTGGTTAAAATGTCCACTGCGTTAAGGAATGGACCTTTATCTTCAACTGATTTAATCCGATATTCTCCTAATGGAACAAACCTCACAAACTTGTTTCCTTTACCAATAAAAAGACCATCACTAAAGATTATAAGGGTTCTAACATCTTTAGTCTTTCGAGAAAATTTCGTCGCTTCGCCTTTGAAAAATAAACGTCTTCCGATTTTTGCCACGTCAAAACCGTCGATGTTCTTTTCAAGTCTTTGCATCTCTTCAACGTCAGCGACTTCGTTGAAGAGGATACTCATTCTTGCTATTTCACTCTTAGAGAGAGACAGGGCATTGTTTAAAGCAAGAGAATCTTCACCATTTACACTTGAATATTCTAAAAGTGATTCAAGTAAGGGTGATAAAAAGGGTAAGTGTTGTATTGGCGTAAATAGAAGACATTCAACAGAATAATTTGTTTCGTTTTCTATTTCTGCAAAGAAATCATCTTTTTCTTTGTCTTTCTTTCTTTCATCTTTAAGATTCTCATAGATTTTATTGAACTTTTGTGTGTAATCAAAGTAAACTGTGAAGTATTGTTGGATATCGGAAAAGATTTCAGAAATTGGTTTCTGTGGATCGTTTGCATCAATATGTGTTTGAATTGATTGGTTAAGAAGCTCGGTCCTTTCTATGACAGCAGGTATTCGCTTGAATATAGACCAAAACTTGCTATTTTGATAATCAGGGAATTTATTTTGGAATGGTTTTATGAATTTTTCGTTGAGAATACCAACGACTTCTAGATAGTCATTGATAGATTTTTGTGCGTCCTTCAAATAGGTAACAGATTTCGGAACCTCTGACATTTAAAGATCGTAAATTTTGATCTCATTTTTGAATAAGTCTGTTTGTCAAATTAGAAGAAAACGTTAACAAAATCAGTTTGAATTCAATCTGAATGAAATATATCAGCCAAAATCGTTTTTCAGGAGGCTTTCTCAATACTACGCTTGCTATCATCGTGTTTTTGATGTTTCTAGTAGTTCTTGTTTGGATGAACAAGAGAAGCATTATTGACATTTTTAAAATCCCTAATAATTCAAGAATTTAAAGAAAAACAAGGTACGTGAATCACCTACTTATAACAGCGTATTCGATAAGTAAAATGTATTATTTATTATTTGATTACCTTTCTTGACCAATTTATAATTTCGCATAAACTCTTTTTGTTTTTGTTTAACTTACTTCGTTCACATACGAAATTTCATCTATTTAATTCACAAGTTTTACATATTTTCATTTTTGTGAAAACAATTAAATAAATTAAACATTTATTTACCACACAAAATCCTTCCAATGTAATTCCGTACTTCTCTCGGTACGTCACCCAAATATTTTGTCGGCTTAATCTTTTCTGGTATCAATCCCGCAGCCTCCAACATTAAAGCCCAAACGAAAGCCTTTGACGCCACAAACAATTCCTTTAAGCATATTCTTGCGTATTGTTTGATTTCATCCAACACGTCAGCTTCGAAACACTTTAACAATGTCATAAACACTTCGACTTCCAAATTCTCGAAAATATTATCATCTTTCAAAGCGACTTCGAACAACTTCAATAGCGAATCCATCATTTTTGATGCATGTGTATTATGGTTTTCATTTTCCTTTAATTTCATCAAATTATTAATTAACAATTCGGAAAATGTACTTAACAATTCACGTATTCTACCACGCACAAAAGATCTCGCGGTAACTAAAGCAATACGTAATACATCGACTGCTCTTCTAACAGAAGAATTCGAACAATCGGCAGAAGTCTTTAATATTAATACTGTTGGTCCCCACATTTGATGAATCATTGGAAGTAATTTCTCTTCGCTTTCGAATTTAGGAATTGCGCTTATGATTGAATCGAATGCTGCACATTGCATTGATATCGAAGGACATAATATAAAATGTATACATCTATCGACGATATTTTCACTTTCAGATGGAATTTTCTCGACAACACGTGGAAACATCCTTAGTATAGGCAATGAAAATGTATCACGCGTATCTAAAAGCTCATAAATCTTAGGTAATAAATGTGATAATAAATCACTGATGTCGCCATCAACTGATATAATCGCACTAAATACTGTTAATACTTCTGGTGATACATCAACAAATTGTAATCGTGCTATTAATCGATCAGTAATGTAATCAACGTTGTTCATTAATAGTTGTGCAATATCTCCATTTGGTGATATATCTTTAAGTACTGCTTTAGCTGTTTGTTCTACTGATGGATATGGTGATGCTAAACATTCGATGACTCGATAAAGTAATTGTTGTAACATCGATGTGCCAAATAATTTGGATGACGTTTCTAATGCCATTTCTAATGTTAATACTGAACGTGGATTTGTTTCTTTAGGTGTCCACCAATTCGGTTGTTCAATAATCGACATCATTAAGTCAGAACATTCACTATCGGATAAAACTCCAAAGATATAAAAGATTTCAGGTGCCATTGTTGGGTTTTCTGATAAAATATCAATTAATACTTCAACAAATTCATTTGTAGGTAAGTTATGGATAATCGATAAAAATGAATTCATGTGATTACTACTATTTAAATATGGTCGACGACGTAATATAAATCCTCCATCGATTTCACAGATTTTACTGTCACTTGTTTTAATCTCTGAAACTAATAAAAGTGCTATGGTAAGTGAATTAAGTGATGTAAGAATTTGTGAATCAAAGTCATTGTTTTTCCCTTTGTTAATGGAAATAATACCAGAAATTGATTGAAGAAGTGAAAGACACTTTTGATCGTCATTGCTACGAGCAATACGTTTGAGATCGTTAATGCACCTCTCAAATTCAGCACTGATTTGAATGGAACCGCCAAGTGAAGCAACGATAGATGACGCTTCAGCGCGAACTTGATCGTCAGGATCTGCAACAGCTGCAAATATACATCTGACACATGGTGAAAGGGAATCTTTAAGAAGTTCACTTCGTTTGAGAAGTAAAGAACCACTTAAAGATACTCTTGATTTCCGACTAAGATTATTATCAAGATTTTGAGAAAATATACGCTCAATAAGTTCACTGAGTTTAGAGGCGTCTTCTTCATTTAGTTCAGCTGTGGTCCATAGCCATTCAAGAATCTCAAGAGAAGTAATTATGATTTTATGATTATTATTTGGGGTAATTAATGTGGTTAAAGCAACAGAAACACCGGGGAGTATTGATCTAAGTTGATCAACTTGAATTTTCTGAAGTAATTTTTGGAGATATTGAACCGATTTAAAACCATGAACAACTGTAGATTTGGTGGCATATTCAAGAGCTGTTGAAATAAGAAATGCTGCTGATTTAACTTCAATTGTTTCTGGTATTAACTTGATTAAAATTGAAAATGAATGATTTCCTATTTCTTCAAAAAGTTCTCTTTTATGCTCGATTCCATCTTTTAATACAAAGCAAATTAATTGAGATGCTTCAATTTGACTAACAGATAATTGAATTTTTTTTGATAAAATATCTTCGAAAATTAATAAGATGCCTTCAATTAAAGTAGGTGAAAGATTCTCGGTTCCTAGCAATGGAAGAAGAGATTTTTGAAATAAAAATGAGATGATATTAAAAGCTGATTGATCAGAAGAATTTAATGCGGTTTTAAACTCATCAAGATAAGATGATAATTCACGAATTGCTTTTTTAGAAGTCGGAGCATTCTCAACTTCTGTGATAATATCTACAATTCTACTCCAATCTGTTTTCGATTTTTCCATTCGATTTGGCAAACCGAAAATTATCTGGTCGGCCATTTTTGAGGAAATCAAATTTCAAAATTCAATATTGAAGAAGATAAAAAAAATTTCTTATTGTTGTCATTGATCTCTTAAGCCATTTAATCGAGTATGTTAAAGTTTATGATTTATTGAATTTATTTTTACAAGTGATTCCCCTCATAAAATAAACGTGCACTTTTTGAAAGCATATCGTTGTTTTTTGGGGTGTACCAATATTATGTTTTTTTGACAAAAGTTTTTTGTTTTTAATCTTCTAGTTAACATAAAGCACCATTCAAGCAACAAATAAAGCCCACTAAGGTCTTAAAACTTCATATATTTTTTCAACTTACAAATTTATCAAACTAATATTATCATTAATTCCAAGTTATTAATGAACATTTCTAATTACAAGCATCATTTTGAAATTAGTTTTTTATTTGAACAATTTCTCCACCATTTACTTACGTTTGAAATTAACATCATCTAATTTTAAACGACAGAATTTCATCTTCCTTATTAAATCCATCTGAGCACATTGACTTTGCATCAATACATAACAGCATAATGAAGAATACTGTTGGGAAGATTCTCTGTTTTTTTAATAATTAAACAAACCTTTTCAATTTCACCACTGTTCTTCTAAATGAATGAGGATCGAGCACTTCTTTCATTTCTTTCGAAGCTACAACTTAAATGTGGGAAAGATCATGTTCGAAGTGATTTAGTGCTTAATGCGCTTGAGCAATTTAGGAATAATGAAATATCTAGAGAGCATTGCATTAAGCTGATCATGAATTTACTTCGTCCTTTTCCTAAACTAGCTGCTCAATTCGGGAGAATTGTTGAGGAAGTCCCTAAACCTCAAACGAGAGTTGGATCAATTTCATCTGATCCATATATCAACACTGTAGTTGAATTTGAATTATGGCCGAATGCAATCAAGAATATCCTTTCGAAAGCAAGGAAAGCATTACTTGACCAATGTACTCTTGAAGATCTTTTTGTTGATATTGAAAATATTAATAATACTACATCTGGGCCTTTTTGGTTACTTTGGGATCTCTATCATCCTATTCTTCCAAGCTGTTGGTTTATTCAAGCAATATATGATGGCACTGTTGAAAATGATGCAATTCCAGATCATCTTAAACTTGAAACAGATCCCCTTAAAAGTGATAAAGATCCTGTTTCCCTTACACACAACACTATTATTGATTCTGACCTCGTTTGTTGCTATACAAGTGATTGTCGATTCACACCATTACCAATTGGGTTACTTCGCCATGGCTCATATGGACTTTTAGGGCGATCCAAAGTCAATGCGCAATGTTCTGGGCGTAAACTTTTAGATTATTCAGTTACAAATGATCGATGGGCAACAGCAGCATCCGGATCCGAACGATGTTTTAATCCATCACCGAAGAACCAATTTGAAGAAAAACTATTTATAATGGAAGATGAACGTATTACCACTGATGTTCGTATTTCGCGAATGAAAAGCACCAATTTACGAATTAAGAAATTAATTGAATCCGTTCTTCATAATAACTTTTTTGATCCTGAAACATTTCCGAAAGGCGTTTTAACATCATTAGATGTTCTTACATTAAAAGAATTATATGGCAAAGACTTAAGTATGTTATATAAGAACATCATACAAAATCCAGTTGAAATGTTATCGATTATTAACAGTCGAATCGAAGAAAAGATTTCAATGTTTGAAGAAATACGTAATAATAAAGAACGCGAATATTATGAAATCAACAAAAGGAATTATCCAAAGTCACTTGAAGTACGTAATGTCGAAAAAGTAACAACATCACAAACGACAAAAGAATTCACAAACTTTGATGAAATTAAAGAAATTTTACATTTTCCGAAACGATCGATTGAATTTACCATTGATATATTATTTAAAACATTTAAACTCACCAACAATAAAGAGACTACGTTTATCTCGATAATAAATATGTTATTAATATTATTCGGATTAAAAGGACCTGAAAAAGCGTCAATAAAAGTTAATCCAGTTTTCCCATCGTTACATGAATCGAAATATTATACGAATCAAACGTTTATCATCTCAATTGATATTGCGATCATATTACAAATGTTTGAGAAGATATTAACAACAATTAATGAGTTTCTCTTAAATGAACCATCACAACAACAAACGAGTTATGATACAATTAATAATACGCGCGGATTAAACTTAGCGATAGCTATAGGTCATGTTTCACAAAACGCATTACATTCGAGTATCGATGAAGAATCACTTAAAGAGATGTTACCACAATATGTAGTTAGTAATAAACATAACGCTGAATTAGAATCATTATTTGATAATCAATCGGATTCGGTTCAACAAACACTCGAAGGATTAAAACGAAATATTAATAACTTCATTAAGAACTCAATTAATTTGTTGTTGGATGATTTTAATAATTCATTAATAGAAGCATTAGATTTATATAATAAAAACGAATATATGGCTGAAACTCTTACAATCGTTTCAGGTAATAATTATTACACTGCGTTAATAAATGAAAGTGAAAATGAAGAATTTGTCGAAATGAAATTAATTAAAGAAACGCCAAGAATTACAAAAATTAAAAACTCGTATACTGTGTTGTCACAACATGAAATAGGTCCAATGTTAGTGTCTAATTTGGTATTGAATGAACAACAAGATAAAATGTTAAGAACTATTTACTTGAAGAATAAAAGATCAGTGCCAAAGAGAAATGGATTTAGAACTTTGGAGTTTAGATTGTCTAAAAATGGAATCGAATTTAGAGGCCCTGGAATAAATGTTATGAAAGCTTCAGATGTGTAAAAATAAAAATATTATGGATATATAACTTCTTTTTAAAATAGAAATAATGTTGATGTTGAAGTAGTATTCTTTGTACTGTATCAGATTTATGCTTAAATGAGTTCATCTTTCTGTATTATTATTTTAACTTCATTAATTTTAAGTACCTATATTCTTGATAATCATGGAACAAACATTTGTCTTTAAAAGCTGCTAAACGATGATAGACACATAACCAAGTTGTTATTTTAAGAAGGAGATATTAAAATTTGGGGCAAATGGACTTTTTCCCATACCAAAAATTAAATTAATGAATAATTAAGAGATTAAAAATGGAGGCAAAATATCCTCTCTCAGAGGCAAAAGTGACGCCGCCCATTGACACTTTTCTTTACTCATAGATAAAAATATAAATATCTTGATTAGTTCATTAGCCCCTATTAGGACGACCGAATGACATGAATATAAATATAGCACTATCATACAATTATATGAGAGACCCTAAAATACAAATAAAATATTTCAATCATCAAATTTTATTTTTTTAAATCAAAAAAAGCCATAAATAGAATTATTAAGGACTCCCCGTATGTTACAAGCTTATATATTTTAACTTCCCGTTTCAAATACTCATTGTGTTATTTTTGTCGGAAGCATATGGAACCATCTATGATAATCTATAATATTCTTACAACTTAACCCCTTTTTTTTATGTAATTTCAGCCAAATTTCTCAAAAATACAAAGCTTCATTTAATTGACCGTTATACGCGTAAGTCCTTCAATAAGAAAAATCATTAATGAATAATTTCCTCTTTATTTAAAATTTCAAATTGAAATCTCTGTAATTTTACTGTTTTGATTTGACTTTTTTTGATTACGGATTTTATCGCTTCTATAAATAAATCAAATATTTTATCCTCTTTTTTTATTTTTGTTTCGGAAGTAATTTAACTATTTCTGTATTACCATTTTTTGAAATTATCAAAATAAAAGTCAAATACAACAAATAAATACTTTTAGCATTAATATCAATTTTTTTATGCTCAAGCAATAATTTAACTATCTCTTTATTTTCATTTAAAAATGCTGTAAATTTGAATATAACAAAGGATCATAACAATCTATATCTTGAAATAATGATTTAATTGCTTATTTATGTTTATTTGATTGTATATTTTTCAAACCATCTATGTATTCATCTCTATTAATCAATTAATCTTTCTATAAACTTAAAAAACAATTTATAAGTTCTAGATTGTGGTCAAAATGTTTGCTCAACTAAACGAATCATATGTATTATACATAAAACAATAATTGTTTCAGGCATTGTTTCTTATATTGCGAATTTATGTGATTTTAATCTATCAACTATAATTTCTCTTGGTGATCCTTTTGAATTATGTCACTTGCGATTTCTTTTTGAATCAATTGAATATAAATGTACATTAGCAGCTGCTATCTACTGATTTTCGATTTTATCACTATGTAAGATTGTTTCTCCTGATATATGAAGTATTTTAATTCTGCTTTGTATGTTAAATAATTTTATTACGAGTTCCATTTGATAAACCCATCCAACTTTTATGAAAATCTCGAGTGATTGGATGTGTGTGAAAGAAATTACTATTGATTAGTATAACTTTTTTCTTAAACATGATTGATTTTGAATTTAATATATCTGTATTTCTTCAGAGTACTTTTTGATTTTGCTCTACATCTCCATTAAAATGGCATTTATATTCCCAATATTCAACATTTTTATAAGATTTTTTTTTCTTTTATTGTTAATCTAAAAAAACATTTTTTTCGGCCAACGGGTATCTTCCATCGGCCAATGGGTAATTTCAATCGGCTCGCGTCAAAACCGCAACAGCTGAAAAGTGCCGATGATTTTTCCTCCTATTTTATTTCAAAAGTGCTACAAAGAAATCTCAGGTGTTTTTAATTGATTAACAATAAATATGAAAAACCAAAATTCAGAAATAGAATGGGAGACTTTTTTATCAATTAGCCAAATAGTTTCTAGTTTAAATAAAGAAAATATTATTCGATCAGCAAATTTAATAATTAAAAAATTTGACGATATTTATCCATTATCTTTTAATATAATTATTAGTCAAATAGTGTATTCATTCTTTGTTGCAAGAATGAATTCGTCTGTTATATATTTAAGTTTATTAAATGAAATAGAAAAATTTGAGGAAAACAAAAACTTCAATTCCAAGATTATTGATGTGTTTTTACATTTTCTTAAGAGCGAGGGTACACAGGAATCATATTATCTTGTTAAAGATATGATTGAAAATAATTTTATCGAACAAAAAATTGTTAAAACTATGAATTATCCATTATTTGCACATTATATGTCATATCAAGAAATTGAAAATATAAAACAAAAACATTTCACTCAAGAAATCATTGAAAATTATGAAGCATTATCAAAGAATGATTGGGAACTTCATAAACAATTAATTAAAGAAGGACATAATCCAAATGAAATTGCAAAAATAATTAGAAATGATGAAATAGAAAAACTTCAAGAAATATCAACGCAAACAAATTTTGATTTTGATCAAAAAATTGAACAATCACTTTATGAACGATGTTCATATATAAATCAAGAAGATGTATCATTAATTGATTATGCAGCATTTTTTGGATCAATTAAATGTTTTAAATATTTACTTATGAATGGCTCTGATATCGAAAATACCGGTAAATATGCAGTTGCAGGTGGAAACATTGAAATAGTTCATTTGTGTGAACAAAATCATTCGACATTTGAACAAAATAATTCATCATTTGGAGATGCATATGAAATAGCAATTAAATACTATAAAAACGATATCTTTAAATATCTTTATGAAAATAAAATTATACAAGTTAATAATTTAGAAGAATTAGGAAAGAAATGTGTTTTATATCATAATTATGAAATTTTATCATATTTGCTTGGAGAAGGAATGAAAATTAATGATGATATCATCAATGAATCAGCAAGAATTGGTAATTTATATCTTGTAAAATATTTTCTCAAAGAATTTCTCCCACCAGAAAGCATTTTAGTATTTTCTTCTGTATCAGAAAACATCGAGCTTATCAATTTACTTCTTAAACATAAACGAATTGAAATAAATGCTAAAGATATTTATTCGTTTTGTTTAAATTTTATATTATTAATTTAATGTTTTCAAATGATATTTGGAAATTATTCAAAATATTTAATACCGTACATATGTATGCATCTTATAATGGGCAGTTGGAAATATTTAAATTACTTCTGAAACAAGAAGGAATAGAAATAAATGCTAAAGATATTTGTTCGTTTTGTTTAAATTTTATATTATTAATTTGATGTTTTCAAATAATATTTGGAAATTATTCAAATTATTTAATACAACACATATGCATTCATTTTATGATAATCAGACGGAAATAGTTAAATTACTTCTTGAACAAAAAGGAATTGATATTAATGCTAAAGATATTTATTTGTTTTATATATAATTTATTTTAATAATTTGATATTTCAAAATAATATTTGGAAATTATTTAAATTATTTAATACAGCACTTATTAGAGCATCTTCAAATGGTCATACAGAAATCGTTAAATTACTTCTTAAACAAGAAGGAATTGATATTAATGCTGAAGATATTTAATTGTATTATTCAATATTTATTATAATAACTTTATGTTTTATAATAATATTTGGAAACTTTTTTAAGTATTTTTTACAGCACTTATGTGTGCAGCTAGAAGTGGTTACACAGAAATAGTTAAATTACTTCTTGAACAAAAAGGAATTGATATTAATGATGAAAATATTTATTTGTTTTATTTAATATTTATTTTAATAATTTGGTACTTCAAAACAATATTTGGAAATTATCTAAAATATTTGAAACAGCACTTATTTGTGCATCTGAAAAAGGTCATATTGAAATAGTTAAATTGCTTCTTGAACAAGAAGGAATTGATATTAATGTTAAAGATATTTATTTGTTTTATTTAATATTTATTTTGATAATTTAATATTTCAAAATAATTTTTGAAAATTATATAAATAATTTCAAACAGCATTTATAAAAGCATATGAAAAAGGTTATATAGACATATCCAAATTACTTCTTGAACAAAAAGGAATTGATATTAGTGGTAAAAATATTTTTATGTTTTATTTTATATTTGTTTTGGTATTATAATATTTCAAAATAATATTTGGAAATTATTTATAATATTTCAAACAGCACTTATAATAGCATCTTACAGAAATGATACAGAAATCGTTAAATTACTTCTTGAACAAAAAGGAATTGATATTAATGCTAAAGATATTTATTTGTTTTATCTAATATTTATTTTAATATTTTGATATTTCAAAATAATATTTGGAAATTATTTAAATTATTTAAAACAGCACTTATTAGAGCATCTTCAAATGGTCATACAGAAATCGTTAAATTACTTCTTGAACAAAAAGGAATTGATATTAATGCTAAAGATTTTTATATTTATTTTAATAATTTTATATTTCAAAATAATATTTGGAAATTATTTAAATCATTTAATACAGCAATTATTTGGGCATCTAAAAATGGTCATACAGAAATCGTTAAATTACTTCTTGAACAAGAAGGAATTGATATTAATGCTAAAGATATTTATTTGTTTTATTTAATATTTATTTTAACAATTTTTGCTTATTTCAAAATAATATTTGGAAATTATTTATAATATTTAAAACAGCACTTATGTGTGCAACAACAAGTGGTTACACTGAAATAGTGAAATTACTTCTTAAAAAAGATGAAACCGATACTAATGCTAAAGATATTTATTTTTTATATTTATTGTTAATTTGAATAATTTAGTATTTCAAAATGACATTTGGAAATAATTTTAATTTTTCGCAACAGCACTTATGTATGCAGCAATAAGTGGTTACACTGAAATAGTTAAATTACTTCTTAAAAAAGATGAAACCGATACTAATGTTAAAGATATTTATTTGTTTTATTCGAAATATATTTTGATATTTTCATCTTTCAAAACAATGTTTGGTAATTATTTAAATTATTTGATACAGCACTTAATTTTGCAATCAAAAAAGGTCATATTGAAATAGTTAAATTACTTCTTAAACAAAAAGGAATTGATATCAATTGTAAAAATATTCATAAGTTTTAATTAAAATTTATCTTAATAATTTATAATTTTAAAATAACATTTGGTTTTTATTTAAACTATTTGAAACACCACTTATGGTTGCATCAAAGAAAGGATCTTTAGAAATTGTGAAATTGCTTCTTGAACAAAAAGGAATTGATACAAATGCTAAAGATATTTATTTGTTTTATCTAATATTTATTTTAATATTTTGATATTTCAAAATAATATTTGGAAATTATTTAAATTATTTAAAACAGCACTTATTAGAGCATCTTCAAATGGTCATACAGAAATCGTTAAATTACTTCTTGAACAAAAAGGAATTGATATTAATGCTAAAGATTTTTATATTTATTTTAATAATTTTATATTTCAAAATAATATTTGGAAATTATTTAAATCATTTAATACAGCAATTATTTGGGCATCTAAAAATGGTCATACAGAAATCGTTAAATTACTTCTTGAACAAGAAGGAATTGATATTAATGCTAAAGATATTTATTTGTTTTATTTAATATTTATTTTAACAATTTTTGCTTATTTCAAAATAATATTTGGAAATTATTTATAATATTTAAAAAAACAAGTGGTTACACTGAAATAGTGAAATTACTTCTTAAAAAGATGAAACCGATACTAATGCTAAAGATATTTATTTTTTATATTTATTGTTAATTTGAATAATTTAGTATTTCAAAATGACATTTGGAAATAATTTTAATTTTTCGCAACAGCACTTATGTATGCAGCAATAAGTGGTTACACTGAAATAGTTAAATTACTTCTTAAAAAAGATGAAACCGATACTAATGTTAAAGATATTTATTTGTTTTATTCAGAAATATATTTTGATATTTTCATCTTTCAAAACAATGTTTGGTAATTATTTAAATTATTTGATACAGCACTTAATTTTGCAATCAAAAAAGGTCATATTGAAATAGTTAAATTACTTCTTAAACAAAAAGGAATTGATATCAATTGTAAAAATATTCATAAGTTTTAATTAAAATTTATCTTAATAATTTATAATTTTAAAATAACATTTGGTTTTTATTTAAACTATTTGAAACACCACTTATGGTTGCATCAAAGAAAGGATCTTTAGAAATTGTGAAATTGCTTCTTGAACAAAAAGGAATTGATACAAATGCAAAAGATTTTTCTTTGATGTTTTTAAAAATTGTTTAAATGATTTTTTATTTTAACATAATATTTGGGAATTATTTATATTACTTCAAACAGCACTTGAGATTGCTACGAAATTTGGAAATGTTAAAGTAGCAGAACTATTTCCTGAGTACGTCGAAGATTTTCCTTCAATAGATTTTTTCTCTTTGTTTTAAATTTTAATGTTTTGTCATTAAAACAAAATTTTTTATGTTTTTCTTTTTATTGTAATTGGGATCATTATCTTATTTTAGCATCATGAATATTTTAGCAAAATAATTTTGAAAATAATTATTTATTTGGTCCATTTTGAAGAAATATAAAAAGAACTGACAAATAAAAATTTGTCATTTTTGTTTTTCTTGAACTCATTTTTATTGTATTTATTTTTTTTTTATTAATTTGATTTTTTGATATAACTTTTGGAACTCACTTGCTTACTATTGTATATTTTAATAAATTTTTCACATATGATTCAAATACTATTCCATTCTATTGATTGAAGTTATCGGTATTCGAATCAGAGTGTTTTATGAATTTATGAAGATATCCTCCAATTCTGACTCCTTTAGATTAGATTTGTATTAACACTTACAATATCATGGACTAATATCATAAGAGATATTATACTGAAACATGTTACATGTTATCATTCGAAAACAAAGCAATATTTGGAATTAATTTTTATTAACGTTTGCAAAGTAAGCCTTCAAATCAACACCAGCAAAATTGGTTATGATGAATGCATAATTAGTGACTTAAAGTCAATGGATCCTGTTTTATCAGGATCAAACTTCTGGCAAGCTGAAGTGACCAACACTTCTATTTGGTCATCAGGGAGATATGTTAATTTCTCTTTTGCACCCGTGATTCAAAAGTTTTATTCTTCGATTATTTTTTCAATAAAAATTTGTGCTCATTAATTTTACAAAATACGTTAAATATTTACTAAATTGATTCAAATATATAACATGTAAGAGCATCGCAGTATAAGTCAAATCCTTGATTTCCATGCATTTCACGTCCTGTCATCAAATCTCTAAAATAAGTTCCTCCACAATTGACATATAAATTTGTTGGAAGTGTTCCAGTATTAACCACAAACACAATCTTTGTGAATGTCTGTTGGTCCCATTTCACGTTTACAAGTGCTCCATCCTTCATTGCAATACTATTTGTACCTCTCCACATTGCAGGATATTGTCTTCTAAGCTTTAACAACTTAGCAACATAGTTATGTAAATCTTGTTGGTTCTTGTTAAACCCTTCAATATGACCATCAGTTCTTGCAAGGTTATCATTTGAAATGAAGAAATTCCAAAAATACCAATGATCATGAAGATCACCAATTTCATCTCCATAGTAAAATGTTATTGGTCCAGTATAAGTAGCCAAGCAAGCAAATGCTATTTTATGGCGTTTCCAATAATTTGGATTATTACCTTTATAGCCATATTTCTTCTTGATAAGATTTCCTAATCTCCACACGTCATGGTTTGTGATGAATAAGTTTGGGTAAACATCTGGTTGATATCCTTTTTCATTTGGTGTTCTAAATACATTTGCAAGATTTTCAACGCCATATCCACCGGCTCCTCCTTCGTCTTGTGCAATTACTTTTACAATATCATATCTTGAAGGAAAGTCAAACGCAGATTTGAGCCCATCTTGCCCATAGGTACGATACTGTATATCGTCCGGGCCACCCCAATGTTCACCGACCATATAACCAAGGGTGCCCCATTGCTTTCCTTCGCTTTTTCTTCTGTTGCAAGTTTCTTGAACAGCTTCACGAATTTCATGCCAATAATTATGGCCGTTTTGAAATAGTTGATAGCATTGATCAAGTCGCCAGCCATCAATTTCATATTCACGAATCCAATACGTGGCAACCTCTTTATAGAATTCAAGACTACCTGGATATGAAACTGGATCCCGACCACCTTCAGGTAAATTACCATTCGGTGATTTACGGACATGCCCTCCATGATGTCCAAATACTCCATCTAAGAAGATGTACATACCACGATCATGACAACCCTTAACTAAGTTGCGTAGGTCTTCATTTGTTCCGAATTTTGGATCAACGTTGAAATAATCTGTAGCAAAATAACCTGTCGATTGTAACCTGGAACCACCCCAGCCACCTGCAGAATTAAAAATTGGAGTGAGCCAAATTGCATTAAAATTCATTCCTCTTATATAATCAAGTGCATTAATAATTCCTTTAAGATTCCCTTGATGTTTGCTTGGACCAAACCCAGTTCCATAGCTTGAAGAACCATCTCCTTGAAAAGAAGATACCATAATTTGATAAATTGTTAACGAGTTAAAATCTGTATTAATTTCATTTGATTCAAAAAATAAATTTTCGGGCGGACCATCTTCAATTTGGTTTATTTCTTCTGATGTTTCATTTGGAGGGAAAATGAAATGATAAATCTTTTTAAAGAGGAACAAGTTGAATTTTGGCAAAATTTGAGTTCACAACCGCCAACCAGATATTCAACGGTTTTTCTCCTTTAAAAATCTACTTTTTGAAAGTGCTGTAATTTGCACACAAAATTCTGAATTCAGAACGGCTTCACACAATTGACGTTTTTGTCAGCATGATGCTTGCGCAAGCACATGTTAGAACTGTGAAGTTGTAGTTCCATAATGAACTTTCAAGTCATAAAGCATAGTCGCTTTGCTAGTAATAAATTTATTTGTAAATGGACATGAGATATAAAGAATGAAGTTTGGTGCTCGTTCACCATCATATAATGGATTTTTAAATAGTTGTAATAAGGTTAAAATGAGTTCGTTTCTATTATTTTATTAACCATTTTAAATAATATTTTTATTACTTATGCGAATATATTAAATATTTAATAAATCCTATATGTTCAATTTTTATTATGTTTTTTGTAATTTTGATGATTTTCATATGTTTGTATGTTTATATTAACTTTTGTTTTGGTACTTTTCTTTCTATTGCTTTCTGTGAAAATTTGATCTTTGAGATGATTTGGATTGTATGTGCAATTTGAATAACAGTCAAATATCGTTAAAACATATTCCAAATGATTAAAATCATTGACAAAACAGACACAAATATGATATCACAAGAAAGAATTTATGTTGGTAGGTATATAATGCGGTCGTGACGATCCCGGAGGGGTGGGGCCTTTAGGGTTGTTGGGATCGTCACGACCGCATTATATACCTACCTATGTTTATTGTGTCAACGTACTGTATAGTAAACTCATATTCATAAATCCGTAGGACCATATATGAAGTCAAAAAGCCGACAACTCTTGCAGTCCTTGGACAAATACGATGGGAGAAAGTCGAAAGAATGGAACATCATTAATTCACGTTCCAAGGGCCATACCATCAGTTATAGAGCAAATGAATACCATTGTAGCAATGAAATGATTTACAGGACGCTTAGATTCAACAAAGAAATTAATAAGGTTCCTTCACCAGCAAAAAGAGGGCGCCCAACAAAACTCAATCAAGCAGTGCTTTCACAAATTGAAGCTGCTACGATGTTGGATCCAACATCTAGCAACAAATCTTTATCATGGACAATTAATTTGTCTCCAAGTACAATCAATAGAGGGAGACATAAATTAAAATGCAATTGGAAGCCATGTAAAGTATCCCAAAACTTAAATCACAGAAACAAATTAAGAAAAGATTAAATTTTGCAAATAATATTCTTAACAGCAGCGATTTCCAGTATGAAAAAATCATCTTCTCAGATGAGTCCAGATTTTGTCTAAAATCAGATTAGAAATGTGTTTGGAGGAAGATTGGTGAAATAAATGACCAAATCGTTGCAGTAAAAAAAAATTTTTTTGAAGGGCATATGGTCTTCGGTGCTGTAGGTGTGAATTACATAAGCGATTTTTTATTTATTGATGAAACAGAAGATTCAAAAAAATATGTAGAAATTCTTAAAAGTTATTCAGTATTTCCAACACTTGATCGAATTTTTGAGCAACGGCAGTGGGTTTGGCAACAAGATGGCGCCCCATCACACACATCGCACTACACGAAAGATTTTTTAAATAGTGCATGCCGATGCTTCCACTAATTTGTATGACATGAAATGAGAAACGATGATAACTATTGATGCTGAATCAAAGTCCCAATTATATGCTTCTAGTTATCTTTCCGGTCAAGATCAAGAAGTATACCAAGTGTTTTTTCAAGAAATTCGAAGAATGATTGGCAAAGCATTAAGAGTAATTATAGTTGATCTTTGTCAAGCTCAATTTATAGCAATTCAGCATATATATCCTGAGAGCTTTATCGTTTTTTGTCTTAGGCATTTAGGAAAAAATCTCGTAAAGTATTTTGCCAAGGATTCTGATGTTATAGTAGGATTTTATGATATTAAAAGAAATGTTCATTAATGTGAAGATTATATAGAATTGTTAAAAAGTGAATTAAATGAGACACATGAAGATAATACAGGAATACAAACTATTAAATGGATGATTGACTATGAAGCTCATTGGTTGCCTATATCTCTGATCAAAAATGGCATTCTTAATGATTGGACAACAAACAGAGTGGAAGGTTTTTTTCGGGATGTTCAAACAAAAATTTGGATTCAAAAGATTCACTTTTTCAATAATTACAAAGTATTTATTAATTCAAGGTAGAACCATGATTATTGATTGTTTAAGTTCAACGAAATAGACAAATTCATTTTACAGAGAAGTCATATGCATTGAACCAAATGATATACAGTAGATTGGTAAATTGGCTTTATATATCATATCTTCTAAAATGGTTGAGTGACTTCAAGGAAATGAAGTTACATTTTGTAAATTATGTGCACTTCGTCAAGCTTGCCCAGAACTTTCTCTTCCATGTCGTCATATTTCGAACGATAATTTCCTTTTTAAAACAACAGACCTTCACGAAAGATATTTAAGAGTAGACCATTCCTCAGAGGTTCAAATAACTCAAACAGTGATTACAGTCCCTAACAAGCAACCAAGTTCAAATTACACAGATATCATGGCTCAATTTGCACCTTTTGCTTCTGTGGCATCTCGAAATTCTGAAGAAAATAATATTTAACAAAAATCATTGCAAAGGCTAAGATCAACGCAAAAAAATTCGATCAACCGAATGCCACCAATTATGCCTTTACATGGCAGGTTTGCTGTTCACCCTGCAAACAATGTGGTTCTCGATGGGAAACAAAAAACAAAGCGTTTATATAAATCTAGCATTTGTAGCCAAATGGAACATAACAAGGCAACTTGCCCAAATATCAAACGTATGAATAAATGATCAAAGGTAATTTTTCCCTTTTCATCAGTAATATACTAAAAACATGGTGTTAAATTCTTGTACATAATTGTAAATATTCTAGACTGTAAATTAGAACTTTCACAATAGATTCCATTATATTTTCCAATTATTAATGATACTTTAAAGTTCATTTTATTGAGATTTAAAAATTTAATTTAATGAAATTAATATTAGCGCATATAAAAGTGCCAATGCATTCCACAGTCTCATAATCAACTTCATTAAATAATGCTATTTAGATATAATTAATAAAAAAAAAAAACAAAAACAATTTGTTGTAAGGGTAATATCTATCAATGTTCATATCACTTTCAATATAAATAATACAATCTACATATTTTGACAAATATTTGTGTTTGAATGCATACTTGGTCAACTATTATAATGTAAACGACTTTCAATTGAAATCACAAAGATGCCACTTTTGAAGTCAAAATATTTATTTGAAATATTTTACATCATACAAAAAGTCGAAACATGAAAAAAATTCAAAATAAGTCATTATATTTTGTGACATAGAATCAATTTTTTTTTAATAAAATATAAAGTTTATATGTTTTAATAGATGGTGAATTTAATCATATGTATAAATTTCAAAAATAGAAATAAAATTTCAAATGCTCAATGATTTCGTCAAAATTAGGAATTATATGAAATTAATAGTGCATTTATGTTTTTCTATGCATAATTTATTACAGTTTGATATAAAAATCATTAATTTTTAACTTTTAATTTTTGGATTTTTTGGAATTTTAAAAAATTTGTTTTTTCGGCGGTTGTCATCACATCGCATTCAAAAAGTGGAGAATTGTTAGAATAACCGCCAAAAAGTGGGTACAAAAGAGGTACAGTTAGCACACTCCCGGGTGATACAGCACCAAATGCAAAAAGTTATATCACAAAAGAAATTATTGAAAAGATGGCAAATAAAACAAATGTTCAAAATCATGATAAAGTTCAACTTATGGCAATCGAAAGCTTGTGTTTTTATGTGTTTTTTAGAATAAGTAGTGAGGCGATTAGAATTTCAGGTAATGAAATCAAAGTTGATAATGAAGAAAGACTATATTTACATATCCCATTTTCCAAAACAAATCGAACTGGTCGGAAGATGACCGTTTATATTTACAATAATGATACGGTTTATTCACCTTCCAAATGGGTTTTTTCTTGGAAAAACATTAGACCGTTTACAAACGATAAGAGGATATTCACTTTCGATGGAAGAACTGTGCGAAGTATTTAAAACTTTTAAAGAAGCAGATTAAAAGGCTAGGAATAGATCCCAAGCAATACTCAACAAATTCATTCAGGAAGGGTGGTTCCCACGAAGCAGCACTTGCTAAAGTCGAAGATTGCAAGATCAAAGCGCAGGGACGTTGGTTCTCAAATTGCTACCAGAGATATGCTTCTGTCAGCATGATCGAAGCAGCTGAAGAAATCACAGTTAAAATCTAAGCAGTAAAACAATAAAAAATTTTATTTTTGTAATATTTATATTATTCGTAAGCAAAAGTGGTATAATTTTTTTTTCCTGAGTAATCAAGTAAAGTATTGAAATAGTTGGTCAATAATTCAAAATTACATCATTACTTGAAATAATAGTAATCAAAATGCAAGGAATTAGAAGATATTACTCTATAGATATTCACAGATGTATTCAAAAGAAGTCGATCATTTTAAATCCAAAAATTACATAAACTATTGAATCAAAAATTAAAAAAAAAAAATATCTTAATATATAATACATTTAAACACGATAAAATTATGTTTTTAAATATTACATATCTATTGTTATATCTTCATATGATATTAGAACAATTTATTGAGGAAATGTTCGTCAGGCTTGCACCATTAACGTTTTTTGACACACCACATTTTTTGTTTACAGAAAACTAATATGATTCCGGGATTTGCCCAGGGATATATATCCCATATTAGCAAAATTAATTCATTATCAATCCATTGGATTGTTAATCTAGGAAATTCATTTTAATTAAAATTCCAACGTTATTTTTTATTCATTTCCGACTTTTTATTCTAAATCAAAACTTGATCTTGAATTTGTTCGTTATAATCATTATCATTATTGGTCTTTTGCTTCAAAGTCTTTATAACATAAATCACCAAAGCAACGAACATATAAATTGGTATAAATACGAATTCCGGACTTGTTAATGTTGTTGCAATTCCATGAAATTCGTTGATAGAAACTAAATTTATTATAATACCCACAACAAACAATGCGCATATTATTGTATCTAAAATAAAAATAGGAGACAATACATGTGTTGCTTGGATCGCAGATGAGTATAATATCGCAGGGATAACTACAAATGTCAAATAAAACAAATTATGTCTCATTCCATGGAACATAAACACATTCTTTCCAATAGAACATACACCCCATGTCCACATAATAGCAACTTTCCTATCAAGCGAAAAGAAATATGTTGGCATAAATAACGTCCATATGACCGATACAAAAAGTGCTATCTTGATGTAAAGTGGCGTTTTGCTGACGCGATATTTGACTTGAAGTAACCCGCCAACCGTCGCCATCAACCAATGGCTATCAGATTTCTGCTCATGAATCCATTTGTCAAATGGCTCACAAACCTTTTCACTGTTGATCGGAAGAGTAATGATTAAGGTGATGATGAATAGAATGAAATATAAAAAGACATATGCAACTGATGCAGGAATGGAATATCGTGTTTCAGTAAATTTGGGTATCGTTTGACCGACTGTAAATGATACACTGGCAGTGATTTTATGTTCAGTATTTGTAATTTCAAGATTATGATTTCCTTCTTTAACTTGAAGTGGACAAGAACATAACTGAACACCATCTTCAATGAATTTACATGTTAAGCTTGCTGTTACAGCACCGGAAGCTTGAAGTTGAATTGTTTGATTTGTAAATAATAAGACTCGAACTTCTGTATTTTCTTCATTGAACACATCTAAGCTACTTGCTTGGCTTGTGGGTGGAGGGTTAGTTATAACAGCAAATATATCTTGTGATAGATCGATGTCATGATACACCGACCGTTTATTATCAAAAGTGACGATGCCGATATGTGTATACTTGAAAAGTGGCATTCCAACAATTTCGAGTGTGTCTCCATGGTGATAAATTTGTGGTCTACTTGGGTGCATATGGCCAGAGAGGAAATACCTTGCATTTGGTATATTTTGTAAAATTTCTGCTATGATATAATTAGACTTTGTTGAAATGTCGGGATAAAATCCATACACTGGATAATGTGATGAAACAATAGTATAGTCTGCGTTAACATTCTTTAATTGTGTAACTAATGAACTACGAAGAGATGATGGTGGAAATGCCCAATCTTCAAGTTTCTCTGTGGGAGCTGGAAATTGTAATGGATTAAGCACAATGGCATTAAATGTAACTCCATCAATTTCAAAAACATATTTACAAATTTCATATGAACTGCTATTATAAACGATGTCTTTTGCATAATTACGGTCTGAATCTATTGACGCAAGGTCAAAAACATCATGATTCCCAGCGGAATAAATTATTTTATCTGATGAGAGATTGAGCTCATTGAGAAGATGTTTATATAATTCCCAATCTTCTTCAACCATAGTGGTATAGATAGGGACTGTGTAATTCCTCGAGCCATCAGTTACATCACCAGTTATGAAAATTTTTTTGGGTTTAATAACATTAAGAAGTTTTGACATTCTTGTGTAGATATTACCATAGCTATCTGAACGTGCATGGCTTAAATGTGGGTCTGTTACGTGGGCAATCCAAATTGGATTTTTGGTTGAATTCCACGTATAACCAGTTTTTGATACAAAATCCTTGGTTTTACCAACACTTTGGAAAGTGGCAGTAGAAATATAAATAAGAGACAAAACTATTAGCCATAAATACTGTGAGAGAACGTAAGGAAATTTTTTTAACTGCATTTGTTCTCTTTGCAAAGAGATTGAAAATATTTAATTTTTGAAAAGAAAACCGTTTTATAACCGCCATTAGTTTTTGGGAGTTTTTTACACAGCGCCATTCTTTGCCCGCTGGAATTATGTAAGATATGCTTTACCACAATCTAGGTATATATTTAAAAAAGCTTTTTTTGTAAAAAAATGTGTGAACTTTCACTAAAATTTTTTATGATCAAATATATTTGATTCAAAGTAAAACCCACTCACAACTTTTTTCAATATGACATGAATCACTTGATAATCACTTGTTAAATTCAACCCAAAGCAAAAATGAGCTTCAGCAATTGAGGTTTTAATGGGTTAACCGTTGGCACTTTCTGTGCTAATTTTAAACGTGCATTATTCGGTGTTGCTAAATGTCGAGCGAATACAAGGGAAACGGTGCAATGAGCTTATCAAAGGTCCCATTGTCGGGCATCCAAAAAAAGACTATACCAAATCAAGGCACAGAATCTGATTTAAAAAATAAATTACATCGTGCTGAAGTCTTATGTGCAAAAAGGGAACATAAACTACAGGTTCTTATCAATAAAATCGAAGCACAGAAAGAGCATAATTCAAAACTTCAAAATCAAATTAATGAAATGAAACAATTTCTTAAAGATTATGGACTGGAGTGGGCTGGAGGCCCAGCTCCTACATTTGGATATTTTCCAAATGGTCCCATTGATATGGACTTATTTAACGAAAGGGTTAAAGATTTAAATCAAATGGCAGAAAGAGATATTTCACACAACTACTCACAAAATCAAGCGCCAAGTCACAAAGTCACTGTTATTTTTGAAAACGAAGGGTTTACTGTAAATAAAGGGCAGTTTCGTCCCTACATTGACAATGGAATGTTCATTCAAGACATCATGGATGGCTTTTTCCCAAGCGAATTTCAAAAGCAGTTTCCTAATGGTGTCATTTTGAAGGTCATTGATAATCGAAAAGAGGATATTTTCAAAGGTACATCTCGAAGATTAATTGAATCTGCAAAATCAAAAAGAGCAAACAAAGAACTTGGATCTGGTGACGGGAGAATAAAGGTTCAGTTTCCAGATGGAAGCAGCGTTGTGATAAAGACAGAGAAAACAAATTTAATTCGTCAAATTAGAAGAATAATTAAGTTCAACTTCGATGTTGAAGAAAGTTTCGAACTATGTGCGCCGCCATCGACGAAAGTGCTAAATGATGATGATAATATAGAGCTATGTAAGCTATATCCAAGAGGAATGTTATTTGTTACGTATGGAAATGAGAAATAATTTATTTGTTTATAAATATTTATATTTGTATTATATTTTTATCGAAATATTCAAAAACTTAAAAAGGTAAAACAGAACTTCATAAGAAACAAGTTAAAGAAGAAGTTAATCAAAATGAAAAGTACAAAAGGGAGAAACTGCAATTAAAGATTATATCGTTGCTAATTTCTTATCTCAAGGTTTATATTTTGATGTCGAAGATTTTATTGACATTGCATACTAAGCTTATCTCGAAAAATATACTAATGAAGAAATGATCAAAAAAGATTTTCTAATTAGCAGAGGATTTATCAATGACTTCAAGAAACGAAATAGAATTTCATCGAAGAAACCTCACGCGAAAAGAAGACCAACAATATCTGATGAAGAAAAAAATGAATTCATCCAAAAAATTCAGAAACTTTTATCAACAGTTGATAGATCTAGAGTGATTAATTCCGATGAAACATGTTGGAAGAGTTTTCCTGGAGGAATTTTGACTTGGTCTGAAACAGGATCAGACAATGTTAAAGCCTATGTCAATGCTAACTCCAAACAAAGTATCAGTGTAATGGCAAGTATAAAGGCTGATGATACAAAGCTACCTCTTTTCATTATTGCTAAGGGTACAACTGAGCGAAGTGAAATAAATATAGGAGATATTTCATATCACAATTCCACTAGATCAAGCAATGGTTAGACAACAGAATCAACATTTGAGCAATATTTAAAGTTTCTCCGAAACAATTTTAATGACGACGAAAAGATATATTTGATTGTTGATCAATACATAGCTTATCAAACTCAAAAGATCCATGAGTGTGCTGATAATTTGAATATTGAATTATTATTCATCCCTGCAGGCTTAACTATTGAGTTACAGCCATTGGATCGATTGGTGTTTGGGAGCCTAAAAACAACAGCAAGAAGACTTATCAAAAAATCATATCAAAATGATCCCAATACTAAATTCAACAAATAAACAGCAGTGCAATATTTACTAGCTGCTTGGGAACATTTAAGTGAGAACACAATTACTGAATCATGGGAAATTTATGAATAAATGATTATTTCATTATATTTTTAATTACATAAAACGTCAAATGTTTAGACTTGAATAGAGCTACTTTTTTAGTTTAATTTGATTATATGTAGCGAAATTTTTGATGGATCATTGAAATTATATAATAAAGGAATAAGATTCATGTAGAGAGAACTAGAGTTGGGAGTATTTCATATGCATTGACCAAAGCTCTTGTATATCATGAGCATCATGGAAATGGAGTCCCTTGTGTCTGATCGAAAACGGTTTTATTCTCAAATTCCAGTGGCAAAAATTTGAATACGACGAATTGGAGCGACTCCAGGGTATTTCATTTAAAAAATAATTGAAATTCCGAATTTATTGATCTTCTCGAATTTCTCATAACATCGAAGTATCTTTATTATAGTTGAATATTGTAATTCATTTATAATCAAATAATATAAAAGTTATATTGGAATTGTTTTAATATCAAATTCTACACCATTAAGGATTATAGAATTGTACTGCTTGATAGCTATCGTTTCATAAACGGTTTTTTGTAATTTGATATGTTTTTTATAAGAAAAATGAGCAAGACAATGTTTTTTATATTTAATTGCTCATCCATGATTTATTAAACATTTTAGACACAATTAATTCTATGTTAGATGAAATTTGCGAATTTTTGTTGAAATTGCAAAAATCGATTTAGAAAAAATACAGTACCTGACACGAAAATCCGTACAACGGCCGGAAATTACAGTTCAAAAAATAACCGTTGTTCATAGTAAACGGCCGCGAGCCGAAAAAATTGTTTATTAGCCCGAAATTTATGTCCACTTCAATTAGAAAATAAAAACTTATAATTTTACCCTATTCATTTCTATGAATTAATGTTATTCATTGTTATATTGAGTCTTTAGAAAAGATAATTTTAAAAAATTCACTATTTTGATGCTTTTCCAATTCTATTTGCTAAAAATGGGGTGGTTAGGTTAAGCTTTTTGAATAGTTTATATAAAAATGGATAAATGATGCTTTTACTCAATAAAATTATTCCTAATGAAAATCAAGTGATTTTGCTATATATATATAGAGGAGGAATGAAATATGATTGACGAAAGTTAATACAAGTAAATAATCTATAATGAAATATAATTAAAGATAGTAGTTAGCTGGCCTCAAATAGTAAGATAATAAATAAAATATTTTCTATCCCCTGTATGTTACTTGTTATATTAGGTGGTGCATGCACCCATGGTCTACGCCATGGGTGAAAAAATAATTTAGCATTGTAACTGAATATAATTTATTTTTTATTTCAGAATAAACAAAATTAAGTTATGTGTTGGCATATTTCGATCAAGGAACGCATAACATTTAAAAAAATGAGAAAAAAAAAATACATGTAACATTCACTAGAATATAAACAGATAATATGTATTGAAAAAGTCATCTTGTGTGACTCAGGAAAATGACTTTATCAATAATCAAAATATGCTTACACATTTTTATATAATTTTTAAGTACTTCATTTTTTTTCGAAAAATAAACAAATACCCTATAACTGCCCTCGCACTCATGATAATTAAGCAAACTTCGAAAATAACACATATATGGAATTAAAAAAAATTCATTTAGAATAATTTATTATTCATCATTCAAATTTTTCTTTCAACCTATGAGTAACCACTTTGTTTTCTATGGACGAAAGCAGACTTTCATTGCATTCTATACTATTAGATGTGATTGGTTGACCATTTTTGCACATTTCAAGAATAGGCATTTAGCGTAAAATCTTTTTGATTTTTTGGCCGTGAATTTGATTTCTGCTTTCGCCCATCGATTTCTGATTTCATTTTCCAGTGTATCATCAAAAATGAAAGCTGTAGAATCAAAGTTTGCCATTTCCGTTTTTTGGAAGCCAAAATATGCTTCAACGACCTCATTCAAATGGCTATATGGTACGGTTGGGATTTTCTCTGATTTTCATATCTTTAATTGCCCTTTGAGTTTCGGATGTCTTATGGATCTTACAGTTATCGTGAATTAAGCAAATCTTATTACTACCTGAGCATACTGCCCTTCTAATAAGATCTGTTACTTCACGGATAAATACAGCATAATCGTTTCCATTTATGCTTCCTCTGAATTACTTGCTTATGACACCGAACCCTAAAATGACACAGGAGAGAATTGAGAGTTTATGTTGTGCAAGGATTCCTTCTACAGCAGGAACTACTCCAATTAATGCTCTACCTTTAATTGTATTTGGTAACAATGTTACAGCAGCCTCATCCACGAACATAAATAAAACATTTGATAATTGTGCAATTTCCAAAACTATACTTGCCCAAAAAGCTCTTAGTATCATGAGTCCTATTGTATTTCTGGCCGGAGGGCAAAATTTGATTGATTTAGCACGGAAATGCAATGTGATATCAATCGATATACAGATCTAACTGAAATGCCACTACCTTTTTCGAATATACCTGATCTAAGGTTGAGATATTCTGTTCTTTGAATCCAGTCCATTGAGGATAATCCATAAGTGTTGTTTGATGTATTTTCAAGGTGATCATCATATCTAATAATCTCGTTAAAAATAAGTTGAATACAAAAAACGGCTTGCATCAAAGATATAATAAAACAGTAATTGCCTTGGTTTGCATAATTTTTGACTAAAAAAATAAATGAATCATCATATTCGGTTTGATTAATGCGTTCCAAAAATCTGAGAATTTCGATTGAAGAATTCATCAAAAAAAGTGATTAAAGCTATCATGTCACTTCTTAAATACAATAACTTACTTCTCTCTATTTATATTTATATTTATATTTATATTTATATTTATATTTATATTTATATTTATATTTATATTTATATTTATATTTATATTTATATTTATATTTATATTTATATTTATATTTATATTTATATTTATATTTATATTTATATTTATATTTATATTTATATTTATATTTATATTTATATTTATATTTATATTTATATTTATATTTATATTTATATTTATATTTATATTTATATTTATATTTATATTTATATTTATATTTATATTTATATTTATATTTATATTTATATTTATATTTATATTTATATTTATATTTATATTTATATTTATATTTATATTTATATTTATATTTATATTTATATTTATATTTATATTTATATTTATATTTATATTTATATTTATATTTATATTTATATTTATATTTATATTTATATTTATATTTATATTTATATTTATATTTATATTTATATTTATATTTATATTTATATTTATATTTATATTTATATTTATATTTATATTTATATTTATATTTATATTTATATTTATATTTATATTTATATTTATATTTATATTTATATTTGACAAAATTCGTTTTAATTATTATATTTATTCGAATAAATATAGTAAAATTAAGATTTTTTGTTTCCTAATTTAAGTAAACAGAAATATACGGCCAACGGACCATTTTTTCGCCTCTCGGCCGTTTACTTCGAATACCGATCATTACGTGTACAGAAATTTCCGGCCGATGGACATTTTTTTCGGCTTGCAGCGGTTATTCATATATGACGGTTATTTTTTGGACAGAAATTTCCGGCCGATGGACACATTTTGGTATCCGGTACTGTATGCTTAATGTAATTTATTCGAAAATAAATATTAGTTTTTAATTATTAGATTTCAATATATTCTTATCCACGATGATGATAAAAACTTTTGATCATTTCTGGTGGGAATTCATTACATGCTTCATAAAATGCTTATTTTTTTTTTCAGTCGTTGATGTATCCTTTTTTATCAGGCGTGCTTTTAAAACGTCAAAAAAAAAGATTATCGCAAACTGATGAAAACTTAGAACTTTGTGGATAGAAGAAGAAGCACTTCGCATGTTTTTTTTTCCAATTCGTTCTGGATCTGATACTGGTTGATGATTGGCTTCTTGTTCCTTTGCATCCTGTAGCAATTGGTCTCTTTCATCTGGAATTAGTAGTGATTCTCTCTAAGGGTGAAATTGTCTTTCTTTTTGTGCATTTGACGACATATCTTTATTGATTAGTTTGTGCATTGTCGAACGTAATATCGGCGAAACATTTGAAATATCATCTAATATCATACCACTTTCGAGAGCAAGTAATGCTTGGTATTGTATTGATTCTGGCTTCAGATGCTATGGATTAATCCGGATATTCATTGATTTGGCGCCAAAAATACAAATTTTGAATGACTATTCATTTTCTCATTCGAATATTCGATATGTATTAATGAATTTTACATTCCCAAATTTTATACACTATTTCAGATGCACATCAAATGTACTCATACTTGTGAAACTTATACATTAAATTTTATCCTAATACTGCTGTGGAATAACAGAAATAAGTTGTTTTTCTAAATTGAACCAAAAAATTCGGCAACACGATAGGGACGATAGATTCAAAAAATAGAATTTTAATATGGTTTATTTTTAGATTGAAAAGAGATTTTGCTGTCGAATTTTTTGTAAAAATCTCATTTTTATTTTTTTTTTGTTTATTTAATATTTAGAAGCGAATCAATCCTATCTTCATAAAACCCGGATAAGTTATGTCTAACATGAGAGTACCATCTATTTTTGATTTGGGAAGAAGTTCTATTTATCATATTTTTTGATATTAGTTGCCAACAATGACCAACATCTCTAACAAGTATAAATATTAGTCTATCCTCATATTCTTCCCATGGGAAATTATTTTTTATGCCTTGAGAACAAAAGTTTGGTTCACTGTTTAATAATCTAGGAATTGAATTTCCATTATTTTCTAAACACTTGTTCAGTCTTTCCTCAAAGCTTTTACAGAGCTTGTCAATTGTTTCTTGAGAAAAAGAATCCCAAATCTTGATTACTAAGTTTTTAAGATCTTCCTTTGTTTTTGGATTTTCTAGTGCTATTCTTTTTTTCATCGAACCCCATAGCATTTCTATGAGGTTTAAATCAGGAGAATTACTTGGTCAATCATGAACAAAATGAAATTGAATGACAAAATGATCAAATTGGAATTGAATCGCAAAATGATCGAATTTTCTGTGTTTTTTGATCGTTTTATTGTTGTCGAATTTCTTGGTTCAGTTTATATTAAATTTGAATACAAAAAAATCGTTATTATGCATTTTCTATGTTTTGCGTGAGGGGATGCCGAGCGTGGCTTCCCCAATCCAGAGAAACCTCTCAATTTTTCAATTAATTCAATTTTCAATTAATTCAATTTTCAATAAACGATAACTATGAATTTTGAATGTATCTGAAATTTCTTAATGTTATGACAAGATAAATTGAATGAATTCATTTTTCAATCAACGGTACCTATCGTTTTATTCTTGAATCATTTGTATTTTGTTTTAAAATGTGACTTTATTCATAATAAGCATGATATACACGTTAGCAACATACTAACAATGAAATAACATTTATATACATGAAATATATGATATGCACACATGAAATATATGATGTGTACACATGAATTATATGATATGCACACATGAAATATTTGATATGCTCACATGAAATAATCAACATCTTAAAGACATAAATATTATTATACATATAAAATATTAATATCAAATCCATATCATTACAATTATTTATCATTTAGATGATATTTGACTATGTGATTTTTATTAATATAAATTTCTCATGAAAGTAAGTAAATCACTTTTGTGATTATAGCGGTAGCAAAATTCATAAATGTAATCTTCTAAATAATTACGATCTTTGTACTTATGAATTATCTTACATTGCTTTACAGCACTCCACATTGATTCAATCCTTTGAGTATGAACTTTGGTAATTGGATCAACAAAATTCTTATAATGATTTACAGTGAAATGGAAATATCCTTTTCTTTGTAAATCAATATAACCTCCCCATTGATCAGAAATCACTGTCGAGCCTACGTTTACCCATTGTTTTATACATCTTTCTAGATTTTGTATATCTCTTTCAGGAACAATGGTAAAGTAGCATTTATATTTTTTAATGACTTCGCATGCTTTAAAAACCCATATTGGCGAAACTTTCCTCCCTTTGTTATCTATTCTTTTGGTGGAAAGAGATTCATCAACTTGAACAATTGAGCCAAAGGGGAAATTACTCATTTCATAAATGGTTTTTAGTACTGCTTGTTCTCTGGACTTCTGATGATAATGCGAACATGCATCATCACTAATCCCTATTATCGATGCAGCTATATGAATTGGATAATCCATACAGAAGCATGCATAAACAAGGAAGAACTCATTGTCATTAATTTTTCCATTGTTTTTGGGGGAGAGAATGCCAAATAGAAAGATGACAAACGCATTTTCGATTCCGACATCGGTAGAATCTTTCATGTGGATAAAATGTCATAAAACTGTTACATTTTGGGCACATTCTGAGCATATTTGGATTTTGAACAATACCATAGAGGATGGCGATTTCAATAGCAGGGACATTATTGTGAATAAGTCGCAATATTTCGTTGGAGTCCAAGCTTCCGAAATGAATATTCATCAATGATAAAATGATATCAAACTTTATACGTTAAACGCACAATAAAGTATCTAACAATTTCTTTCAATATTTCTACTTTAAATTCGGAAAGAGACGTTAACATACAAATATTTGCAAATGCATGACGTTTAGACACAATTTTTGAGATAATTATCTAGTTTCAGAAATTCAACAGATAAACCAATTTTGATACATAGTTTATTCTTTCAAGTTATAAACATAGTAAATATATCATATTTTACTAATAGATTAAAATATATCAAAATCAGAGTATGTTATTTATCTTATAGCTACAAAACAGAGATTCGAAATAAATAATTAAATGTGACGGTTACTCACAAATAATTGAATGATTCTGATCGAAAAATATAGCATGCCATTGAGTGAATTTAATTCGAATTCAATTAATTCAATGATTGATATGCACATTTTCATTATGTTTTTATTCCATCATATTACCTGTATGAATATGATATAAATTATTGTTAATATGTGCATATCATATATTTCATGTGTGCATATCATATAATTCATGTGTACACATCATATATTTCATGTGTGCATATCATATATTTCATGTATATAAATGTTATTTCATTGTTAGTATGTTGCTAACGTGTATATCATGCTTATTATGAATAAAGTCACATTTTAAAACAAAAATACAAATGATTCAAGAATAAAACGATAGGTACCGTTGATTGAAAAATGAATTCATTCAATTTATCTTGTCATAACATTAAGAAATTTCAGATACATTCAAAATTCATAGTTATCGTTTATTGAAAATTGAATTAATTGAAAATTGAATTAATTGAAAAATTGAGAGGTTTCTCTGGATTGGGGAAGCCACGCTCGGCATCCCCTTGCGTGATTGTTTATGTATACAATTAGTACATTCAAAAAGTGAGTTTTTCCGTAAAAACTTTTCTCTTGGAATTTCCCTAATGTATTATATTAGAATGTACGTTAACATACACTCAAAAATATCTCAATATCATTCACAATGAAGGCATTATTGGACAATTTTCCTCAGATAACTTCAGTACAACCTGCAATGAAACCTCATCCAAATGCTTGTGCAAAACGAATATTTGGTTTAAGGTTATTCAAAGATGCAAGTTTCATTTCTGTTCCCATTATTCGTCGAAGTGACAATGCAAAAATTCATACTGAATTCTCTTACTGCTGGAAATGCAAAAAGTGGCTAAAAATATTATTTTGTGCACAGTCATTTAAGATGCGTTCACTCAGAAGTTTTACAAGAATTACAGGTTAATCAAATTTCGCCATTTAATGAAAATCAATTCGATACGAACAAACGTTGATTGACTTCATAACATTTTCAATATATTTAGAATTACATTTGAAGGTTTGATATCAGATAAATTTGGAACAAAACCTTGCATCAATCCAGCATTCAGAGAAATATATGTGAAAAAATCGAGATAAATAAAGAATTCTTTATGAAACTATTAATTGTTCACCTGAAAATTATTGGGCACCTTATTTTGATCAAAACCGTACTGAATTAATAGTGGCATGCAGATTAAACCCATCAACAATATGTATTTCATTGACCAATGATGAAATTTATGATGCTAGTTCATATTTGCTTAATGAAATTGGGAATAATTCTGAACAAACCAATCAACAAACAATGGCGTAGAAATGAAATTCCACGTGTACAACAAAATGAACTTATTTCATACATTAATTCTACTGTATGGTGGCGGACATGTCGGTTGAACAAAATTTGATAAAATTTAATTTTTAACGTATTGTTTTTGATGAGAAAAACAACAATGTCATTGTCAATTGAGCATATATGAGTTGATTCGCAATATATACAATGATTTAGATAAAGACATGAACAAAACCATTGCAATATTGGGTATTTGCTGAAATTCGATATATAATGCATTATAAATTCACCATGCAAGGAAGAAATAAAAAAGGGGTATGGATTCTCCAACAGGATAACGCCCCAGCACATGTTTCCGGGGAGACAATGGATGTCTTGAACAGATTGTATGTCACGCTGTTAGAAAATTGGACTCCATATAGCCCAGACCTTAATATCATCGAAATGATCTGGGCTATAATGGAAATAAGAATTGAAAAGGAACAGCCGCAAACAATCATCCAGTTGATTTATGTGGTTAAAAATGTTTGGGATTCACTGAGTTATGAAACAATAAACGGACTAGTGGATGGAATGGAGCGTCGCCTGCAAGTGGTTAATCAGGATTATGGAAAAAAGATTTTCAGGTTGCCAAAAAGTGTGAGTGATCTGATTATATTAATTTCAATTAAAATCGAACTTTTTAATGAAAAACATGTATGTTGAACCGTTTAATTACAAATTTTGAGTCTAATATTGGTGAATTCGTCAGAAATAATCCGGCTAGTTTCGTTCAACCCACATGTCGGCTACTATAAGTATTTCAACAAATCCCTACTTTTGATTTGTGGTCATATTGGCATCAAAACAATAAAAGATGGCCAAAATTACACTCAATTGAAATGGATATATATATCATATACCTGCTTCCTCTGCTTCGAGTGAACGCTAATTTAGTAAAGCCAAAAAAATTGGCAATAGTATGCGTTTGGCAATGTCACCTGAAAAACTTGAAGATTAAATAATGGTCGCAAATAATACTCAAATTGCCAAGGGAATTTTATCAATGATTAAAACATAAACCCATAAAAACCTCCATATTTTTTTCAATAACCTAACCCTAGAAAGTAATTTTTTGATATTAGTAAATCTCTTTTTCGATAATCTAATACTCCAGACTTCCTAATATTATTTTGAAATATCGAATTATTAATTGAATAACATCTAATTGATTATCTGGAATAGAGATTATTTGTGTCGTTTGAAAGATTTTGAATATGAAGTAATATTGTTTGTTTTTGATTTTTCATGCGTTTTTTTGAATTAAATAAATAATAATTTTGATATTAGGTGGAATAAACAAGATGTTTCATTAACTTTTTCAAAGAATAAACTCACCGTACCTATCAAATATTACATAATGAATTTGACATCGATTGAGTTGGTTCAGGAATCCTACAAAAATAAAGGCTGAACTTACACCAGAACAAATCCAAAAAAGAGTTACATTTGGTTATTCATTATATGTATGTGAAGTTGATTTTGATTCAATATTATTATCAGATGGATCTAGAATGTTCCTTCACCCAGATAAAAGAAATGTTCGGCGTAGAAGGGGTTCACAAAATCCAAACATATATTGCTCACAAAAGAAATTTTATCAATACATTATGGTATTTGGAATTATAGGAATTAATTACAAATCAAAATTAGTTTTTTCCAACAATAAGTATTGATTCAGAACAGTATTGTTACAATCTGATTCAATCGGTTGTACTTAGAATTGCAGACATTCAATCAAAAATCTTACAGCAAGACGTAGTTACTTCCCATACCTCATCACAAACAATTTCATGGCAAAAAATAACAATAAACTTAATAATTGTTTATTAAGCAACCTAACTCTCCGGATCTTTCACCAATCGAAAATGTATGGGAGTTAATGGAGAATTATATTACTCAAAATCATCCGACAAATATTAATGAGGTTAAAGCATTGAGTAGAGTACTGAGTACATAAACAATGTTTTAACATATGAAACAATTAATGAACTCTGTTGAGGTTTTAAGCTTAGGATAAATGAAATGCTGCTTGAAAATGGAATAAATATCAATGATTTCATCAAAAAAATAAATAGTAAACATGTAAAATGATCGTTTTTTTGTATGCTTTACATATTAGATAATCGTCTTTTCTTAGATATATTACTCGAAATACACACAATTGAATTAAGGTAGGAGTCTATCGTACTACAATATATTTAGCATCAGTTTATATACAAAATAGACACCCACAAGGAAAGCTTTTTGATATAAGTGTAAGGACATATAGAAGCAAATTACTATCATTTATGTCAAACCTAAATATTAACACATCAAAGCTTGCTACCCATAGTATTAGAAAAAGAGATGCCCATGCTGCATCAATGGCGGGAATTTAAGATGTCGTCATTAAAGCACATGGCAGATAAGAATCAACGTGTTTTGCTCGATATACAGCTATCGATATGTCACAAGCTGGTTCAGCAATAAGTAAACAACAAATCTAGCAAATAAAACTATAATATAGGGTGTTCCACCCCAACCGTAGTATCTCTTTATATAGTAGAATAGATACAACAATATTTTCTATATAAATAAAAACACTAAATTTAATGGGTTTTATTTTTTATTTAAAAATATTTTTTTGTCATGTCTATCATTAACTAATAGTCGATTTTTCTTCAATTGAATGCAAAAAAATGACGTTTAAAATTTTTACCCCACCATAATGGAGCTTGATCAAAAATCAATCACGATATATCTTGCGATGAAGGGAATGTCAGCAAAAGAAATTCATACTGAAATGGAGACCATATTGGGGGAAGAATGCATTTCATACTCAACAGTCTGTAAATACCTCAGACGTAAGAGTTTTAGTCAAACAATGTCACCTAACATTAGTGAACCGATTACCCCTATTGACGAAAATGTTGATTTATAAATTTTGAAAATTTTAGATAAATTTCCATATGCTTCAGTAAAGCAAATAGCTAAGTTAACAGAGATTCCAAACACTACTGTATATAGGTATTGTGCTGAAAAGCTTGGATATGAAAATAAATCTTTAAAATGGGTTCCACATTTACTTACGGAAGATATTAAAATTCAAAGAGTCACTAAATCAATCCAACTTTTAAAGACATTAATAATTGCAAAACATAACAGTTATAGATATTTTGTAACAGATGACGAGTCCTGGTTTTATTATGATTATTATTATGTTCGATAATGGATACCACGAGGAACACCACGATATACAATAAGCAAAAAGACTATTACTCAAAAAAAAAAAAAATGTTGACAATTTTTTGGAATCCCCACGAATTTATTGATATTGACTTTTTTTCAAAGGGTGAAACATTTAATTCACAATATTATGTAAAATATTTTTTATCAAAACTTTCCAAAAAAAATGGTACAAACTTAAAAAAGGACACAAGAAAAATTACTGTACATGCCGACAATGCAAAACCGCATACGTCGAGATTCACAACTTTATATATGGACTCCAACTAGTACAAAAAGGTACCTCATCCTCCCTACTCCCCAGATATAGCTCCTTCAGACTTTTTCCTTTTCGGATATGTAAAAGGAAAAATGGAAGGATATCAATATGAGAGTAGAGAAAGTGTTGAAGACAAAGTGACTTCAATTTTATTAAATATACCGAAAAATACTTTGCAAAGCGTTTTTGACGAATGGGAAAAAAGACTGAATAAGGTTATTGAAACAAATGGATGGTATATTTAAGAAACATTTCATTTTTATTAATAAATTTGAAAAAACTTTAAAAATTAGTGAGATACTACGGTTGGGGTGGAACATCGTATACATTAAAGAAGAATTTAATTCAATATGCAATGAAATTAAAAATGAAGCATATATGCATTATGCAAATTATGATTATAATTCAATAAATGACGCAGGTAAAATTAATGGAATGTCTAATTAGTTAATAGTTATTTCAAATTCTTTAGCACTATTACTTAAACATCTTATATTAACGCTAGATAAAATATGCACATCATATCGCCCAACAAGATGGTTCAATACATTTAGAATTTGTGAATGGACAATTAAAATGAATAAATAAAATTAATTATACTTCATTTTTTTTCTTTGCTGAACATACACTTTTTTTTGAGAGGTCTATTTTGCAACCGGCACACATTACTATTCGTTCAAAAAGTGATATAAATGGCCAGACAGACTTCACAAAATCATTTTAGTGAATCATGCAAAAAGTCATTTTTTGGGCTGAGCCCCTTATCATAGTAAATCATTGAATCCACTCTGAACGATGGGCAGGGTTTGATCGTCATATATTGAAAAAGCTACGCTTTTTCAATATATTACGAGCAAAACCGCTCGAGTCGATGGCGCTCGCAACTTCCCCAAAAAATCATAAGCTAAAAGGAATAATTCTCATCAAAAAGTGACATACTTTAATGCTCACATCAAACAAAAATGGTATGCCTACTATAAAGCACTTGTTACAAATGATCCCTCATTCTGCAATTGATTTTTCAATTTTCAAAGGCGTTTTTTCAAAAGCAATGGAATGCAAAAAATGTCATAAAATTTTATACCTCAGTAACAATCAATTTCGTTGTAGAGATTGTAATAAACAACAATCAATCACAATTGGGACAATATTTGAAAATTGTTCGATACCTTTTGACATGGTTTTAATGATTGCTTATTATTGGCTTTTGAAAACCTCAACAACATCAATCTTCTCAATAACAGGATTATCTTCAACAACAGTTTGCAAATATATACAAAAATTCGAAAAAATTGTCTCGTGCATGGATCAAAATCAAGAAGAAAAAATCGGTGGTGAAGGTATTATAGTAGAATTAAATGAATTTAAATATGGAAAAAGAAAATATAATATAGGGTACATAGTAGAAGGTGTCTGGGTTGTTGGTGGCGTAGAAAGAACAAAAGAACGCAAAATATCCGCATTAAATGTTACGTCTAGAGACAAGGATATACTTAAAATTATATTCAATAATATAAACAATAATATCAGATCATGTTATGCCTGGTTCGATTATTTATACCGATGCATGGAAAGCTTATGCTCCTGCAATCGAAGAGTTAAACACATACCAAAATACAAATATTAAAAATTATATTGTGAATCATAATACAAA